>NW_027316500.1:1425000-1830000 GCF_026437365.1 Eucyclogobius newberryi | reverse complement strand
GTCTTTTCAGCCCATGAACAGTTGTTTGTGAGTTCTGAAAAAGTACAAGAGCTATTCAAACCCTATTTGCTGGGCAAGTAGGACCTTCAAATCTACACAATATATAGTTTAAAGTTTGAGTCTATCATCTTAGGTTTTGGAGTTATAGCTGTCTTTGTTTTCAACGCTTCAAAAGCATTTTCAGACAATTTGTGAGTTCTGAAGAAAATGCAAGAGATTTCTAACCCACACTTTTTGAGCAAGAAGGGCTAATAAATCTGCACAACATATCTTTTAAAGTTTGAGCTTATCATATTGCATTTTTGAGTTTAGCAATTTTTACTGTTTTTATTGCTCCAAAAGCTTTTTAAGCCGATGAACATTTGTGTGAGTTCTTAAAAAAGTACAAGAGCTATTCAAACCCTATTTGCTGGGAAAGTAGGACCTGTAAATCTACACATTATATAGTTTAAAGTTTGAATCTATCATCTTAGGTTTTGGAGTTATAGCTGTCTTTGTTATTATTGCTTCAAAAGATTTTTTCAGACAATTTGTGAGTTTTGATGAAAATTCAAGAGATTTCTAACCCATACTTTCTGAGCAAGAAGGGCTTATACATCTGCTTAACATATCTTTTAAAGTTTGAGCTTATCATATTGCATTTTTGAGTTTAGCAATTTTTACTGTTTTTATTGCTCCAAAAGCCTTTTCAGCCCATGAACAGTTGTTTGTGAGTTCTGAAAAAGTACAAGAGCTATTCAAACCCTATTTGCTGGGCAAGTAGGACCTGTAAATCTACACAATATATAGTTTAAAGTTTGAGTCTATCATCTTAGGTTTTGGAGTTATAGCTGTTTTTGTTATTATTGCTTCAAAAGATTTTTTTCAGACAATTTGTGAGTTTTGAAGAAAATTCAAGAGATTTCTAACCCATACTTTCTGAGCAAGAAGCGCTTGTACATCTGCTTAACATATCTTTTAAAGTTTGAACTTATCTTATTGCATTTTTCAGTTATTGCAGTTTTTACTGTTTTTATTGCTCCAAAAGCCTTTTCAGCCCATGAACATTTGTATGTGAGTTCTTAAAAAAGTACAAGAGCTATTCAAACCCTATTTGCTGGGCAAGTAGGACCTTCAAATCTACACAATATATAGTTTAAAGTTTGAGTCTATCATATTAGGTTTTGGATTTATAGCTGTTTTAGTGTCTATCGCTTCAAAAGCATTTTCACATAATTTGTGTTTTCTGAAGAAACTGCAAGAGATATCTAACCCATACTTTCTGTGCAAGAGGGGCTTGTACATCTGCACAACATGTCTTTTAAAGTTTGAACCTATCTTATTGCATTTTTGAATTATAGCAGTTTTTACTGTTTTATTGCTCCAAAAGCCTTTTCAGCCCATGAACAGTTGTTTGTGAGTTTTGAAAAAAGTGCAAGAGCTATTCAAACCCTATTTGCTGGTTAAGTAGGACCTGTAAATCTACACAGCACAATGTCTCGCGGCGCGTCGTGGGTGTCAGTCAGTGTCAGAAAATGGTAAAAAGATAGAATAACAGTTCAGCTTAGTATTTCAGGTTTACTAAACAGGTTTGTATTTCAAGGTTATTACTCAAGGTTTGTTTGCGTTAATATGTAGAACCATCAGGATTGTTTTCAAGTCTGGATGAGGTGGCCAAGTGTTGTTGAAGCAAACGATTTGACTCATAATCTGAGGCAGTCCCTGGGTTTGGGAAAGCTCAAACTTTATATTTTGTTTGGTTTGACGTTAACATGTTTCCCAATTTAAATAAAGTTGAATTTCCTCATCACATCAAATCCTGCATTAGTTAAATACTAAGATAAAATGGTTTCTATTGATTTCTCTCTGGCCGACTGCCGTTACATCCGTCTATGGATCAAGAGAATGTGAGAGCAAGGCCTAATCAGGCCTTGTTGTTGTACCACGTGACACCATCCATTGTTATGGACTAAATATGCATAATTGGGTAGATTATTTATATATGTGCATTGGTGTTAATTACTCAATACAATTGGTTATTATTTGGTTTGTGACGCTGTACTATCTTACATGCATTTTTTTTTTTTACCACAAGATGGCGTAGTGGAACAAACGAAACACCGTTTGTGGCATCGACTAATGTATGACGATACAATTGCCTAAAGCCTCAAATGGTTCATGGGGTTTCATTTGGCCATCACTAATTTTAACACAACCCATCGTTGTATTTTCCTAATAGAAAGAAGACTTAATTTGTTTAATCTAAATAAAACCAGATGCCTGCGGCTACTGTGAGCTGCCTCTTCAAGTTTTGTCTTCAGTAAGTATATCAAATAAAATAAAACTTAACAGGCTTAAATCTTCGGGCTTCAAGTTCCTACTAACATCAGCTGCTGGCGGTTACTAGGACAGTGTAATTATGTACGAGCAGGAACACTTGTTGAAGTAAGCTCCGTGGGCTAGGCCTGTCCCATTTCGGCACGGCCTTTGCGGTCCACGGAGGCTACTCAAAGGACCAGCCTCCGTCGGCTCGATCCATCTGAGCATGCAGACTCGGAGCGGAATTGAGGCACAGCTATGGAGTGGACTCTCTTGGAGAAACAGGAAACCACTGTCACACGCCTCATCTTATTGTGAAAAACAAAGGAAACGCTCTTCAGTACTAACATTTGCCGCTTTACCACAGACAGCTTCTGGTCCTGGGCATTTCTGAACTGAATGAATGACATCATGCGGACTGCTCCTGTTGCGAGAGCTCGTGTGTGAGCCGAGACGAGTCTGCACCCACCCACCTCCCAGCCTCCAGCTACGACATGCCCCTTCGCTCACGGTGAGTCCGCCCGGGAATACCGCACTGAGCACTGTGCACTAACACTCGCACATGAGCCCGGAGGAGCACCGTTCTGCAGCTAAACGTACCCCGTGTGCGCCCGTGCGCTGCCGTGTGCTGGTCTTGCTAACGGAGGAGGGCCAGCGCCAGCAATCAGCACTATATTATTTGCTTGGCTGCTATATTGAATGAGCTCGTGCGTTGACAGGACGACGTGTTTGCTTTACCTTGCGTGAGTCATACGGATACGTTACGTGTCTGCTCTTTACTATTGCATGTTTTTTTATGTTACAGGCTAGCGAAACAATGACAAAAACAACACACAAATGATATAGGAAAACAAAAACAAGAAACAAAATAATAATAGTATAAAGGGGGTGGGGGTAAAAAGGGTGGGGGAGGATAGGAGTACAGTTCAGAGTTCCTGGATGTTAACATACATTTGCACAAACATTTTCAGTTATACACTTATGGCCACATATACCCACATATGTACACATATTTTACAGTATATATCAAATATATTAGCCACTGTTTTGTTCGCTCTGTTCCAAGTGGAGTTTAACTGTCCATGGGCCAGCTGTTTTTATCTCAGGGTCAATGTCCAGAAGAAGAGCAGCTTGCTCCATAGAAAGTAGGTCCAGAAAATCTTTTAACCAATTGTTTATATCAAAACAGTTTTTACACAAGTCTTTGGTTCTTATTCCAAAAAAGAAAAAACAGTGGACACAGTGGAATCTGTATATTGGACATACTGGACAATTTATCAATGACCACCTTTCAAAAAGATTCCACTGCTGAGCATCGCCACAACATATGTTTGAGTGTGCCTTCTGCCCTGCAACCATGCCAGCAAAGTTTAGATCATTTATTAACCATTTTATTTAAGATATATGGTGTAATGTAAGCTTGATGTAATATTTTGAGCTGTATATTTTTGTAACCATTTGGTTACTTAAAGGTTGAATGGATGATTTTTAGCCCAAATCTGAGTCTCATTTCCTCTTGGCGTGGACTGCCGATTAGTCCTGCCACGTATCATTCATAAAACGCACCTACCGCTCACCTGCAGCCGCATTGATCTATCATAATATAGTTCCCTCAGTGTACGGGACAAAATGAAGATGGAGAAAGACTGTTCGAGCTGTCTCATAAGAGACGGAAATCTACGGGAGACGAGAGATGCGATGCGATCCGTCGCGCTAATAAACAAACGCACGTGTGTGTTGTATCAGTCCGCACGGGGGGAGTGCGCATGCGCACTTCTGCCTAAGTTCTCAAATCACCGAAAAATTGTCCATTACGCCTTTAAGTACATGTTTGTAGTGCTGTTTCCCGTTGCGGGGCAGTTATAGGCATCCTCATATCCTGACTCCATTGATTTTTGGTTGCGTTGTTGACATCCTCTTTAGTATGGCACAACATTTGATAGACTCTTGAAAGTGTGCCCTTCCGTGCAACAATAGATTTTTTATTTGTCCTCCAGTTCCTTTTTGTCCCCAATGTTCTTTCTTTTTAATAGCAAAGAATTTAGAACAGCTTTAAATATGATAGGAATTCTGATTCTTTTAAGCCATTCTGGTCTTTAATTTCTTTAATTATATAAAGTTACCATTTTATATTACTTGTGAGACAATATTGATTTTGTTTTTTTGCCAGATATTTTTTATTTTTTAGAGTTCTTTTACATGCCAAAAAAAAGGGTTGGACTCCCCATCGAAGTCTAAATATGTATGCAGTGATTTAATAATATTGCCTGAGAGTCTAAGCATTGGATTCTTTCTATTAGAGATGGTCCTCGGGCTGTACCAAAGAGTTGCTAATGACAGGTCTGGATTGTAGTCTTTTACAAGTTTTTCTTCCAGCCATTCCCAACTTCCAGCTTCTCGTGTGTTACAGTAGGTTCATTTTAGAGGATATCTAGAATTATGTGCAATATAATATAAATAAATGTCTGGCAGTCCCACACCCCCTTTATTACGAGACTGAATACGTTTTTTATGACTGATTTGAGGTTTTTTACTATTCCATAAAAAGTCTGTAAATAGTTTGTTGATTTCTTTGAACCATTTGGGGGGAATCTAAGTGGGATAGATGACATAATAAAGGTTATTCTAGGTAAGAAATTCATTTTAATGGTCTCAGCTCTGCCCCATAATGTAATCTTTGTATCTTTGTGCATCCTCCCTCAAAGTCTTCATAAAGTCTACTGTGTTTGGTTCAACCATCGTTTCAACAGGATATGTCCTAGGTATTTAGATAGGGGCAGAGTTGTCAACCGATCACGACCTGGTGGTGAGTTGGATCCGCTGGCAGAGGAGGAAGCCGGACAGACTTGGCAGACCCAAGCGCATTGTGAGGGTCTGTTGGGAACGTCTTGCGGAGCCCTCTGTCAGTAGGATATTCAACTCTTACCTCTGGGAGAGCTTCTCCCATATCCCGGGGGAGGCTGGGGACATTGAGTCCGAGTGGACCATGTTCTTCGTCTTGTTGATGCGGCTGCTCGGAGCTGTGGTCGCAAGGTCTCCGGTGCCTGTCGTGGCGGCAACTAGGGATGTGTACCGCTACGACGGACCGGATCCGGACTTGTAAAAACGTTTCGGTTCAGGTCCAAAAAAAACGAAACCCCGGCGATTCGGTTCTGGACTCATTAAAAATCTACCACTCACATTCTATATCCTTTTACGTTCTAGAATCTAAACCATCCTAAACCTTCCATAGATCGCGAAATTCACGCTAGAAAATACGTAAACACTGACATCGCTGTCAATGGCGCACCCGGAGCCATCAGCGACGCACGCGTCTTCCCCGCGGCAGAAGTTGAAGCCGGCGCAATGAGTTTAAAGACGCGAGAGACCGAACATTCGGGAAGATCGCTGGCTTAAATTAATCGTTTTAAGCCGCCGCGCGCGTCGCCGCTTGTGCCGCTCCATGAGTTAGTTTAACGCTTGTTAAAGGAGCCGGTTGTGCTTTGTTTTGGGTGTAAATATTGTTACTTCTCGCTCAGGACAGTAATGCTGGTTTAGTGCTCACAAGTTGTCACTTTATTTCTTGAACAGAGTTGGTTACTGTTGGCCGTAACCATGGTGATGGAACAGGAACGTCAAAAACTACCTGGTCTCCTGAGCCCGCTCTTAGCTCCGCACCAGAGACCGCGCACGAGCACTAGAGACTAAGGTAGCTACAATATGAATAAAATAACTGTATTATGTTGTGGTGTGATGTAGCATTTATTTCAGTGGGTTAATGTGCCAGATACATATTTATACATCTAAGTAAATACAAAGTCAAAGTAATATTGTTTAATTGCTGGATTCATTAATTGGAGCTTATATTTTGTAATAGTATTTGTATTCTACAGTTGTTAAATATGGGCTGGTGTTTAATGCTGTTAATATGATGTATTGTGTGTAGTGTAAAATATTTCCATATTCTTTTTTTGAAACTGCTAAGTTGATTGATTTTATAGTGGTTCTAGTAGACTGTTATGCTAGTTATTGAAGGTTTTTACCTGACTTTGATGCCAATGGATCTGCAAAATTAAAGAGTGGAAATGTATCTAAAGGCATTAAACTTCAAGTGTGGGAACAGCCCAGTCAAACCAGTAATACACTGGACAAACATAGTATCAGCAGAAACAGCTGCCCCAATACCAATACTCAACTTGCTCTTGTTCGGAAGTTGTTCCTCTAGTAAAACACATGAATGTGTGTTAGCTAGTTAGTAGCTTGTGATTTGTAAGTTTAAATCAGTGAATAAACCAGATAAATTGAGTTTATTTCAATCTGCAGTTAAGCCTTGTGTTTGATAGTCGTCCTTGTTCATGTGTCTTCAACTTAATTTAGCCAAGTAGCTTGTGTTATGCTGGTATAACATTATGCAAAAATGGCATGAGTTCAGCCGGACTCATTAGGTCCGGACCTGAACCTAAACCTCTGGATTCGAATCCGGACTTGAACCTGAATGTGGGTTTAGGTATGCATCCCTAGCGGCAACCCCCGAACCCGGTGGTGGACACCTGAAGTAAGGGATGCCGTCAGACTGAAGAAGGAGGCCAATCGGGCCACTCTGGCTTGTAGGTCTCCTGAGGTCATTGACAGGTATCGGCAGGCCAAGCGAGCCGCAGCTCTTTCGGTCGTAGAGGCAAAAACCCGAGCCTGGGAGTAGTTCGGGGAGGCCATGGAGGAGGACTATCGGTCGGCCCCAAAGAAATTCTGGCAAACCGTCCGGCGCCTCAGGAGGGGGAAGCAGTGCCTCACCAACACCGTTTACGGTGCGGGTGGAGACCTGCTGACCTCGACTGGGGATGTTGTCGGACGGTGGAAGGAATACTTTGAGGACCTCCTTAATCCCTCACTCACGTCTTCCGAAGAGGAAGCAGAGACCGGAGACTCAGGGGCTGGCTCGCCCATCACACAAGCTGAAGTCACTGAGGTTGTTCGCAAACTCCTCGGTGGCAGGGCTCCGGGGGTGAATGAGATCTGCCCTGAGTACCTAAAGTCTCTGGATGTTGTAGGACTGTCTTGGCTGACATGTCTCCGCAACATCGCGTGGCGGTCGGGACAGAAACTCTGGACTGGCAGACCAGGTGGTAGGAGGCCCTCTGTTCAAGAAGGGGGACCGGAGGGTGTTTTCCAACTACAGAGGGATCACACTCCTCAGCCTCCCCGATATGGTCTATTCCAAGGTACTGGAGAGGAGAATCCGACCGATAGTCGAACCTCGGATTCAGGAGGAGCAGAGTGGTTTTCGTCCTGGTTGTGGAACACTGGACCAGCTCTATACTCTCCATCGGGTGCTCGACGGTTCATGGGAGTTTGCCCAACCAGTCTACATGTGCTTTGTGGATCTGGAGAAGGCTTTCGACAATGTCCCTCGGGGTGTCCTTTGGGGGGTGCTCCGGGAATACAGGGTCCGGGGACTTTTCCTCAGGGCTGTCCGGTCCCTGTATGACCGGAGCAGGGGCTGTGTTCGCATTGCCGGCAGTAAGTCAGACCTGTTCCCAGTGCATGTTGGACTCCCAGGGCTGCCCTTTGTCACCGGTTCTGTTCATAGTTTTTATGGACAGAATTTCAAGGCGCAGTCAGGGGTCGCAGGGTGTCCGGTTTGGGGACCACAGGATCTCATCTCTGCTGTTTGCGGACGATGTTGTCCTGATGGCTCCATCAAACCTGGACCTGCAGCATGCACTGGGACGGTTTGCAGCCGAGTGTGAAGCGGCTGGGATGAGAATCGGCACCTCCAAATCCGAGGCCATGGTTCTTGACCGGAAAAAGGTAGCTTGCCCTCTCCAGGTGGGTGGGGAGTCCTTGCCCCTAGTGGAGAAGTTCAAGTATCTTGGGGTCTTGTTCACGAGTGAGGGAAGGATGGAGCGTTAGATTGACAGGCGGATCGGTGCAGCGGCTGCAGTGACGCGATCGGTGCAGCGGCTGATTTTTTGTATGCTTTCTCCGAGAGAGAGGGCATAACTAGGGGTAGTTCAGTGGGATGCCAATCAGTCACAGAGGTTAGTCTTTTAGTAATTGGTCCTAAATCTTTCACCTGATGAGCCGGTGAGACAGCCAGGCACACATGTGGCACACTACCCACATACATTCTATACCAATCCAATTGTTCTTTGATCAGTTGACAATGTAGGGTCTCAAATTGCAGGTGTTCAATTTAGTGATTAGGGAGAGTTATTTAGCAATATTATCATAAGACGGGGCACCAGAGTTAGTTAGACTCAAAAAAAGGGCTGAATACACGTTCCAAAATCGCGGCTCGTTAAGTCTGAAGAGAGATTTCTCGGTTCATTGACCTTCTCCTATTTCATAAAACCAGGAATCAGAGGTATTTTGTGTGTTTTTTCATCAAGTTAATTAGATTAGCAAGGTTGAATACACAAACAGTTTCCAACAGGTAAAATCAACAAGCTATAGCATATCAACTTTAAGATGCAAGGAATCTGGTTGGATTAAAGCCACGAGGCCGAGATTGGCTTACGATTGGCATAGTTCGGTCCGGCGTGGTCCTGTCTCCGGGGTGGGTCCGTGGAAAGGAACGGCAGAACCGGGCCTGACCGTCTACAGCAGTGTGCCAGCAGGAAAGAGTCCATACTGTCATATATGGATATGACAGTATTGCACATGATTAAGTCAGTATTGCTCATGGGTATGACAGTATACATGTTCAGGGCTAACAGTGTTTCTTGTAGAGTCTGACAGCAGCAGGGAGGAAAGACCTGCGAAACCAAGTGTCCTGCAGACTCGTGGTCCAGCATAGATGTGAGTTTAGCCAGGACCCTTCTGTCCCCCATGTCCTGCACCGGGTCCAGAGCACAGCCCAGGACGAAGCTGGACTTCTTGATGACCTTGTCCAGCTTCTTCCTCTCCCTCTCTGTGATGCTGCTGCTCAAGCAGACCACACTGTACAGGAGGGCTGATGCCACCACGGAGTTGTAGAAGGTCTTCAGGCGTCTTCAGGAGTGGCCCTGTCACTCTAAAAGAGTCTCCTCAGGAGGTAGAGCCGACTCTGGCTTTTCCTGTCTGTTATGAGTCCAGTCCAGTTTGTGGTTCAGATGAACACCCAGGCACTTGTATGAGTCCACTCTCTCAATGTCCCTTCCCTGGATGTTGACTGGTGAGGGGGCAGCAGAGTGGCGTCTGCGGGTGTCCACCACCATCTCCTTTGTCTTTCCCGCATTGATGAGGAGGTGGTTCCGCTGACACCAGTCCACAAAGTCCTGCGCCAGGCCTCTGTACTCCACATCATCGTCGTCCGTGATGAGTCCAATGATGGCAAAGTCGTCAGAGAACATCTGCAGGACACAGCTGTCCTTGTAGTGTCTGAGGGCTGTAGTGTACAGGGTGAAGAGAAAGAGCGCAAGGACGGTGCCCTAGGGCACCCCCACACTGCAGGTCCGAGAGTCAGTCACACAGTCCCAGGCTCTCAAAAACTGTGGTCGGTCTGTGAGGTAGTCCAGGATCCACTCTTTCAGGTCATACTCCACACCAGCTGTCTCCAGCTTGTCCCTCAGGTGGATGGTGTTGAAGGCGCTGGAGGGATCAAAGAACAGAATCCTCACAGCACTGCCAGGCTTCTCCAGGTGAGAGAGAGCGGTGCAGCAGGGAGATGACGGCATCCTCCACTCCAGTGCCATGCCGGTATGCAAACTGCATCAGGTCCATGGCTGAGCTCACTGTGGAGTGGAGGTGGTCCAGGACCAGCCGCTCCAGTGTCTTCATCAGATGGGACATGAGATCCACTGGCCTGAAGCTGTTGTGGTCTTTGGCGCGCGGTGTCTTGGGCACTGGTACCACACAGGAGGTCTTCCAGACCTGTGTAACATCCTCAGCTTCAGACTCATGTTGAAGACATGATCCATAACTCCACACAGTTCATCTGCGCAGGACTTGAGGAGCCTGGGGCTGATGCCGTCAGGTCCTGCTGCCTTCCTCACTTTAATCCTCTTCAGCTCTCTCCTCACCTATGCTGCTGTGACAGTCAGTGGTTGGCAGGGGGACTGTGTGCTGGGGGGATGGGTGAGTCCAGGTGGAGTGGTGAGCTGATGGGCCGGCACAGAGGTGTGAAGAGGAACAGGTGTGGGCCATTGTCCAGCTGTGGAAGAGAGAGCATGCAGCTGTGCAGGGGGAGGGGTGGGTGATTGATCAAATCTCACGAAGTGATAATTTAGTTTGTTCAACCACTGTAGGTCCCCCTCTGTCTGGACAAGGGGGACTTTGAAGCCCGAGATGGTTTTCAGGCTCCTCCACACTCCCTGAATGTTCTTCTGCTGCAGCTGATCCTCCATCTTCCTCTTGTAGCTGGCTTCCGCCTGCCTGATCTTCCTCCTCAGCTCCTTCTGCACAGTCCTCAGCTCCTCCTTGTTCCCTGACCTGAAGGCTCTCTTCTTCTCCTTCAGCAGAGCCTTCAGTTCTCGGTTAATTCACGCCGTGTTGTTCGGAAAACACCGCACCGTCCGGGAGGGAACAGTGTTCTCAAGTTTATGTAGTCTGTGATGGTGTTGATGTCCTCCCCATATGGGTCATAAAGCTCAGTCCAGACAGTGGTGCTGAAGCAGTCCCTCAGAACCTCTGCGCTCTCAGCAGACCACCTCTTCACCACACGGGGCACTACAGGCTGCCTGTGCATGATGGGTTCATACACAGGCCGCAGATGTACAAGATTGTGGTCCGAGCTGCCCAAGGGAGGGTGGAAGAAGAATAAGCCTCCTTGGTGTTGGCAAAGAACAAACCCAGTGTTTTATTGTCTCTGGTGGGGCAGGTAACATACTGGGTGTATGTTGGCAGAACAGATGAGGGAGAAGCGTGGTTGAAGTGTCCAGAGACAAGGAAGAGGGCCTGTGGATGCTGTGTATGTAACTTGCTGGTGCAGCAGAGCAGTGCTTCACAAGCATTATCGGCATGAGCAGACGGGGCTGCATACACAGCAATCGCAATCACATGTGAGAACACCCGGGGCAGATAATATGGCCTCATGCCAACAGCCAACAGTTCAATGTATTGGTTACACAGCTGCTCCTTCACTGTACAGTGTGCAGGTTTGCACTTAAACACAGCCAGGCCGCCTCCTCTCCTCTTCCTGCTCTTCCTCGTTCTATCAGCACGCAGCAGATGAAAGTGGTCCAAAGCAATAATAGAATCCGGCATTTCAAGGGTTTACCACGTCTCCGGGAAAAGCATGACGCTGCTGTCCCTGTACTCCCGCTGGGATCGCGTAAGACCCGCCAGCTTTGCTGTCTTGTCCTGGAGAGATGTCACAGGATCTCACGTTTCCTGTGACAATGGTGGGTAGAATAGTTCTGAAGCATCTCTTCCTTTCCCGGAGTTTACGTCCCACGCACCGGCCTCTGCAAATTTTACAAAGAACTTCAGCAGGGATCTCGTGTCGGTCCCGCGGGGAAACCACCGCACTCCGGAGCTCCAACAGGTTTTCCCTTGTGTAAACAAGCGCAGGCCGGGGGGGCTGGGGGCCAACGCACATTGTAACGACAAAAACACGCAATAATCCAACTAAATGAAGCTGAATCAAAGCGGATCCAGCGCGTGTCTGCGAGCCCTGGCCGTACAAGTGAATGTACAAAAATATTTACAAAATTACATTAAATAGAGCACCAAAATTATGTAAAAGAGCGAGAGCGTTGCTTCAAGCAGCCAGCTCTCACCAGCGCTTTGTACATCACCATACATCGTATACAGAGTTCTTGCCCGTCTGTATGATCCTTTTGGGTTCATTGTTCCCTTTACGACACGGGCCAAGATCCAAGTGCAGCGCTTGTAGGACAAACAGCGAGAATTGGACGACCCCTTCCTATCTGAAGACGTGCTACAACCTTGGTTGGAATGGGAAGCAGCGTTACCACAGCTTGCAGAAGTTACGCTGCCACGCTGTTATTTCAGTCCTGCCATTGGCACCGCAAACTGTCTCAGGGACATTCATGTGTTTACAGATGCATCTGAAAATGCATATGGCTCTGTGGCCTATCTGCGTACAGAAGACTCAGAAGGTCAGGTGTCCTTTCTCACTGCTCGATAGGAGTTGCCCCCAAAAAGCATCAATCTATGCCCAGGCTGGAGCTTTGTGCATCACTGACAGCTGCCCAGCTGGCTACTCTCCTGCAACGTCAGCTGACGGTTCTAATCCTACAGTCGGACTCATGTCGTTTTCTTCTCTACTGGTATGGACTGTTTTGGGCCCTTCGCTGTTAAAGTGGGCCGTCGGCTGGAGAAAAGATGGGACATTATATTCAAGTGCTTGACAACACGAGCCGTGCACTTAGATATTCTCTCCAGTTTAGACCACAATTCCTTCCTCATGGTACTCCGCAGATTCATCGCAAGAAGAGGCAAACCAGCTGAACTCCTGTCTAATCAGGGGACAAACTTCAAAGGAGAGCGGGAGCTCAGAGAGGCCTTTGAAGTCCTACAACCTGAACTCTGTGATCATTTGGCCAAGCACCAGATCCAGGTTAAGTTTAACCCGCCAAGTGCCCCACATTTTGGGGGAGTGTGGGAAAGGAAAGTAAGATCAGTCAAAGTCGCACTTTATGCCACCATCCAGTCTCAGTCTGTTCCAGAAGAAGTGCTGAGGACTGTTCTCACAGAAGTGGAAGGGATTTTGAATTCCAAGCCTCAGGGTTACGTTTCTATAGATGTGGCAGACCCAGACCTCGTGACCCCTAATCTGCTTCTCATGGGGCGGTGTGACTCCTCCCTACCACAGGCTGTTTATGAGGATGCAGAGCTGGAGGCACAGTCAAGTGTTAGCAGACCAGTTCTGGGCACACTTTATTCGGTGCTACCTCCCAACGGGTTTGAAGGGTTGGAAGGGTTCGTGCCGCTGAAGTCCAAATCAAGGACAAGACCTACAAGAGGAAGAGGCCCGTAGCACGCCTAGTAGCCCTACCTGCCACCCCCGACACTGACTTAGAAACCGTGCGTCCTTCTTAGGTGTCAAATTTGCTGGACAAATTAGGGGGCGACTGTGACGAAGGAATTGCCCTGTTTCTGCCGGGTGCTTGATTTTACAGGCCGAGTAACCAATCAGAAGTTAGCATAGGCAAGTTTGGTTTGTATGTGTTTGCTAAGTTTTAGTTGTTTTCCTCCACATCGCAATAAAAAAATGAGTAGTGGTTGGAAATGAAGGCAAACATAAACCCTGCATTTGTTCACATAGTTTATAAAGTGTTGCATGCCATGCGAATTGTTAAATAGGGTAGTTAAGGCCATATATTTATATAGTTTGTATCTTCAAATGCTAAGTGCCTCAAGCTAAGTGCTAACAGCATTAGTTATGACGGAGCTCATGTGTATTTGTGCATTACATGTTATATATTATAATTTATATTCTTCTGTGTTTCCATTGCTGAATCACACAGACACGTATATACATATCCATCCATCCATTTTCTGCCGCTTATCCGGAGCCGGGTCGCGGGGGCAGCAGTGAGCAGGGACTCCCAGACTTCCTTCTCCCCAGACACTTCATCCAACTCCTCCGGGGGGATCCCGAGGCGTTCCCAGGCCAGCCGGGAGACATAGTCTCTCCAGCGTGTCCTGGGTCTTCCCCGGGGCCTCTTCCCGGTGGGACATGCCTGAAACACCTCCCGAGGGAGGCGCCCAGGAGGCATCCGGAACAGATGCCCGAGCCACCTCAGCTGGCTTCTCTCGACGTGGAGGAGCAGCGGCTCTACTCCGAGTTCCCCGCGTGTGGCCGAGCTCCTCACCTTATCTCTAAGGGAGCGCCCAGCCACACGGCGGAGGAAACTCATTTCAGTATCCGCGATCTTGTTCTTTCGGTCACTACCCAAAGCTCATGACCATAGGTGAGGGTAGGGAACGTAGACCGACCGGTAAATAGAGAGCTTTGCCTTTCGGCTCAGCTCCCTCTTTACCACAACAGTCCGATGCAGCCACTGCATCACTGCAGCCGCTGCACCGATCCGCCTGTTGATCTCACGCTCCATCCTTCCCTCACTCGTGAACAAGACCCCGAGATGCTTGAACTCCTCCACTTGAGGCAAGGACTCCCCACCCACCTGAAGAGCCTAGAAATTCTGTCCATAAAAATTATGAACAGAACCGGTGACAAAGGGCAGCCCTGGCGGAGTCCAACATGCACTGGGAACAGGTCTTACTTACTGCCGGCAATGCGAACACAGCTCCTGCTCCGATCATACAGGGACCGGACAGCCCTGAGCAAAGGGCCCCGGACCCCGTACTCCCGGAGCACCCCCCAAAGGACACCCCGAGGGACACGGTCGAAAGCCTTCTCCAGATCCACAAAGCACATGTGGACTGGTTGGGCAAACTCCTATGAACCCTCGAGCACCCGATGGAGGGTATAGAGCTGGTCCAGTGTTCCTCGACCGGGACGAAAACCACTCTGCTCCTCCTGAATCCGAGGTTCGACTATCGGTCGGATTCTCCTCTCCAGTACCTTGGAATAGACCTTACCCAGGAGGCTGAGGAGTGTGATCCCTCTGTAGTTGGAACACACCCTCCGGTCCCCCTTCTTGAATCACCACCCCGGTCTGCCAGTCCAGAGGCACGGTCCCCGACCGCCACGCGATGTTGCAGAGACGTGTCAACCAAGACAGTCCTACAACATCTAGATACTTTAGGTACTCAGGGCGGATCTCATCCACCCCCGGAGCCCTGGCACCGAGGAGTTTGCGAACAACCTCAGTGACTTCAGCTTGGGTGATGGATGCCTCTGAGTCCCCGGTCTCTACTTCCTCTTCGGAAGACGTGACTGAGGGATTAAGGAGATCCTCAAAGTATTCCTTCCACCGTCCGACGACATCCCCAGTCGAGGTCAGCAGTTCTCCACCCGCACCGTAAATGGTGTTGGTGAGGCACTGCTTCCCCTTCCTGACGCGCCGGACGGTTTGCCAGAATTTCTTTGGGGCCGACCGATAGTCCTCCTCCATGGCCTCCCCGAACTCCTCCCAGGCCCGGGTTTTTCCCTCTGCGACAGCACGAGCCGCGGCTCGCCTGGCCTGCCGATATCTGTCGATGACCTCCGGAGACCCACAAGCCAGAGTGGCCTGATAGGCCTCCTTCTTCAGTCTGACGGCATCCCTTACTTCCGGTGTCCACCACCGGGTTCGGGGGTTGCCGCCACGACAGGCACTGGAGACCTTGCGACCACAGCTCTGAGCAGCCGCATCAACAATGGAGGCGGAGAACATGCGCGAGTTGAATACCCTACTGACAGAGGGCTCCACAAGACGTTCCCAACAGACCCTCACAATGCGCTTGGGTCTGCCAAGTCTGTCCGGCTTCCTCCTCCGCCAGCGGATCCAACTCGCCACCAGGTGGTGATCGGTTGACAACTCTGCCCCTCTCTTCACCCGAGTGTCCAAGACACGCGGCCGGAGGTCAGATGACACCAGTATATACATACTCAATCTATATTATTGTAAATACCAACAACAACTATTATTGAGTGAAACTTTTAATACAAATAAAAGCCTGGATCATCTCTCCTGGTGCACAACCCGTATAAGCCACACAATTAGCTCTCCCCAAAACATCATAAAACAGAGTGCAATGGAGGGAATCCAGTGGTGCGTGGTAGGATGCCAGAGTGTCAATCCAGGGTCTCCATACCAGGTACTGTGCAGCCACGCCTTCTGTGATTTCGGTCAGGCCGGCCCAGTAAATGTCAGCAAAAGTTGGTGTGTCTTGGTCATGCATTGAATATTGTCCAATAGCGGTACTAGCAGTGCAGCATACATATGTGATTGACCACGGGAAAAAACGCCACAAGTCGGCCCCGACCAAAGTGAGATAAAGCCAATATAAGATTTATTTTTTTCAAATGTGTGATTTTTGTTTTTTTTTTCAGAATGTGCAAGTTGAAGTTATGAATGAGCCCCTCTGTGCTTCAGATAACACTATTGGCTGTCTTAAACGTATACATTACGCTGTTAAAAATGGGTAGTTTTCGGGTCTTTTTCCAGCGCTCCTTGAGGCGTCACCTATTTACAGCAGCGCATTGTTGATATTTTTTGGCCAATCAACTGCTAGCCACATGGCTACTTAAAACACCGTCATATTCGTGGTGTTGAAGATGGAATACGTAGTACAAAAAGATGAAAAAGAAAAAAGATCCACGAAAAGAAAGTGCCTGGCTTAAGTACTCACAAGATCCCTGCATGCATACATGCATGCATGCTTTTTGTGTGTTTTATGGTGCTTTGCGTTGGTTTTCGTGGCTAAACCGGCTTTTAGCTCCGGACCATGGGGCTAAGTTGGAAGCTAAACTTTGCTATCACCATGTTATCGGGTTATTTTTCGGCGTTGTTCTGTACAAATCATATAATTATGTAGTATTTCTTGAACCGTGGGTCGTGCTTTATGTGTGTTTTATGGTCCTTTGCGTTAGTTTTCGTGGCTAAACCGGCTTTTAGCTCCGGGCCGTGGGGCTAAGTTGGAAGCTAAACTTTGCTATCACCATGTTATCGGGTTATTTTTCGGCGTTGTTCTAAGATATTCCTTTATTGTCCCACATGGGGAAATTTGATTGGTGCAACGCAGGCAGATACAGAGGTAGATACAGAAGGACAGATCACTTATAGGAAGTCTGAAAAACACTTTCAGTAGAAGATCTCCCATAAATAAATAAAAACTCCCATAGATTATATGATTCTGTACAAATCATATAATTATGTAGTATTTCTTGACCCGTGGGTTGTGTGGGTCGTGCTTTATGTGTGTTTTATGGTGGTTTGCGTTGTTTTTCGCGGCTAAACCGGCTTTTAGCTCCGGGCCGTGGGGCTAAGTTGGAAGCTAAACTTTGCTATCACCATGTTATCGGGTTATTTTTCGGTGTTGTTCTGTACAAATCATATAATTATGTAGTATTTCTTGACCCGTGGGTTGTGTGTCGTGCTTTGTGTTTATATATGGTGCTTTGCGGTTTAGTGTTGTTGTTTAGTTTTCATGAAATCAAAAGTTGGCTAATCCCCCCGATGCTGAATCAAAAGTAAATATTTAAATTCAACTCCGACTTCTGGATGGTAGAGATGTGATTTGTTAACGTGAAAATAACTTTCACATTCTTGGATTAATACATTTTTATTATGTACTTAATCACCTGTGAATTCTGTTTATTGACAAATGGCAATAAACACTATTCTGATTCTGATTATTTGATGCTATTCAGGGCCTTTTGTAATCCAAGTATTTCCATTTTAATATAGTAACTTCTAATTCTGATTCAAGTCCAGTTCAAGTTCTAATGAAAATAACACTACATCAATAACACAGCTGTAGGGGGAAGGTGCTGTCGGTGTGACAGGGGGAGGACTTATTTCAATGAGATGCAAATGAGCCCCCCTGTGACTCTGGGCTCACTCGGGTGAAAAACTTTGAGCCCCGTTTTCTCAGTGAAAGGTTTTAGAGTTGTATACATTCACATGACCACAACTTACTCAAATATTATCAGATGTGCATGAGTGAGACATCATTGCATAACTTTACACTTTCAGAATCTATGAATAACTCAAAATGTCTCCGGGTAGACTTGTGACTGGTTTATCCACGGTCAGTCACATATTGTCCATCCGGAAATGCAACAATTAGTCCTTTATCCTTTATAAAATAGTGGCTCCAGTCTTCATCAGGACATAGCGTCCAAGAAGGTTCAATGTCAATAAGCAGAAGATTAGTCCATGGCTGAAATTGGTGAGTCTCAGAGAAACCAACCAAGGAGAGTGACAGTCCGAATAGTTGGTTAAGTGGAGGGGGAAGTTGATGGACGAGTGTGTGGCTCCGGTGTCCACCAGCATAGGTACAGCTTGTCCCTCCACCTTCACATGGAGCATAGGCGCTGCTTGACATAGCTCCTGCCTCTCTGGATGCCCTTAGTATTCCTCATCTTTGTGGCCATTGTAAAACTGACCACTGTGGAAGCCTCAGCATTTGGTCGTGCATCAGGAGGGGGCCTGTTCCCAGTGAGGAGCCGGTTGCGGGCAGGCCAATGACCCAATGGTCAGTAGATCCACAGCAATAGCATGCTCTTTCCTCCCGTCGTTGATCAGTCTGAAATCCTCAACCACGACTTATTCTACCTTGGGCTCCTCCAAAGCCTCCTCTGAATCCTCCCTTAAAACCACAACCTTTCTTTTGTACTTTGTCTTTTAGATCTTTTACTTTCATTTTTAGTAACTGTTCCTGCAATTTCTGTGTCTCTGATTTATTACCTTCTTCCTAGTTACGGTGTTTAGTCGAAGTGTGCACCACGAGTCTCCTGAACCGAGCGTCATCACCATCCATGAGGACAGGGTTCTTACTTAGATGTTCTTTAACACTTGGGGGAAGGGCTTCCATGACTGCGGGCAGTGTATGTATATTATTTTCCCATCCGAGTTCCTCGTTGGTTGTCTTCCTGTCACATCCATCCACTGAGTTAAACACTTCTGGAACCATTCTGTCGCCCTCCGAGGCAACTGCTGTTGTGATTTTGGGCGCTACAAAAAATACATTGAATTGAATGGAATTGAATTCTTCGAGCTCCGAGGCCGGGAATGCCGGCGGCCGGATCAGGATATGTTTCTTTGATCATTGTATAAACTTGCGCATTATCTGGTGCTTTATGTAGTCCACTATGTTTCTTGAGCTGATTTCATAGCTACTGCAGCACTGACCCATTATGCCCCCAATGTCCCCAGCTGCCAGCTGGTGTCCGGCTGTTAGACTATTGAGATCCCCGATCCATTTGGTTCCTCCCTGGCACAAACGAGGAAGTTTAGCAGCTATGGCTTATAGATTTTTGAATTGGAATGGTTGGAAACCTCCCAATCCTCCACTTCTGTCCACCATCAAAGGCATTTGGAGCATAGTATGTTCTGGTTCTGTCTGACCTGACTTTCTCTTTTCCTTTCTATGACTTTCCACTATCTTTCTTCACTCGTGTCCATGCCTACCTCATCATCCCGGTATTTTTTGCCGCTGCTTCAATTACCATCTTTTGTCTGGCGTCAGTCGTCGCTGTCTGTTTCCTGACAGGAAGGAGGAGGACGACAAGGATCCTTCCTCCTCTGATGAGTCAGTCTCCGTGTGTCCCCTTTGTTTCTTATCTGTTTGCCGTTTTTTATTAGTCGCTGATTTCTTCAGTTCTTCCCTCTCTCTTTGACCTGGTCCTTTTCCTCTTGGTCCAACATCCTTTGATGTTCCTCCTCTCGGTGTTCCCGTTCTTCTTCTTGTCTAAGTTTTGTTTCTCCAGAACTTCTCGTGTCTGTCGCATTTCTCTTCCCCATGTTACTTACCCGAGGTGTCGTTCGCATGTCTGTCGCATTTCTCCTCCCCATGTTACTTACCTGAGGTGTCGTCTCTTGGTCTCCGTTCCCTCTTTTTTTTCCCCACATTAGTCAGGATTAATTTTCATCAATTTATGTATTCATTTATTTTTTTATCTTATAGCCTGTTTTATTTTCTATCCTATAGCATATTTAAATTGTGTATCTTTTTGACTTGTATTGGTTGTTTCATCATTGTTCATTGTTTTATGTTGCACTGAATCATCAATGGAAAGTTTGTTTGTTTGTGAATTCTGTTAATTGACTCGTCTCTGCACGGCGTGGCGTTCCCCAGTGGGATTTACCCTAAACTCCTCAAGGGAGGGGTAAAGCCCCGCCCTCCGGGTTACTCTAAGCCCCCTCCTTTTTTCTCAACTTTCGCAACTTGATGAGCTGTGCATCTTTAAGTTTAATACATTGTTTTTCTCTTTCCATAGTGCTGAAGTCCCTGACTTCGAATTTAGTTTTTGGGGGGCTTCAATTTCCCCAAGGTGTGCTAAAACCTCACAACAATAAGAATATGTCTATTCTTATTACCAGTCTATGGTAGGCTGAAGTTCTCCGACTTCTGAGGAAATTAAATCCCCTTGGACTGAGAGCCATCTTCGTCCCACTGCGCAGTGCTTAGTCAACGCCTTCCTGTCTTGACACAACAATCCGGGGTTTGGACCCAGGTTATTTTCACGACAAGTAAACGTCCAATTTATTAATTTAGGCAATATTTCGATTAAGTCACCTTTTAACTTATCCAACACCTGTTATCCAATGTCAACATTCAAAATTTCCACAATTGTAAAACAGCATTGCAAAAATCTGAAATCCCGCATTGCAAAATATAAAATCAGCAAAACATTGTAAAATCCAAAAGGTCCTTTAAAATTTCCCAAAATGTTTCCGAAAAAGTAACACAAACAAAATAAAGCCAAAAAAACTGTCTGACCCTATACGCGCCAGAAATGTATTGTGGGGTTTGTTTAAACATTTACGAGTGTCCTATAAATGTATACAAATTGTTCAGTGTAAACTATCCCTCACACACCACGTTCCACCAGGCCCTCTGCTTTGAACACTTTCCCTCATGCACACAAATAAAGCCATCTTTCAATATTTTTTTCACGGTGTCTTCACTCACTTTTAATTTTGAAAATTTTTGCTCACTTCTAGTTATTTTTTGCAATACCAATCACGGGCATATTTGTCCTTGTTTACTATTTGATTTTTAGCCTTCGGCTCAGCCCTAATTAGTTCCTCACCAGTACAATTCTTGCCCTTCGACTCAGGCCTAACTATTATAGGAAAAAGCCGTGCTATAAAAAGGCACATATTGTTGTAACAGTCCGCTCGCTCCCCTCTTCTGCTCCACAGCTGAGTGGTGATGCAGCAGGAGTTGTGTTCCCGTGGCACCGGCTCTTCCTTCCAGGACAGGACGGGCCCAGCTGCCTCTGACCCTGTTGCCGACCCACCCATCCAGCGGCCCTACACCAGGCACTCCTACTGCAGCCCTGATGTGTCCTCTCTAAGCAACTTCAGCATTACAGGAAAACTCCCAGACCCGAGCACCACAGCTGCCATCAACTGGTACGACATGAGCCTTCCCATACGCAGGTAAGATAATAGGATAAAATTACTAAAACTATGTATCTAGAACATAAAACGCTAGCAATTGAAATTATTTATGGATGCTTGTGAAGTGTACTTTAGGCTGCAGCACAAAAATCAATAACAAGGAAATGAATGACTGCGATGGAACCAAAAATGTCAAGGACTATGCTGAAATAACTTTGGACATTTACAAAATGGAAACTTGAAAATGAAAAAAATGACCAGACACTGGGGGGACTGATACAGAGGGGGACATAAATGTGACCTTTTAACACACACACACACACACACACACGGACACGGACACGGACACGGACACGGACGGACGGGACCAGAGGAAAAACTATTGGAGTCAAATTGAGAATTAGATTTTAGAAAGATAAGGCATACAAAAAAAAAAAAATAGGTTAGGCCACACAAATTTCAATATTTATCATTAATTATCTATTGTTATTGGCCTTTAAACATGCTCTCACTTCAGTATGATTTCCCCTTGCAGCCACTAGATGGGGCCACCACTCAACAGTGTAAGATCTAGATTTCATTGAAATAGGCACGCAGTTGTTGACAACAGAAAGATGACAACAGAAAAGCACAAAGCAAGCCTGGTGATGATTTATGGACTTAAAAACGGCAAACAATATTGACCACTCAAAATTTTACAGTTACATGTGGGTTAAGTCTCTTTAATAAAACAGCATAGTTTTTTAGCTGAGTCTTAGCTTTTGTCTTTGGAGACAAGAATGCACCAGGAGAGATGATCCATTAAAAGTTTCACTCAATAATAGTTGTTTTTGGTATTTACAATATTATATATTGAGCATGTATATACGTGTGTGCGTGTGTGGTTCTGCAATGCAAACAAAGAAGAATATACCGGACGGTGCGGTGTTTTCCAAACAACAAGCCATGGATTAACCGTGAACTGAAGGCTCTGCTGAAGGAGAAGAAGAGAGC
Source organism: Eucyclogobius newberryi (assembly GCF_026437365.1). Taxonomy (NCBI): domain Eukaryota; kingdom Metazoa; phylum Chordata; class Actinopteri; order Gobiiformes; family Gobiidae; genus Eucyclogobius; species Eucyclogobius newberryi. The sequence continues at coordinate 1,807,825 of NW_027316500.1, read as the reverse complement.
CTTCAGGTCAGGGAACAAGGAGGACTGTGTAGAAAGAGCTGAGGAGGAAGATCAGGCAGGCTGAAGCCGGCTACAAGAGGAGGATGGAGGAGCAGCTGCAGCAGAAGAACATTCAGGGAGTAGCCTGAAAACCTTCTCGGGCTTCAAAATAACCCCTGCCCAAACAGAGGGGGATCTACAGTGGGTGAATGATTTAAATGCTCACTTCTTGAGATTTGATCGGTCACCCGCCCCTCCCCCTGCACCGCTGCATGCTTCCTCTTCCACAGCTAGACAATGCCCTGCATCCGTTCCTCTTCATTTCTCCGCCCCGGACCATCAGCTCCCCACTTCGCCTGGACTCACCCATCCCCCCAGCACACAGTCCCCCTGCCAACCACTGACTGTCACAGCAGCACAGGTGAGGAGTGAGCTGAAGAGGATTAAAGTGAGGAAGGCAGCAGGACCTGACGGCATCAGCCCCAGGCTCCTTAAGTCCTGCGCAGATGAACTGTGTGGAGTTATGGAGCATGTCTTCAACATGAGCCTGAAGCTGAGGGTGGTACCACAGGTCTGGAAGACCTCCTGTCTGGTACCTGTGCCCAAGACACCGCCCGCCAAAGACCTCAACAGCTTCAGGCCGGTGGCTCTCACGTCCCACCTGATGAAGACACTGGAGCGGCTGGTCCTGGACCACCTCCGCTCCACCGTGAGCTCAGCCATGGACCCGCTGCTGTTTGCATACCGGCCTGGCATCGGAGTGGAGGACGCCGTCATCTCCCTGCTGCACTGCTCTCTCTCACCTGGAAAAGCCTGGCAGCTCTGTGAGGATCCTGTTCTTCGATCTTTCCAGCGCCTTCAACACCATCCAGCCGCTGCTCCTGAGGGACAAGCTGGAGACTGCTGGTGTGGAGTATGACCTGGCTGAGTGGATCCTGGACTACCTCACGGACCGACCCCAGTTTGTGAGAGCACGGGACTGTGTGTCTGACACCCGGACCTGCAGTGTGGGGGCGCCCCAGGGCACTGTCTTCGCGCCCTTTCTCTTCACCCTTTACACTGCAGACTTCAGACACGACACGGACAGCTGTGTCCTGCAGAAGTTCTCTGATGACTCTGCCATCATCGGACTCATCACGGACGACGATGATGCGGAGTACAGGGGACAGGCGCAGGACTTTGTGGACTGGTGTCAACGGAACCACCTCCTCATCAACGCGGGGAAGACCAAGGAGATGGTGGTGGATTTCTGCAGACGCCACCCCACTGCCCCCTTACCAGTGAAAATCCAGGGAAGGGACATTGAGAGAGTGGACTCATACAAGTACCTGGGTGTTCATCTGAACCACAAACTGGACTGGACTCATAACACAGACGCACTGTACAGGAAGAGCCAGAGTCGGCTCTACCTCCTGAGGAGACTCAGGTCTTTTGGAGTGACAGGGCCACTCATGAAGACCTTCTATGACTCTGTGGTGGCATCAGCCCTCCTGTACGGTGTGGCCTGCTGGAGCAGCAGCGTCACAGAGAGGGAGAGGAGGAGGCTGGACAAAGTCATCAAGAAGTCCAGCTCCGTCCTGGGCTGCGCTCTGGACTCTGTGCAGGATGTGGGGGACAGAAGGGTCCTGGCTAGATTCACATCTATGCTTGACCATGAGTGCCACCCCCTGCAGGACAGCTCTGGAGAGCAGCTTCAGTGAGAGACTGATCCACCCTCGCTGTGTGAAGGAAAGGTTTCGCAGGTCTTTCCTTCCTGCTGCTGTCAGACTTTATAACAAACACTGTTAGTCCTGAACACTCGCAATACTGACCTAACCATGTGCAATTCCGTCATATGTGCAATTACTGTCGTGATTCATGTGCAATTACTGTGAAATTCATGTGCAATCCATGTGCCCTCGTGACACATTCATGCGCAATTACTGTCGTGATCACATGCAATGGTATTGATGTATTTATTTATTTATTTTTATCTTTATTATTTTTCCCCTCCATCCCTTGTTGGGAAATGGGAGGTTTTGTCTATGGGAGTTTTTGTTTATAGGAGATCTTCTACTGAGAGTGTTTTTCAAACTTCCTATAAGTGATCTGTTCTTTTCTTCTGTATCTACCTCTGTATCTACCTGTGTTTTATCAATGAATTTTCCCCATGTGGGACAATAAAGGAATATCTTATCTTATCTAATCTTATCTAACACGCCCTCAAAAAAGGCTTAATTTCCTGTTTTTTCAAGGACAAGTCCCGCCTATTGGAATTGATCTATGGAGCTCATATTTCACTCACTAAGCAGACCACATCCTCACCACACGGGACACCACAGGCTGCCTGCGCACGATGGGTTCATACACAGGCCTCAGATGTACAAGGTTGTGGTCCGAGCTGCCCAGGAGAGGGAGGGGGGAAGAAGAATAAGCCTCTTTGGTGTTGGCAAAAAACAAGTCCAATGTTCTATTGTTTCTGGTGGGGCAGGTAACATACTGGGTGTATGCTGGTAGAACAGAAGAGGGAGAAGCACTGGCGTTATGTGTTCTCTTCTTTTAGTTCCAGTTAGTAATCTTGCTGCTGCATTTTGAACCAGTTGAAAGCTTTTTATGGAGCTTTTAGGACACGCTGTAAGCACAGTTACAGTAGTCCAATCTAGACGTTACAAATGCATGGATACGTTTTTCAGCATCGCTTTTAGGCAGGATTCTTCTGATTTTGGCTATATAGCGCAAATAAAAATGGACTGTTTTACAGGCTTGATTTATGTGTGCTTTAAATGAGAGCTCCTGGTCAAATAAGACTCCGAGGTTTCCTACAGGAGTACTGGAGGCTACACTGACATTGTCCAGTGTGACTATCTGCTCAGATAAAGCGTTTCGTAGATGTTAGTGGGGGGGGGGGGATGTAGGGTTAAGAAGCAGATAGTTAAGTGTCATCCAGGTTTTTATATCCTTCACTTAAGCACTAAGTCTGTCTACTTGATCAGTCTGATCAGGTTTCATTGATAAATACAGCTGAGTGTCATCTGCATAGCATTGGAAGTTAATGCCATGCTTTCTGATAATGTTACCTAACGGCAGCATATAAAGAGTAAACAGAATTGGACCGAGTACTGAACCCTGTGGCACACCGTAAGTCACTTTAGAGCAAGGTGAGGAGCTCTGGTTTACATTAACAATTTGGTACCTATCTGATAAATAGGATTTAAGTGCAGCGGGCAGCGCTGGGCGCCGCACGGGAAGCGCCCGGCAGCGCCCGGCAGCGCCCGGCAGCGCCCGGCAGCGCCCGGCAGCGCCGCGATACTCTGCTCCTAAGTGGCGGAGTGTGAGAAAAATGTTTGTGTCCCACCGCCATCCTCAAACCTCAGCCCAGCGAGAACACTGGTATTTTATAGTTGGTAAATATGGGCTGGTGTTAGTGCTGCTAATACAATGAATTATTTTATGTTTTTTGGATGTAAAATCTTTTCATACTCTATTTTTTATACTTCTTTATTGACTGATTTGATAGCAGTTATAGTCAACATTTAAACTAGTTGTTGTTACACTGGTAAGTTATTTACACTGGTGTATTGTGTTTTTGAAGGTTTTTACCTGACTTGATGCCAAGGGATCTACAAAAATTAAAGAGTGGAAAAATATAAAGGCTCTGTCTGAGTAAATCCAGCATTAAGACTTCAAATTGTGGGTACACCCCCTTCAAGTGTGGGGGTCAGCGCAGTCAAAACCTGAACACACCTCACAGGTCTTGGTGGCATGGCTGTAAGCGCTTTTTGCCACAGAGTCTGAAGGAGAGCAGAGATTTGTGAACCCACCTGGGGCTCTGGCTCCAGGAACTTCAGTGGCGACAACTTCATGCCTCTTTTTTATCATGGGTTCTCTTGCAGCTGCTCTGGTGATAGGGGAGATTGGTTGTTGTGCCCCTCCTCAGGGGTCCAGACAGTCCCGCACATGGTCACCAGTCTGAAGCGTAAAACTCCATGTGCGCCGGTTGTAGCACTACTGCCCTCTTCTGTTTTCCATGACTATGGTAGTAGCCTGCTGCATGGCTTTCCTCCACTTCTCTGCATACACCACCACAGACTGATGTTCCTTCTCCTTTCTTCTGCGAGGGATTTAGCAGATCAATGGGCAGGGTGAAAAATGAAAGAAAAAATTGAGAAAACCCAGTGGCTTCATGGACAATTGAGTTATAGGCATGGACAACTTTACTTGGATGTTCTTCCCAGCATGTCTTCTGGGTGTCTGCAAGTGTCCTCAACATGCAGGTGAGACTGCGGATGGGAAGGAGAGGTAAGGGAGTGTTTGACACCAGAAAAACCCTCGAGCTTACGGTAGAGCAGATTTTCAAACTCTCTCCCCAAGTGGTGATGAATTCTTGAGAGGAATCCAAAGCGAGTCATCAAAGAGTTTTTTGGACACCGTTTTCCCAGACTTGTCTCTCATAGCATAGCCCTGTGCATATTTCGAGAAGTGATCAACGAGTACAAAGATGTACTCCTCCCCATCGTTACTCTTCTCCAAATGCAGGAAATCAATGGAGACCATCTCAAACGGGACTGATGTTTTAATACTCTGGATTGGTGTCCGAGTGACTCTGTTTGGCCGAGTGACTCTGAGTGACCCTTCTGCTGCTCTTAAGGCAGCAGCAGACACTTGTGACATGATGTTCAATGTCTTGTCTCATCTTAGGCCAGAAAAAACGATTGCGTGTCAGGATGACAGCTCCCAAATCTGCTCCCAAATGTCCCATATCTTCATGCAGGTGCTTATAAATAAGGGCCCTCATGGACTCTGAAACACCAACTGTGTTCGGCAGGCTGTTTCCCTCCAGAGAATTCCATCTTCATCTACGTGCAAGTGGGTCCACTCTCTGAGCAGGTGTTGAACTAACGCACTGTGCCACTTTTTCTTTGTACTTTGAGGTATAGCTTTTTTCAGGCACAGGACTCTGGCTATGGTTGGGTCAGACCCTTGTGCTTCCTTGATGTCTCTAACTGCCAAGGACTGAACTGGTGGAAAAATGCTGACCTCTTCTGGCAGTGCATCAATGTTACAGGTGACAGCTGATATCCAATTAACTTCACCGCTGCCCTCTCCTCGCACACCCATTCCGATTCCTTCAATTTCCTCTTGAGGGCATTCCTCAGAGTACTCTTTGAGTGTGTGAATAGGTCTGTGACTTGACAAGAAATCTGCATTACGATTTGCAGTCCCAGGCCGGTACTTAATTGTAAACCGGTAATCGGCCAACTCCGCAACCCACCAATGCCCTTAGCTTAGCAGATTTGATGATATACGTAAGGGGATTGTTGTCACTGTACACAATAAAGTGGGGTGCATGGAAGAGATGGTCCCGAAAGCGCTCCGTGATAGCTCATTTTAGAGCCAGAAACTCCAGTTGCCCAGAATGGAGTTTATAGTTCTTCTCCGTGGCAGACAAGGTTCTGGAGCCGTATCCAATAACTCTGATAACTCCCCCTTGTCTCTGATAGAGAACCGCCCCGAGTCCTTCCACTGAAGCATCCACGTGTAGGATGAAAGGCTTCTCAAGGTCCGGATAGGCCAGGGTTGGGCAAACATTTTGACTCGAGGGCCACATTGGGTTCTAAAATTTGACCGGGGGCCCGGGCCAGGAAAATATGGTGTGTTTGTGTGAACTAATTACAATAAATTACGCGCAAGATTTGACCTGTAACTGGTAACAAAGCAAACAAATGCAAGGCTCAATGTACAAATTGTCCTGCTTTAGACCCGCTTTAGAACAAATCACAGTTGTCTCTAGTGTCCCCTCTGTCCTTGATGACTCTGTGTGAGCTGATTTACCTGTGTCTTCACATCTGGATCATCTGCTCCCGAGCGCGTACTCGTCGAGTGAGTGTTGCGTTGTGACATGAGATATTTACACAGAAATTGGTCCAGATAATGATGCACATGTGTCTTTTGACTTGTGAGTTAGGTCTGGCCAAAAAAGTTTCATTTACACAATAGTGACACGCCAGTCTTCTGAATGCGCCCGCGGTCCGCTGTGCTGCGGGACTAATAAGACTAATTTCTCAGTGAATATGATTCTGATTGTAATAAAACACACAGCGTTTTGAAACTAAAAATATGGAGAACATGACGTGTCCCCTGGACAGTGCTTCTACTGTCCACAAGAGTCTTCTACAGTGTGTCAAACTCTGGCGCTTCCTGCTTGATTGCCCCCGGTGGCCGTTTGTGGTGAATTTTATTTTCTTAGATGTTCTTGTGTGCGCGCACTATGTGAGAGCAGTTTAGAGGGAACAGTGCCATCTCTTGGGGAAATGTGGGCATTACAGGCGAAAGGTAAAATGAACGGCCAGCCACAGTATCGTGAATTTGAATCCCAACTCCGACATTTGCTGCATGTGCTTCTTTCTTTCTCATTCCATCTACTGTCTAATAAAGCCTACAACCAAAAAAAAAAAAAAAAAAGATTTTTTAAAAATTATTATATTTTAATATTACTTGGACAAGCTTGGCGGGCCGGATTGAAAGGCCCAACGGGCCGGATGTGGCCCGCGGGCCGTAGTTTGCCCACCCCTTGGATAGGCCATCACCAGTGGATTATTCAGGTGGTTCACAAACTTTTGTAGGGCTGCTTGGTGAATTGTGGTCCACTGCACTGGATGTGATGGGGGAAGCTGAGCAAACTGACCACTTGAGGGCTTCTTTTGGGGTCTCTTCTCTGCAGACTTGGGCCTGGAGAGAAGGTCATAGAGTGGATTTGTATGAACTGTAGTAGCTGAGGAATCCCATCAACTTCCTCACATCTCTAACAGCAGATGGGGTCTCATATTGGAGAGCTTGGACTGCCTCTACCTCTTTGGGGTTCATCCTGTAGCCTTCAGCCGAGACGATGCGCCCCACATAACACACCGCAGGCTTGAAGAACTCACACTTTGTTGGTCTAAGTTTGATGGCTGATAACCTGGACATTGCTTTCCATGTAGCACTGGAATGTTGCTGGGGCATTTGTGAGTCCAAACAGAATGCAGTCAACTCATACAGTCCCCAAGGTGTGATATAGGTGGTACATGGTCGGCTCTTCTCACTCTCAAAACCTTGATGGTATGCCTTTCCTTGATCCAGGACAGTGAAGCATGAGTGGCCCGCGAGATTCTCCAGAATCACCTGGATCCAGGCTAGAGCCTCACAGCTGAGCCTGAATCAAATCTCTCCTGTCTGGGCTAAGACTGGGCACCAGCCTGGCCCCAAAAGGGCCAAAAGGACCAGGCCAGAGCACCCTGAGACTAGCCTGAATCAAGCCCTCTTTTCTGGTCTAAGTCTTGGCACCAGCCCGGACCCAAGCGGGCCAAAAGGACCAAGGAACCGGCCCCAGAGTCCAGCCAGAGTCAAAGTTCTCCTTTCTGGGATGTCTTGGCACAAGCCAGCAAAGGTTTTATGTTCAACAGCCTGTAATCCACACAAAGACGGAGGCTCCCATCTTTCTTCCGGACACAGACAATAGGTGAAGAATAATGTGAACATGATTCCCGGATCCATCCTCTCTTGAATATGTGCCTTTACTTCGTGACAGAGATGACATGGGATGGAATTATATGTCCTTTGCACTGGGATATTGTCTTTTAGCTGAATGTCCATTTCCAGTCCTTTAACACATTCCGTGTCCCAGTCATCTTTAGCAAACACTTGACTCTCCTCCCTCAACATTTGCCGTACCTTCTGGTGTTCTGGGGAGAGATGACTCGGGTCCACAGGCAGCTCCCCTGGTGGCATCTAAGTAGACTGCTCTGTTACAGCCATGGTTCCTCCCTCTGGTATTTGCTTAGGTTCAAGTGGGTAGACACTGTCGACACTATGCAGCAAGCCAAGTGTGGTGTGGCCCTACAGTGTGATGTCTCTGTCAGTTGTATTTTCCACCGCCACCGTAAATTGTGCCTTGTCCTGGGGGAAAACAACAAGCTGCTCTCTTACTTTTAGCCCACTGGACCATGGTGACTCTGGGTTGGGCTCAGGCACAGTTACCCCCCTGTTGGCTTGGCCACAATACACGTTTGAAATACTATTTTGGGGTATAGTGATGGGGCGTCGGCTGAGGTGAGCAACGTGAGGGATACTCTCGGGTTGGTGCTGCTTTAATACAGACAAAACAGCATGAGCAGTGCGACGGCCTACCTCTAATTGCAGTTCTCTGAGGCGTCACTGGTTAGGGCTAGACATTGAATCTGATTATGGGACACTCCAGGTCCATGGCCAGCACAGGAAAAAGCACGGACTGCCCGCTCATTCCTGGGACAGCCTTGTGAGCCAAGGTGATTTCTACCTCAATCCATCATTGCATTTAGAGAAGCTCGAACCAGGCATCTTCTTCCAACTAACTTAGCTGTTTTTCTCTGCTTGCCAGTAAGAGGGGCAGCCTGGCTGAACTGGACACCATCTTACCAAGATGTACTGTAGTATTTATCTTATTGAGCGAAGCATGAGTAACTTTACACAGCCAATTGCCCAGTGAACTGCCACATTTAAAACAGTGGTCATGTTGCTGAATAGAGTCAAGTCCACTCTGCTTTCAAGGTAGCTCTTTAATTTTATTCCTGGAGCAATGGCCTGGATTACAGCCTCCACAATGTCAGCCTCAGTGCATCCTTTATTTAGGGCTTTTTGGATGTGCCTCTCCAAACTAGTATAGCCAAGTTTTTCCTTTTGATGTGGTTCACCAATTTGCCAGGCAATTTTTAATTCATTTCTGTACAACTGGTGAACAAATGCTGGATTTGCATTTATAGTTGCGTTTCCACTTGACCAGTTTAGTCCGGACTAAACTGATCCGGCTCAGTTGGTGGCCATCTTTAGACTGGATCAATTGACTGTGCGTTCACACTCAGGAGCGAGACTGGAGCCGAATCTGTAATTACCCTCCGCCGCCTAACAGACTGTTAGAGAGCGATGTTTACCACTGCATATGTTGGCACTATATTGTTGTGCAAGGTTATGTGCTGTTTAAATAATAAAGGCGGAGCCTCCTTTTACTCTTCTCTCTCCGAAACAGAGCGGTTGAGAAGCGTGGCTACCGAACGTGAAAGACACTCATGTCTCCTGTCTGTATTGCTAACTTGGTCTACTTGTATTCTGTAAAGATGTCTACACAACCAGAAGGCGAGGTGAGAGTTCCCGTGCACATGCAGAGCAACCCGTAGCAGTAGACTCAACACGGACACTCAATTGCTGGTCTCGCTCCTGGCTGGTCCCACTCGCTCCGGAGCGAAACCGGGGCCAATCTCGCCTCTCAGCCGGGGCGAGTGGAGTGGCTCTAATCCGGCAATTTCACTAGTGGGAACAAGTTGGAGCAAACTGATCCGGGGCGGCCCTGGACTAAAACGCAAGTGCTGCAGCTATAAACTAGAACACTCAGATTAGAGGCAGCAGCTGGAATGTTGGACACAGTAGGCACGTTTTGAGTGTTAATTACAGTACCTGTTGAGTTCAGCAAAGGGGGCTCTTGCATAGGAGAAGCAGACGGGGCTAATGTCTTAAGTGTTTGGATTAGATGAGCTACACTTCCGCCAAAGGCTAAATAGCCAGTACGAAAATGGCAGGAGACGGAAGACATCCCTGGCGACTAGGGATGCATACCTAAACCCATGTTCAGGTTCAAGTCCAGATTCGAATCCAGAGGTTTAGGTTCAGGTCTGGACCTAATGAGTCCAGGCCTAAACTCATGCCATATTTGCATAATGTTACAACATTACTTGGCTAAATTAAGTTGAAGACACTTGAACGAGGACGGCTATCAAACACAAGGCTTAACTGCAGATTGAAATAAACTCAATTTATCTGGTTTATTCACTGTTTATAAACAGAAGTTACAACATACAAATCACAAGCTACTAGCTACGGGCTAGCTGCCAAACTATAGCTTAACAGTTAACACACATTCATGTGTTTTACTTGAGAAACAAGAGCATGTTGAGTATTGTTGACAGAGTCAGTCTTGGTCAAGGGTCAAAGCAGCTGTTTCATCTGATACAATGTTTTGCCTTTAGACACATTTCCACTCTTTAATTTTGCAGATCCATTGGCATCAAAAGTCAGGTAAAAACCTTCAAACAGACAATACACCAGTGTAAATAATTAAGTAACGGTGTAAAATAACAGAGTTACAAAAACTAGCATAAAAGTCAACTTGAATCACTATAACTTAGCAGTATCAAAAATAGAATATGAAAATATTTTACACAACAAATCAAAATAATACATCATATTAGCAGCATTAAACACCAGACCATATTTAACAACTGTAGAATACAAATACAAAATACTATTATAAAATATAAGCTCCAATTAATGAATGCAGCAATTAAGCAATATTACTTTGACTTAGTATTTACTTAATACCAATACATCACACCACAACATAACACTTAAGTTATTTAATTCATATTTACACCCAGACCAAAGACCCAGACAAGACCACGCTGACCTCGCCCCTTTAACACGCTGCGGCCACAGCTTAAAACACAGGGTTCAGATTAAGGATTTTCACTTGTATAGCGGTGCTGCTAAACAATCCGTTCATTTTTTCAAATTTGTATAGCAATTTGATAATTGCATAGCAAAACACGAAAGTGACTAACAATCAATATTTTCCATCGATGTAACAAGATTATTTATTTCAAATGTATTTGTAAACATTATATTTTTTTAAAAAAGGGTTAGGGTTAGGTAACAAATTAACTTTTACTTTTTAAACATTTTTTTTTAAAAACCCAGAAAACTTGCAAATAAAATTAGGTGTTGAACAACTAGTCACTTGGCAGTGTGAGTATTTTGGCATGTGAATGATCTGCAAAGACTTTTGCATTTAGGAGCTATTAACCTCGGAAGTCCGAATCTGTGACACTAACTTCACCGCACGTGTCTCCTCCCACTTTCAGACTTGCGATCTGAGACAGCAGCGGGACTCGTCATGTCAACACAGCGTCCTACATGTGTCATGCCGTTATTGACGATCGATTGACGAGTGATCAGTACTTTTAGGCGCTTTGGTTATACAATTGAACACACATTTTTGTATCGCAAAAGCTGCGATACAAAAGCCCTTTTTTCTGACGAACGCATCGCATTTGAGAGAAATTGCGTCGCATTTTGCGATGCGATACCACTTATTCTGAACCCTGAAACAGTTCAAATAAAGCCAGTGATCTCACCGGCTGCCGCTTCAATGTTCATTTGTGGATACACGGTTCCGCGCTGTCTCTCACATCTTTAAACTTATTTCGCCGGCTTCAACTTGTGCCCGGAAGACGCGTGCGTCATTATATAGGGTCCGTGTGCGCCATTGACAGCAGCGCATGGCAGTGTTTACGTCTTTTCCAGCGCGAATTTCGCGATCTATGGAAGGTTTAAGATGATCTAGATTCTAGAACGAAAAGGTTATAATACGTGAGTGCTATATTTTTTTATGAGTCCAGAACCGAATCATCAAACAAGCCCAGATCCGGTCCGTCGTAGCGGTACGCATCCCTACTGGCAACTTAATCTATTCAGGGGGAACAATGCAGAAGTCAGGTTGTTAGTAGTAACCATAGGCCCATAGTATAGAGTTCTCACCCAGTCAGTAAACTGTTGTCCAAATCCAATTCAAAAGCCCATAATCGCAAAGTCTTCTGCCGAGGTCTGAGCGCCAAACAACCAACGTAATAAAGCTTGCTAAACGGTTCTTTCTGTGTTTGTCTAAGTCTCTCTAGGGTGAAATGAATTATTTAAAAACCCTACTTAAATTATTTGCAGATTACGCTTATGAATAAGTCTGGATTCATTATTTTTGGTAGAATTTATCTATTTACTAAAAGTTTAGAGATCAATTTATATCATGTATTCAATAGTGATTTCAGCCTATGAGAGGAACATTTCAATATTTATTCATTTTTCTTGTGTATTACTGTGATTTTGCAGTTGTAAAAGATTCAGGAAGTGTATATGTCTTAGATGCTAAATTTGTGTTGGGGCTGGTGACCCAACAGATTAATATATTTACTTGCAAGGAGAACGGTCAGAGATTAACGACTCAGTCACAAATGCGACCAGGGCCGGTTCCCTGCTCGTTCTGAGCTCTCTGGACGTTCTTCTCGCATTTATTAAACTTTTCACGCTCATAGTTACAAGGGGAGGGGGGATAAATGCCAAGGCAACTTGGAACATAATATAAAATAAAAGACATCAGACAAATAATGAGCACTTGTGTGTGAGAAAGTAAAAGGGAATGAAACTGGTGCTCCCGTTTCACTCCACACAAATGGTTTTGCTACAGATGTCCACCGGCAGATAAAGAGCCGGCTGGCCTTGACACTCCTGCAGACATTCTCAAAAAGCACAGCATTAATACAGTTCATTTCAGGACACATTATAATAAGAGTAAAATAATAGGAGATAATTATATACATCTTTCTAACAATTTGTTACAGCAATAATCCGTGAGCTCAGAGCTTTAGTCATTTCTGCCTGACTTAAAGGGAGGTCTAGACTCTTACTCCTGACTAATTTTAACAAATTTAACAGTGGATATGAAATTGTCAATGTGTCAGATCATTGGAAAGTTCTGATTTATAAATGTTTTGATGCAAAATATTTGAACGAATCATTTATTGCTGTCGGGTTATAGGAGATTGTGCCAGTATCATTTTGAGTAGCACTGATAGCTCCACTGCTTTCCTCTGCTTTTAGTTGCCATGATAAAATTGTATGTACCTTCTCTATTAACTCGTAATATTTCGATCTCAAAATATCCTTTTAATTTTATAGGTAGGTAATGTGTTGTATTTAGTTTTTTTCTGAACTAGAGATTGATAAGTATCATTAGAACCACTTGCTTGAATTGTTCCTACAATTTTTTCAATATCTGCTGTATACAATATTTTATTTTAAGGCCCTTAGTATAAGAGATCATTTGTCCCCTTCAGTAAGCTTTTAATGTGTCCAAAAATACGCATAGGCACACTCACCCCCTGTTCTTTCCAAGAGGCCGCCCACCATCAAACCTTTTGCATGAGCACGCAACGCAGATTTCAGTCTCTTCTGAGCAGCTCAAACAGTCTTTTTTCTGTCGTCATTTTTGTACTGTACACTGAAGGAATTCTCTAAACACACACCGGCATATCAACCACGCATGCGCAGCCAGGGAAACGTGCTGCTTTCCTGGGAATGAGCCAGAACGAGCCTGCAGGTGGGGATGTGAGTTTAGCCAGGACCCTTCTGTCCCCACCTCTTGCATCTTTGGGGTATATCAGGAAACAAAATGGACAAAGTTAGAATTGAATGATCAGACAATAGTTTAGATAAATATTCAGTATCTGATATATCTCTATAAAATAACTGGGGAGATTATAATAATAAAAAATCAATTCTTGTATGTGAATTATGGGTGTATGAGTAAAGAAAATTGTCCAGAGTCTGCAGTCTTGCATCTGCTGCCAAATGCCCATTACAGTTAAGACTTTTCTGTAAGTGTGAGTAAATTTAGCATATTTAGAGTCAGAGATACTTAAGAGGATTTATCCAAAGCAGGATCTAATCAAAAATTAAAGTCACCCCAGACTTCTTTAGGAATATGTCATTCATGAACAGTTCATCATCATAACCATTGTTCTGAAAAGAGTTTGCAATTTGCAAATACATATCATCCCGAATTATCAAATGCAGTGTCAATTACTTCCGGAGCTGTGTTTATTTATATTTTATTTACTCCTAAATATTACCTTTCTAGCTTGTTTCTCTTTTCATTTTTTTAGGTTATTTGGAAGTTAGTTGAATTTCCTGGAATATCCACCTTAACCCGTTATCATCCGCCGGCGCGCATTTTTCATGTCTCAAATATTCTCTTACATCATCACTTTTATTTCGGTGGTCAATACCAGCAACCCATACATCATTTTCAAGGTTATTTTCTCAACAAACGAATATCTCATTGATATACATTGAATAATATACCCCAAGAAGCAATTACCCATAGTTTGTGAGAAAGTCTCAACTTTTACAAACGCATGGCCTTACCTGTTTGCTGTTTATGATGGACGAAACGGCTTTAATTCTGTACATCCTTGTACTCAGTCTGTCCGTAAGGAATCATTGAAAAACAATATCCACTTGTATTTTTCCTGAAGTTTTCCGATTTCGAGATATTGTCAAGTAAACAAAGTTTTCTTCATTGACGATGGTCAGGATTAAGGCTCGTCCGGCGCATTTCTCAGTCCATAACAAATTACCTGTTTGACTTATAAGATGTTGTTTGGTATCAATCTTTTCATCAGACTAGAGATGCACCGATCAATCGGCCGCCAATTTAAAAAGCCGGTTTTATGCTGAATCGGCCAGAATCGGTGACCGGCCGGTCCATGTCGTAATTGCCGGTTTTCGGCCGATCCAAACTGACCCGCATGCGCGGTGCGTAGCAGCTCAACGCGCCCAGCGCAAAACAGCTAAAACCTACAAGACTCTTTCAGAGTGCGGCGGCCAAAGTGTCCAGTTTACATTAAAGTCTATGTAAACGCGATTCCTGCTCTTTCTGCGTGGAGCGCGGGGCGCGGCACGGAGGGTGGGTTTTGCCGTTTTCCGCTCTAGACGCTCTGACAGGCATAAGCTTCAAAGCGTTAAAATTGTTCGTCGCAGAAAAGTTCAGATTTGTTCAACTTTGGTGGAACACCAGAAGGAGCGAGCCTGGAGGAGGATCAGAGGAGACTGGACTGTGGGGTAAGTTATTACAACTTTGAGACAATTACAATCTACGTGTTGATAGTTGATGCGGTCAAAATAATTTGCGCTGGTTTGTGTTTGACGAGTTCATGTGTTTATCAGAGTTTAGAGTAGGGACACATTATATGAAGGGGCCAGAGGAAGCAGCAGCAGGGCTGTCAGAAGAGTTAGTTGTTGTTGTTGTTCTGCTCAACTAGCAGAGCTAAGCTACGAGCTAATGCTAACAAGAGATCTCATCCACCTGAAATGAGACTTTAAAAATACTTTGATGCATTTGAGACATACATTACGTAGATACAAAACTTAAATTACTGACTCGAACAGCGAAATGAGTGACTACAATCTAATGTCTGGACTATTTAATTGTCCCACAGCCTCAAAGAAATGTTTACACAATCAGCTGTGCACTAGAATCTATAGTACTCTAGACTCTATAGTGCTCAGCTCATTGTGCTTCTAGTGAGAGTGTGAAGTTATCAAAGAGCTGATGAAACTGGAAAATGATATTGGCAACATAAATGTGCCTCATTTAATATACTGTATTATAATAGTAAAAGTTTGAATAATATTGCAGTAAATGTACTGGGCTCAAATATAACTGCTGTACAATGTTCTTTAAGATCTGGATTTGCCTTCAGCCCTCCCTGTTGCTCCTGCTCATTCAGGGGATGCTGGCCCTTCTGCTGCACCCACAGGTGTAAAAGCATTTGGTTGGATTACAATTTGTTTTTTAGCCTGTGTCATCTAAATTGCAATGTGTTTTTTTTTTGTAGAACCACGAGGAAGAGGTCCTGGAGCCAGAATCCTCCAGCTTTGAGAGGGAGGTGCTGGCAGCGCTCTGGGACTGACCCTCCTCATGTTCCACCTGCTTCCTCTCCTGCAGAGGGTTCCAGCTCATTCAAAAGAATGTGTAAAATTACAAATGTATAAATTACTATATGAAAATAGTTCATTTGATTTCAATCTGGAACCATTGGAGCTGCATCTTCTGCAGGAGAAATGGACTCCTTTATCCTCTGTGTCCCCCACTCTTCTCCAGGCCATATTAGTTAGTATATCGTTCTGTATTTATATTTTATTTTTATATATAGTTATTTATTTTCTATTTTTCCACAAAATAAATTACATTTTATATTATAAAACGTGTGTCCTGTA
The DNA here is from genome assembly GCF_026437365.1 of Eucyclogobius newberryi. Lineage (NCBI taxonomy): Eukaryota > Metazoa > Chordata > Actinopteri > Gobiiformes > Gobiidae > Eucyclogobius > Eucyclogobius newberryi. The sequence continues at coordinate 1,791,973 of NW_027316500.1, read as the reverse complement.
TACATGCACCCTTTTCATATAATACTGGGTAGTTTGTGGGAAAATCAGTGGCTAGATAGAAAATCGGTACCGGAAATCGGTATCGGCCAAGAATTTTGGAATCGGTGCATCTCTACTTCAGACTGTTACCTACAGAATGAGACCATCCACATTTTTCGGGTTTGTTTTCTAGAGCCTCCGGAAAAATGCGCTGCTTTCGACGCACATGGTTTGTTGTTGACATCAAGATAGCGCCGCATGCTAGCAACGTAGCCGACTTTCATTGACATATTATTCTAGCCAATAAGAATAGCTTTAGAATGGTGGGCGGGACCTAGGGTTTATTCACACAGAATCATCTGTATCCTCGCGCGTAAGGCCTAGAGCCTAGATTTTTGCGCAGGAGGCGGCTAGATTCTATGCATAACGTTTTCTGATTTTATTAGCCTTGTGGACGTGCATTTTGTTAGATATATGTATTATATCAATACAAACAGTTTTTTGTTTTTTTTTCACCCATGAAATATGGGAAATTCATGGGTAAACTCATATTTACACATTTTCACATACATTGTTTTTAGCAGTTATAATAGATATTAGTGGCCTACAAAACATCAAAATGTATGTTTTATGATCATAGAGGAGCTAAAATTGTAATAAAACAGTTTGGAACACTTGGCACATATTTGGATCACTTGTTCCGAATATACTTTTTGATACAAAAAGGTCAACAGCACCAAAATGCCTGTTCCTAGAGATCTTAACCTTTACACAGTTGTTGTCAACAAGATAAACAGCATGTACAGTGAACAGCATAAGCACACAATGAAGTATGTCATGCTCAGGACCATTAGAAATTGACAATATTCAGGCGAGACTAAAAAAAGGATGTTTGGTTTATGTTTGGGCTTCTGTAGTGTAAGTTCTGAAGCCCTGACAGTGTTCATGTGCACATCTACATAAACTAGAAGGCCTAGACTTTCTAATGATGCATCACACTTGCATGTGGGCTGTAAGATCTTCTTTTAATAAGCAATGCCATTTGGGTAAGTCCAACCATTATGCACAGGGCGAAATAGGTGAATGGTAACAGACAATATCATCTAAAATTAGACGCTATAGAAGTGAACTAGTGATAACAGGACTTAAACGTTACAGGACTAATAGGCCTTGACGAAATGAAAGGACGAATCAAATAGAACCCCAGGTAAACAGAAACGTGTTTAAGGGCCTTCCGCTTGTACTTCTATATTTCCCATCACACCGCACAAAATTATAGACAGAATAAATTGTCTGTCTGTCAAATTACAGAGATTGACCAAAAATTTAGGACTTGCAGAGTTGCAGCACACCACTTAAATGGCGTGGCAGACCCGTATGGCAGAGAGAAAAGGAGTGTGTTCAATGTTTGAGAACTGTGCATAACCTTTTGAGTGTAAAAGTGTCATGTTAACACCAATATGGATGACATGTTGAAAACTGAAAAGAGTAATGTGTTTGGGATATGATACAGTAGACTAATGCTTTGATAAACAGGAGGGAAATGAAAATATGATTATATTTCTGTGATGTATTTTATCTGCATAATAGTGATATGACGATATTTGTATATTATCTGCATCATTAGTCTAACAGAAAAACGGCATGTGAAAAACTGGATTTGTTTGTGAAGGTATCGTAAAGATGGGGCAAAGGAATGTTTACCCCAGGGAGGGGTGTAGCACCCCAGGGGAGTTGGGTAAACATTACCCATGCTTTATCTCAAAGGAAAATACCAACTGTTGTAAAAGACAAGTGCCTTGATGTGAAGTTAACCAATGAGAATGTGACCCGCCCATTATGCCTAAATCCATAATGTGAAATAAAACCAACCTGCAAGAGAAAAAACGTCGTGAGACCAAGGAGGGCCATCGCGTTGCTTACAACAGCGTGATGGCCCAGCCCGACGGTTTCTCCCTTGCAAGCTGCACAAAAAGTCTTGACGTTTCTGTATCGTTTCATATTCTAAGTTGAATTGTGTTCTCTGTGTGTTAAGGAATAGCATTGGTTTATGGCTAATTTCTTGACACGTCTTCCGAAGAGGAAGCAGGGACTGAGGACTCGGAGGCTGACTCGTCCATCACCCAAGCTGAAGTTACTGAGGTTGTTTGCAAACTCCTCAGTGGCAGGGCTCCGGGGTTTGGATGAGATCCTCTGGATGTTGTAGGACTGTCTTGGCTGACACGTCTCTGCAACATTGTGTGGCGGTCCGCGACAGTACCTCTGGACTGGCAGACCGGGGTGGTGGTCCCTCTGTTCAAGAAGGGGGACCGGAGGGTGTGTTCCAACTACAGAGGGATCACACTCATCAGCCTCCCCGGTAAGGTCTATTCCAGGGTACTTGAGAGGATAATCCGACCGATAGTCGAACCTCGGATCCAGGAGGAACAGAGTTGTTTTCGTCCTGGTTGTGGAACACTGGACCAGCTCTATACTCTCCATCGGGTGCTCGAGGGTTCATGAGAGTTTGCCCAACCAGTCCACATGTGCTTTGTGGATCTGGAGAAGGCTTTCGACCATGTCCCTTGGGGTGTCCTTTGGGGGGTGCTCCGGGAGTACGGGGTCCAGGGCCCTTTGCTCAGGGCTGTTTGGTCCCTGTATGACCGGAGCAGGAGCTGTGTTCGCATTGCCGGCAGCCAGTCAGACCTGTTTCCTGTGCATGTTGGACTCCGCCAGGGCTGCCCTTTGTCACCGGTTCTGTTCATAGTTTTTATGGACAGAATTTCGGGTTGGAGGTTGTCCAGTTTGGGGACCACATGATCTCATCTCTGCTGTTTGTAGACAATGATGTCCTAATGGCTCCATCAAACCCGGACCTGCAACATGCACCGGAACAGTTTTCAGCCAAGTGTGAAGCGGCTGGGATGAGAATCAGCACCTCCAAATCTGAAGCCAAGGTTCTCAACCGGAAAAAGGTGGCTTGCCCTCTCCAGGTGGGTAGGGAGCCCTTGCCCCAAGTGGAGGAGTTTAAGTATCTCAGGGTCTTGTTCACGAGTGAGGGAAGGATGGAACGTGAGATTGACAGGCGGATCTGCATCGGAGTGTAGTGGGGAAGAAGAAGCTGAGTCGAAAGTCAAAGCTCTCAATTTACCGGCCAATCTACGTTCCTACCCTCACCTATGGTCCTGAGCTTTGGGTAAGGACTGAAACGACAAGATTGTGGATACAAGGGATCGAAATGAGTTTCCTCTGCCCGGTGGCTGGGCGCTCCTTTAGAGGTGAGGAGCTCAGTCACAAGGGGGGAGCTTGGAGTAGAGCCGCTGCTCTTCCACAATGAGAGGAGCCAGCTGAGGTGGCTCGGGCATCTGTTCCGGATGCCTCCGGGGCGCCTCCCAGGACAATTTGTGTCTAATATATGATCTAATATAAAAACAGCTTTTGTCCTTATATGAGAGTATAGATATATTTTGTAACTTTCTCTGTCCACAGGGGCCCAGCAGGCTGTACTGGACGGCCTCCTCATATCCGCTCCCTCAGTGACAGCCGGGATAGTGGGTTTATACACTCCTACGCCTCCGTCAGGTAGCCATGCATACATTTATCTAGATATTATATTGATAACTGATATTGATAACTAATCTAAATGCAATTGTATTCACATAATTTAGTGTAAAATATTATTACTGACTGTTTATATCCTATAACTTTAATTTTTTTATCGGTGCAATCCCTCATTCATCCAGGAGTGTTCCATTGTAGAAAAAGATTCAGTTGTGGACTCTGTTTTATTTTTTTAAACGATACGTTTTGACTCTCATCAAATATTCATTCTCAATCTACAAATCAAGGCCGGGAACTCAGATATTTATCCTACTCTGGGTAGGCCCTGCCCACCGGACGGGACCTCCTGATAAAAGGTGCTATTGGTTTCACCAGAAACTAAACCTCTTTATTATTTTATGTATTTATTTATACAGGGGGGAAAAGAGAAACAAATAAACAAACAATAACAGAATATCTAGCAAAAATGTAAATAAAACGAAATAAAACAAATATAAACAAGTATAAAAACGCATTGGATTGGATTTGGATTTCTTTACTATCTATTTTTTCTTTTCTCATTTTATATTGGGTTTAGTATAAAGTTAACATTGAACTATGTCATTGGGTTAATTATTTTGAGTTTACCCATATTAATTTATCAGTGCTATAAAACTCTCTGGTCACACACAACACATAAACATGAGAGTTACAGAAACGGGAAACATAAGAAAAGACAAACTGAAAAACAAAAGGGTTTATGCCAAAAACATGCATTGAACCCAATAACTGATTGTATAGAATATTTTTTTAAAAAGGAGATTCCTAATGAAGGTACCCCTACTCCTACTCATGCTACCAATCCTCTAAAATAACTGGATATACTACCTCCCAAACCCACTATGCAGTTTTCTGTATATATTAAATTTTCCACAAACCCAATCAATCACATTTAGGCAAGGCAAGTTTATTTATAGAGCACAATTTGTACACAAGGCAATTAGTGCTTCACACTATCAGAAACATGCATTAAAATCACAAAGACATGACAGAAATCACAAAACAGTTTAAGACATAAAAGAGAAGAATGCAAAGGAAATCATTACACATTCATATACACAGCCAAACAAAACAGGTTTTATCTTGGATTTTAACATTGCCAGAGTAGAGGCCTGTCTCACATCTTCAGGAATATTGCTCCTGACAATGCCTAGTCTGCTAAACTAAGTCTTAGAAACTTGGGTGTTATCTTTGCAAAGACATGTTTTTAGAGCACCGCTCCAATCAGTTGACTTAGAACGGTTTCTTTCAGTTGAGGGACATTTCTAAACTCAGGAAAATGGTGTTTCAAAATTATCTAGAACTCAACTTCATGTTAGACTATTTTGTTTGGATTAGTTTTCCTGTCTAAACAAGAAGGTGTTCTCATATTTGCAACTGGTCCAGAACTCAGCAGCGAGGATCTTGACTCGCAAAAATAGAAGGTCTCACATTTCACCCAATCTCAAAGCCCTTCCCTGGCTGACGGTATCTGACCGGATACAATGTAAAATGTTAGTGCTGACTTTCAGAGCCTTGCATGGTCAGGTCCCTTTGTATATCAGCAGTCTGATCAAACCTTTACACTCCCCTTCGCTCACCGAGGTCTTTGGATCAGGGTCGGCCCAAGCCTTCAGGGGGCCCTAAGCAAAAATATTTTTGGGGTTCCCTCACCACATCATCAGAATCAGTTTTAAGATAAGATAAGCCTTTATTTGTCCACACAATGGGGAAATTTTGGTGTTGCAACACAGGTACAGAGTAGAAGAACAGATAACTTATAGAAAGCTTTAAGGAAAAAACACTCTTAATAGAAAAGCTCTTATAAAAAACTTATGGAAAAAACCTCTTATATTCCTCACAAAAAGGAAAAAATAAAATAATAATAATAATAACAAAAGTAACCCTCTTATTTACAGCAGTTATATGGACGGAGAATATTGCACCAATATGATTGACATTATGTCAGAGTATTGTACATGAGTATGACAGTATTGTGTATGAATATGACAGAATTGAACATGATTGAGTCAGTATTGCACATGATTAAGTCAGTATTGCACATGATTAAGTCAGTATTGCACATGGGACTAACAGTGTTTGTTGTAAAGTCTGACAGCAGCAGGGAGGAAAGAGCTGCGAAACCTCTCCTTCACACAGCGAGGGTGGATCAGTCTGTCACTGAAGCTGCTCTCCAGAGCGGACAGAGTGTCCTGGAGGGGGTGAGACTCATGGTCCAGCATAGATGTGAGTTTAGCCAGGACCCTTCTGTCCCCCACCTCCTGCACCAAGTCCAGAGCACAGCCCAGGACGGAGCTGGACTTTTTGATGACCTTAAACAATTACTGATAAAACTACATAGTGCAAAAATGTTAATTTCCACAGAACGAGAAGTGAAGATCCATACCTAGCTATCATGAAAAGACTGCATTTCTGCCACTTTGCCACTTTTATATGAAAATAATATATAGTATTATTTTATAACAGATGTAATTATAATAGGTCTAGTTATTTTTCACTATTCATAATTTTATTATAATTTATAACAAATAGTCTAATGGTGCTTTTTAAATTAATTTAAATGTTTTATTGCTCTATTAAAAGTTGATTAGAATATAAATGTTTGGTCTGATCAGAACATCACACACTGACTTTCCTCTGCATGAAACAATGCTGCAATGTGAATGGCGGATGGGCGTTACATGCAAAAACCTTTACGTTCTTCTCGTCAGTCAGCGCTGTGCTTCTTTCTTATGTAGTCAACAGACATCACGAATCACGACTTATCTGCTGTTAAGACTTTCTCAAGCAGCGCTGCGATCTGACGCACGGTGATACACAGGCAGCGTGTATCGGGCTCCTGTGTGTTTGGAGCGAGAGGGGGAGGATGGGAGAGAGAGAGGGAGAGAGAAGGAGCGAGAGAGATTGGGAAAGAAAGTTGTAGTTAATTGGAAACACTTGCTTAAAACTCTCTCATCTCTAACACACTGAGGCTGCACTGCTCGTTTTGCATGACTGAGGGGCGTACACTGTTCACTCCAAAGTTTCATGTCAGAGGTTCTGGTCTGGACGAGACGGCGCTAGCAGCGCTACTATGCTGTTGGAGCAACAGCTCTACTACACTAGTGGCGCACGCTGCGATTGCACCTTGCATAAGTCAGGTTGCCAGATTGGGGGGCCTATCAATGCCTCAGGGCGCTAAGCGGCTGTTAGATCGCTTATAGGCTGCTTTGAATCAGAAACTGCTGTTGGCTCCTCGTACTAGTTTTAGATTAGACCGATCCTTCCAAGCCATGGCACCCAGACACAGGAATGAACTTACTGTTATTGATATCAACTAACTAACTGAATGGTATGCACTGGACGTGCATGAGTATACAAGTGCGTTAGTGAGTGTTTGGATGCAGGCGACCGTATTGCTCTCTATTTTGTGGGCACAATGTGCGCACTTTTGCCAGCTTGTGGCGCTTGGGCATAATAATAGTAATGGCACAATACAACAAAGCATAAATAAAATTATGGCACAAGACCCACATTGAAGTCCCATTTAGTCCAAAGTTTATCAATTTTTTTCCCTTTTCCATATCCTTTTCCCCATTAGTCTGATGTCTGCCCTAGAGGTTCCTTCATAACTTCAACTTGCACATTCTGCAAAAAAACCAAAATCACAAATTTGGGGGAAAAAAGCTAAAACTCTGTTTTTCTCCGTTTGGTCCAGGCCGACTTGTGGCGGTTTTAAGGGTGGCGAGTCACATTTATTTGCCGTGAAATGTATATAAAAATCTTAAGGTGGAATCGAAATAAACAAAAAAATATTGTTATTTGCAGTATACTGCCTTTCTTCCATGCAACCAAAGAAAATAATTTAATTCACAAAGTTTGATTTCTTAAAGCTAGGGGTGATTTATGGTTTAAATAATTGTAAAATCACAATTGCTTTTCCCCACAATCATTCTAAAATGTTGTAATTTTTTTCTGTGAGGAGGAGGACCCAAAGTGTGGGAGTGGGTACGCATGCTGATGAGGAGGAGGACGGCGATGAAGAGGAGGATAGAGGCTCAGAGGAGGAGGGTGCAGAGGAGGAGGAGGACGAGGAGGACGACGACGAGCCGGAGGACAGAGACATGAGAGCGCTTAAGAAGTCTGCAGCAGGACACTATCATCACTACAACCACGTCTTCTTCCCCCCACCCTCTCCACTGGGACCCCCACCAGACCCGGACCTGGACCTAGATCTCGTGGGTGGGTAGAGTTGTCTTCTGCATTTGACACATCCTTCAGCATCGCAGGGGAAACAGTGAGGACAGATGGTGTGATAAATGTTTTCTTACTAAATAAAACTTAAAGGTGGTATGGACGATTTTTTTCAGCAAATTTGTTATCATATTTCCTCGTGGCGTGGATAAATCATTTGTCCTGCCACGTATCAATCATAAAACGCACCTATCGCTCACCTGCAGCCCCGTGCGGTTCATGCCCACGTTTCCGCGTGCCTAAGCGCATGGATCTATCATAATATAGTTCCCTCAGTGTACGGGGCAAAATGAAGACGGAGAAAGACAGTTCGAGCTGACGCAGAAGTGGACAGAAATCTACGGGAGACGAGCGATGCGATGCGCTCCCTTGCGCTAATAAACAAACGCACGTGTGTGTTGTATCAATCCGCATGGGGGAGTGCGCATGCGCACTTCCACCTGCGTTCTCAAATCGCCGAAAAATCGTCCATTGCGCCTTTAAATCCTACGTGAATTATACTTGTGAAATTGGAAATTCACAAAAAACTTTTGCTGTGAGACATGGCTAAAGCTATAGGATACAGGAAATTATTTATTGTCAGCTATTTATTGTTTTGTTTTATTGTTTTCTGCGTTTATTTCATTTATCTGCACCCCTATGCTACAGTTCAACCTCTCTTTATGTAATGCATTGAGTTTGGATAATTTTAGCTACATTACGCACTGGAACTATGTTTGTACTTGACATGAGTGGAACGAGTCAATAAACAGGTGCTAATGTGTGCCAGCTTTGTTTTGCATATAAGTTACCATCAGTCTGTTTATGTCTGCTTTAAGCTGTCTTGTTTTCACCTGCATCTGCATTCTCTCTTGCCCAATCATCGATTTCGATAATGTTCTTTAGCTAAAAACTCTGCACTTTCTTTCTTTTTTCCAACATCTCTTCACATACTACCTTTTGATCATTCAAATGATGAATATTTACAACAGGTACAATCCCATGGTGGTAGAGTGTCTAGCACTCACAGAAAGAAGGTCGCAGGTTTGACTCCTGGGCCAGACCAGCCCTTTCTTTGTAGAGTTTGCAAGTTTTTGTATGCAAAGTAATTCAACTTGCTTTACATAATAAGAATAAGAATCCGAATTCAGATTAGAGAAGAAAATCGGACACAAAAAGGACACATTAAAATCTGAATACAACATTTACTTTTAAAATCCACCATCCATCCATCGTCTTCCGCTTATCCTGGGCCGGGTTGTGGGGGCAGCAGTCTAAGCATGGAATTCCAGACTTCCCTAATCCAGCTCCTCCGGGAAGATTCTGAAGTGTTTCCAGTGCCGAGAGATATAGCCCCTCCTGCGAGTTCTGGGTCTTCCCGGGGCCACTTCCCAGTGGGACAGTATTTTCTTGGTAGTAATATGGAAACAAAATCCCATTTTCTCTGCCTTTTCTATCCTCTCAGCAAATACTGTGCTGTAAACTTATTTTCAACCAGGTCATCTCTGCAAGATTGCTTAGATCTAAAAAGCTCACCTCTACTCCACTTATTCATATGAATTAATAGCACCTGTTTGAGGTCATTAGCTGCATAAAGTCACCTGTTCACCCAACAATCAGTTGGACTCTAACTACTACCATGGGCAAGACCAAAGAGCTGGCAAGCAGCTTGGTGAAAAAAGATCAACTGTTGGAGCAATTGTTAGAAAGTGGAAGAGACAGTCAATCTCCCTCGGACTCAGGCTTCATGCAAGAGCTCACATTGTGGGGTATCAGTGACGATAAGAAAGGTGGCTAAGAAAGGTGAGGAAACAGCACAGAATTTCACTGGAGGAGCTGGTCAATGACCTAAAGAGAGCTGGGACCACAGTTTCAAAAGTTACTATCGGTATTACACTACGCAGTCATGGTTTAAAATCATACATTGCACAGATTTCCCTGCTTAAGTCAGCTCATGTCCAGGCCAGTGTGAGGTTTGCCAATGACCATCTAAGTCGGAGAACTTGCAAAATGGCAGTGTGTTCAAATATTTATTTTCTTCACTGCATTTCTCTCGGATCAAAAATCCTGCCTGGAGACAGGGTGTTCAAAAATAAATTTTCTTCACTGCATTTCTCTCAGATCAGAAATCCTGCCTGGAGACTGCAGCAACCTCAGCAGTCGTCCGCCGGCATCTGGCCCACTTTTTAAAGGCAGCAGACGGCAGCATGCAGCGGCGCCTGGCAAAAGTGAGCACAGAGCTGGCCCAGACCGACACGGACCTGCTGTGTGAGCGCGCCCACTCCCAGCACCTAGCCCGGGAGAGGCGTGAGGTGGCTGAGAAGGAGCGCTCCCTTAGCAGACAGGTGGATGTGGCTGTCATGGTCATCGCTGCACTGAGGGAACAGCTCAATGCCTCGGAGAACGAGCTGGAGAGGAGGGAGAGGTACAATTAACTTTAACTTTTATTTCTGATCAGTTGTCCTTGTCTTGTCATCATTTTGGTTGTTCTTTTTTTTTTTTTTAAGAATAAACATAGAAAACGGAACTCAACAATTTTTTGTCTCATTTGTCTAATGTCTGTTACTTTGTCAGTCCAGTCTTGATCATTGGTGAGGTTTGGAAGTTTGTACCATCCATTTTTTTGTGATGGTCTTTTTTTCCTGCCGCCAAAAATATGTTCCAAAGGTATTCGTTTAGTGTGTCCATGGCAGGAGTTTTGAGGCTCAAGTACATGGTTCTAAAATGTAGTGGGATGGCAAGGTCAAAAATCGTCTGCAATGCTTCTCAGTCCAATATTTTTGAGCAACAGGACAGTCCCAAAACATGTGATAGTGATTTGCCCTCTGGCTGACAGGTTCTCCAGCAGTTAGCGTTTCCTTGTGAATAATAGGCACTTTGACAGGGCTCAGATTAAGAATTTTCACTTGTATAGCAGTACTGCTAAACAGTCCGTTATTTTTTTCAAATTGTAATTATAATCCTTTAAATATAAAGGAGGACTTTTGATGCGCAGGGAACAGTTTCTGACTCAGTGTATCGTCAAAGTGTCGTGCATGTTGCATGCCGTGCACAAAAGCCTGTTTGTGGGTTATTATAATGCTCACATGTGTTTGTGGAGATGCCACGCAGATACACAAGGCGCTCAGCGGACTACCACGACGTGGCTGCAGTGTCGTTTTTCGTTTTAGATGTTTTAACATGAGTGACCTCTTCGGTCACAGTACAGCACATTCATGACAAATTTGCCAGATTTAAAAAACTATCCTATATGACCAAATATGTTTAGAGTACTAGTTAAATAAATAATTATATCCATTTATTTTATTTTTTTTCAGCTGTCACTCCGCACAACATTAGACTGGCTTATGTTTGGAGTGTTACAGATAAGTAGGATTTTACGTAAGTAATATAATCTTTTGACCTGTAGTGTAAACTTTTAACCTCAGAGCCTGTTTGGAGTAACAATGACAGATGAGCTCCTTTTTGTTTTTGTGATTTTTCACGTCGCACCTCAGGAAACCCTTTTGATTACAGCATTAAACAATTTTTTTATTTCCTATTTTTTCAAAAGTAGCATTAAAGCTGAAAATTAAAGAATGTCTGCTTAACTTAATACTGTGCAAACTATTGTCACACAAACTATTATTGAAGAAAATTGTCACAGTGCAGGGTGGAAAAAGTATGTGAACCTTTGGGTTTAATACAATAACTGGTTGACCTGCTTTTGGCAGCAATAAAGTCAAACAAACATTTTGTGTAGTTGCAGATCAGACCTGCACAACGGTCTGGAGGAATTTTGGACAATTCCTCTTATTATATTAACTATTTCAGTTCAGCAATATTCTTTGGATGTCTGTTATGAATCGTTCTCTTGAGGTCATGCCACAGCATCTCAACTGGGTTGTCTCTGAAGCATTTCAGTTGGCAGACAGATGGTCTTAAGTTTTCCTGCACCCATCCACCATATTTCACCGTTTGGATCAGGTTTTGATGTTGGTGTGCTTGAAACTAATTTAGGGTTCATCTGTCCACAGATTATTTTGCCAGGAGTACTGGAATCTCCAGGTGCTCTTTTGCAAACTTCCGACGTGCTGCAGTGTTTTTTGGACAACAGTGGCTTCCTCTGTGGTGTCCCATCAAATCTATTCTTATTTATTGTTTTTGTAGAAGCCAGCTCTGACTTGAGCTACTTACGTTGCAGACGGCATGTTAGTTGACACGCTAGCTCACTGTTTTGTGTGATCAAAGAAAGTTCACTGAGGCAGTTCCATGTTTATTGCATCGTTTATTAATTACAAAGTATTAAAACCAGTGCAAGCAGTGCTTCATTTCATATAAATAATAAAATCCATAATCACCATAACACTTTCACTACATACAGTAAATGGTGCCGCTGTAAGCAGTCAACAAACTGTTTGCTTGTCCGTCTAGCAACCTCTAGTCCACTGCACCAAAGTTCCCACCTAAATACCAATTTGCTCCGGAGCCCACAGCAACACCCAACACTATATCTCTAGGGGTTTTGGCTTCTACAATTTTCCTTATGATTTGTCAACAAGAATGTCAGCAGGTGCCAGACATTTCTGTCCAGGTACACCCCGCCTAAGGGTTACTGGGATAGGCTCCAGTCAGCCGGGACCCATAACGGGAACAAACGGTAGAAAATAAATGAATGAAAAGTTGACCTAAATGAGCGGACCAGGCTCTGCACACTGCCATCTGTGAGGGCCCAAACCTCAAACGCCTGTCACTGGGCCATATCTGCGCAGATTGCGGCACATTCTCTTATGGTTCTGGACCTGGTTCAGTCTTAGTCTGGGCAGCTAGGGAAAAAGCCCACGGACACCTGGGCCTGCCTCCGCACTCGGGCCTGGCACCAGAACTAATGCCATCATCGCAGCTGGGGGTGTACACACCGGAATCATCCACTCCCGTGGCCCTTGTTGTATGGATCAGAAGTCAAGTTTGCAAGCAGAGATGTGCTGCACGGATTACCATGCATTCTGTGCTCAGCTCCTCCAGGTTCTGGACCTGGTTTAATCTTGGTTTAGTTCGGGCAGACTCGGAAAAAGCCCACAGACATACGCTCCATTCCTCATTGGGCAAAAGGTGAAAACAAAACCACGGCCTGATAATGTGTATTTGTTTTTTTAATATATTATTGTTCAATGGAACTTTTCTGCCACAGTGATCAATTATTGGGTCAAACGGTATCACCTGTAGTGGTTTCTACTTGTAGAAGCACTGTAGTGTTATTCATGTCGTCCCACTTATGAAAAAGGGTGACATTCAAAGAATTGCAACAAGATTTCAAACATGACATGAGTGTGGGTATGTTTATTATCATATTGTATATTGAGTTATGTGGGGCACCAGCCCTGGTTAGGCATTTAGCAATTCTATAATCAAATATCTAAGTAACTTATTTTGTTTAAAAATGTATTTAACCGTTACCATCCACCTATTTCGCCCTATGCACAATGCTTAGACACACCCAACTGGCATTGCTAATTAAAAGAGGATCTTACGTTCCTCATGTGAGTGTGATGCATCATTAGAAAGCTTAGGCCTTCTAGTTTCTGCAGATGTGCCTATGAACACTGTCAGGGCTTTTTAGTCTCTCCTGAATATTGTCAATTTGTAAAGGTCCTGAGCAAGGCATACTTCATTGTGTGCTTATGCTGTTCGCTTGTACATGCTGTTTATCTTGTTGACAACAACTTTGTAAAGTTTCAGATCTCTATGAACAGGCATTGTGGTGCTGTTGACCTTTTTGTATCAAAAAGTATATTTGGAACAAGTTATCCAAATATATTAGCAAATAATTTTAGCTCCTCTATGATCATAAAACATACATTCTGATGTTTAGTAGGCCACTTATACCTATTATAACTGCTAAAAACAATGTATGTGTAAATTTGAGTTTGCCCATGAATTTCCCTTATATAGAGGTGAAAAAATAATAATATATATATATATATATTTATTTTTTATTGGTATAATAATACATATATCTAACAAAATGCGCATCCTAAAGGCTAATAAAATCAGAAAACGTGATGCGTAAAATCTAGTCGCCTCCTACCGAAAAATCTGGCTTTTGACTGTCATTACGCACGTGAATAGAGACGATTCTGTGTGAAGGAGCCCTAAGTCCCACCCACCGTTCGAAAGCTATGCGTATTGGCTAGAATAATATGTCAATCAAAGTGTTCTACGTCACCTTTAGCACACGCTATCTCGATGTAAACAAAGACACCGCGTGCGTCGGAAGCGGCACATTTGTGACTGACCGTGGCTAAACCAGTTACATGTCTACCCGGAGACATTTTGAGTTATTCACAGATTCTGAAAGTGTGAATTCAAAGCTTTCAATGATGTCTCACTCATGTAGATCTGATAATATTTGAGTAAGTTGTGGTCATTTGAATGTATACAACTCTCAAACCCATACACTGAGAAAACGGGGCTCAAAGTTTCTCACCGGAGTGAGCCCAGAGTCACAGGGGGGCTCATTTGCATATCATTGAGATAAACCCTCCCCCCTGTCACACTGACACCACCTCCCCCTACAGCTGTCACTGAAGACTCAAGAGGAGTGTTGTTATTGATGGTAACTGGACTTGAATCAGAATTAGAAGTTACTATATTAAAATGGAAATACTTGGATTACAAAAGGCCCTGAATAGAATCAAAGAATCAGAATAGGGTTCATTGCATTTGTCGATAAACATAATTCACAGGTGATTCAGTGCACCAACAATGGTGCACTGAATGATTCAACACAAACAACAAAAGATAAGATAGCCTTTAATGTTACAACGCAGTAGATACAGGGGGAAAGGACAGTAACTTATAGGAAGTTTAAAAAACTCTTAATAGAAGAACTCTTATAAACAGATGCCAGGGCCAGGTATACGAACTGCAACGGGTCCATGGCTTTGAATATATGAGATATGAGATAATAGATATGATATGTACACCACCAGAGTCTAATTACATCAGAGATCACATCCTCATCCTCTTCTTCGTCTGTGCACTCTTCTGTGCTGTGACTCTTGGCATCAAAGCTGTAAACAAATAACAGGACATTTAAGAAATGGCTAACTATTTCACATAAAACACTCATTAACTATTTATTTTTTTAACACAATGTGAGAGTTTCAATATAAATACCTGAAGTGCTGATAACTCTTGATCTTTGGAAGCCGTCTGAAGAAGGGACTCAGATGCTTCTGCCAGTCGAAGTTCTTGACAAACACTTTGCCATCCGCCGTTCCAACAAGCTGTGGGATATTGAGGTGAGACTCAGGAGAGCTGTTTTCCACTACCTGATGACAAGGACGACAATGTAAAAAAATGAGAACAGAAGAAACATATCTTAAGCAGAGAGCAGCACTGAAGTTTTGCCAGGCTAATGTTTACACATTACAGTAGTCAAATAATATAAACTAACCTCAGCGATGTCTTCCAAAATCTCAACCCTGGTCTTCATGTATGCTCGCTTGATAAGTCCAAAGCCGCAATCAGGGGAGAATTTGGTGTGGCCAGCAATGAGGAAGTGGATGTCCATTGTGTAGTGAAGCTTGGCCCCGTCTGCAGAGGGTTGGACTGAAAGTGTATCTGTAGTAGACAGAGAGAGAGAGAGAAAGGATATTAAATTAATACATATGACATTTGATTAAGACTTATATGTCTCTATAATTGCTATTCTGCATTTGCACTATTATTAGTACCTGCTGTGCAAAGCTGTAATGCATCCTGATGTCTTTGCTTGCTGGCGGTGAGGGTCCAAAGACAGCACATTAGATTCTGTTGTAGAGATCTGTGCGTGGCCTGCAGCTTCTGATGTGTTGGAGAAGCTGTTTCCACAGTGATCTGAAGCTTGATGTACAAACTGCAGGCTCACCTGAAAAACAGATGTTGCTTATGGTTAATTATACTCTAATCATTAAAACATGAAAATCACCAAAATAATGTTTTACACTTACCACGCTCCTTAGCAGACTTCACGTAGAGACAGGTCATGTCAGTCAGGGTCTTTGCCAATTCTGAAAAGGGGAAAAAAAGGATTAGGGTTAACAGTAATATGGGAATAACACGCTTCACGGATAACAGTTCACATTGTGACGTTAACGTGTATTTAAGATGCAAAACACGGAGATATTGGGACATCTGCCATGGGCTAGCGGGGCTAGCTAGCTCACTTGAGATAACACGGCTCGTAAAAGCAAAACACTTGCAGAACAGCACACCAAAACATAAACATACACTCGAGTTTAAAACCGGCGCACATTAAAGTGATTAAAAGCGGGTGTTTTAGTCGCAAAGCTTACCTGGTTCAGCCGTCCTGTTGTCTCTCCCAACAACGTGCACAGAGAGACACACAGGAAGCTGATAATGGCCAGGCAAGCGCGTGATTGGTTCGAGTGACGCAGTGCGTGCGTGACGTGCAACGTACGTAAGCCACGTGACCAGAAGTGGTATCGGGAGTTGTAGTTTTTTTCTCTTCCCACGCCGAAAAATAACCGATAACATAGCAAAGTTTAGCTTACAACTTAGCTCCGAATAGCTGCGTTTAGCTCCAGGCTCTGGGGCTAACAGCCGGTTTAGTCCACCACAAAACACACATACAGCACGACCCACACAACCCACGGGCCAACCCACGCCGAAAATAACCCGATAACATAGCAAAGTTTAGCTTACAACTTGGCTCCGAATAGCTGCGTTTAGCTCCGGGCTGTGGGGCTAACAGCCGGTTTAGCACCATAAAACACACACAAAGCACAACCCACGGGTCAAGAAATACTACATAAGTATATAATTTGTACGGACAAAACGCCGAAAAATTACCCGATAACATAGCAAAGTTTAGCTTACAACTTAGCTCCGAATAGCTGCGTTTAGCTCCGGGCTGTGGGGCTAACAGCCGGTTTAGCACCATAAAACAGACACAAAGCACAACCCACGGGCCAACCCACGCCGAAAAATAACCCGATAACATGGTGATAACAGCAAGTAGTCACATTAATCCCGTATTGCAGAGTGCACTGAAGCAACATGTTAGCTTAGCATTAGCTCCACCGGAGCAGACAAGTAAGATTCTAAAGTGATCACGAGACCGCCTTAAAACACAGCGTTAAAGCAATAATTTAGTAGTAAAGTAAAAGTGTACCTGAGTAAACAGTTCCGTTGCAATGTAGTCCAGGAAATGTAAGCTCTGAAGACTGTGCTCTCTGGAGTAATGAGAGGAAAACACGGAGCACGCAGCTTGCCATGCGGATCACAGCCGATTGGTGGAAAATGTAAACAATACGTTGGCTTGAAAAAGGTGACGCCCCCCAGGAGAGCAGGAAAAAGACCCGAAAACTTCACATTTTTAACAGCTTAATGTATACGTTTAAGACAACCAATAGTGTTATCTGAAGCACACAGGGGCTTATTCATAACTTCAACTAGCACATTCTGCAAAAAAATGAAAATCACAAATTTGGGGGAAAAAAAGTAAAATGCTGTTTTTCTCAGTTTCACCGAGGCCGACATGGTCCGACAATTGCGGCGGCGGGGCACATTTTATTTTGCAGAGGCTGTAAAACAAACTTGTGGACTTGTGGATGGTCTCATTCTGTAGCTAACAGTCTGAAGAAAAGATCAATGCCAAACACCATCTTATAAGTCAAACAGGTCATTTGTTATGGACGGAGAAATGCGCCGGACGAGCCTTAATCCTGGATATCATCGGAGAAGAAAACTTTGTTTACTTGCCAATATTTCGAAATCGGATAACTTCAGGAAGAATACAAGTGAATATGGTTTTTCTATGGATTCTTAAGGACAGACTGAGTACAAGAATGTACAGAATGAACGCCGATTCGTCCGTCATAAACAGCAAACTGGTAGGACATGCGTTTGTAAAGGTTGAGACTTTCTAACAAACTATTGGCAATTGCTCATTGGGGCATATTATTCAATCAATGACATATTTGTTTTGTTGAGAAAATAATCTTTAAAATGATTTATAGCTTGCTGGTATTGACCACGAAAATAAAAGCGATGATCTAATAGAACTTTTGAAATATGGTAACCGAGCGCCGGCGGGCGGGTGGCTGTAAACAGGTTAATTATTTAATTATTCGTTAATTTGAAGGTTATGCGAACGTAAATGTGAGATTTATCCCTTTTCTGGAAATGAATGAACACAATGGGGTTTATGAAGAGTTGTTCTGGCTTAGCATCGCTAGACCAGAGATGAGCCATTCTCTCCTCAAGATCCTTCCTCCTTGAAGACCTCTCATGGAACTGGTATTTGGTCTTCTCTCTCTCTTTGACTGAGCTCTGTTTGGTGCCAATGTTCAACCAGCATGCATGCTGAGTCAGAATGACTGATGGGAGAGATGAGATGGGTCTGGAATACATCCATTGCAGCCATTATTTAAACTTGAGCCACATAGTTACTCAGACAAGAATATTCACAAGGCGAGTCATGAAACAGTTAAAGGAACAAGCACACAACATGCAACAACATTAACATTATGTACAGTAAATTAATCTTGTGGACAAAGTTTGCAATTGGAAGACTGTTTACTAAAACTGCATAGTCTTTATTTAAGTTTTTGTCTTGGGAGAAAATGGCTCTGTGAGTTTATTTTAATTCAAAAGCAGTCATTTGATGGAAATGTTTCCAACTTTAAAAGCATGAAGCCATCACACATCTATGAGAAATACAGGAAGACAAGATTGAGATGTGGGTTTTCTTTCCTGGTGACTTTTCTGGTGACTTTTGAAGATAAAAAACAGATGTCCTTCTCAGGAAGGTGCAAAACATAGAGAACTGAACAGCGACAAGAGATGGAGCCACCAGCGTAGGTGGTCTGTGAGTTCAGGTTAAGGTCACATGGTTATACATTTCTGTTGATTTATTTTTGACATCATACTATATGCTCCATGTTGGTTGTCTGCTTTAGTACATAAACTCCGTATCCACTCATCGGAGTGCCACATGTGGGAGATTGGATTTGTGGGAAAATATAAATATAAAAATATGTGGAGGGGAGCAAGGGGGCATGGTAAACTGGGGAGATAGTGTATCTTCTTTGTGATGATTGGAGTCAGGAGCGGCCGGGGAGCTTTCCGAGGCCCCTTCATTAGGAATGGATTTCCCTCCACATTTCATTTACATGATAAGGTTTAGGGTTCAGTTTTCAGCATGAACTCTTTTGTTTTATATGTTATCCTTTCATCTGTTTCCTGTTTTTGTAGTTCTTGTGTTTGTATTTTATATTTTAACAGAGAGTTTAAAGCCACTCAAAGGTTATCAATGGCAAAATCAATACAATTCACCCAATGACATCGAAAGTTTTCCTAGTGGCATCCTTTAATGTTAACCAGTTAAACGATCAAAGATTTGAACAAAAATGAGAAAAGAATAGGCATTATATATTTCCATAGACCCATTTAAACGACATTGAACATAAAAAAAAAAAACGGACCAGATTTTGTTATGGAGAGTCCTGCTATTCATCATGCAGGGGTAAAAACAGGAGGGGAGTTGTAAGTGTTGATCTCAAGCCGAATAGCAGATATGTACTGGTTGAAGGAGCTGTTAGTGGGGTTTTCCTCTGTTGAATTTGTATGCTTCACCAGGTAGTGATATCACTTTTTATGCTGATTTTGTGGAACTGAAGGAACCCTGGTCTGTGGCAGTGATTGGAATTTTCACATCCAACCTACATTGGATGTGTCAAACTCGAGCGGCACTGGAAGAACAATGGGTAGGGAGTTTTGTTAATTAATGAAGAATATAGGACTGATTGACATCTGGAGGGAGATGAACCTGAGTGCACGCCGGTACACACATTTTTCTAATCAGAGGCTCAGGTCTTTTGTAAATTTTTCAGTCCAGAGACAAGGCATAGAAACACCATTCCTTCTCTGTTCTGTTTCCCTTTTGTCCTGCTTTTTGGTTCTCTTCACTCTGTTGAGAGCCCAAGCGGGGTATCCACAGGCTGAGAAACTATTCCTGACCTTTTTCCTCTTTCCTCTTGCCCTCTGAGCTGGTGGGCACCTCTTGGTCTCTGTGTTGTAAAGTTCTGAACACTTCCAGCTTGTGCTGTAGTGGGTGGTTAGAGCCAAAGAGCAGATACTGATCCGTGTCTATGGTCTAAATTTGCAGATTGAGAATGACTCTTGGATGAGAGTTGAAACATTTATTTTTTATTTTTTTTTAAACAGAGTCCAGATGACTACAACTGAATCTTTTTCTACAATGGAACACTCGAATGAGGGATTACACCGACATGTTACCCATTTTTTGTTATGGAAGGTCGTGCTGTTCATCATGCAGGGGTAAACCATGGATCTATTATATTATCTGGATAAGGCACGCCCCCTCTGCCCGCGATCCAAATTAAGTAGTGGCCACTATGAGGACTGCGTCCTCTTGGTCGGACCATGTCAAGAGTTCGGCCTCTAGACTGTGGCTTTCGCATATTTGGTTTTCAAAACCCTCAAACAGAGGCGCCGGGCTCGGCGGCGGCGTGCCTGGATAGACCAAATACTGCAGAGGCGATCTGAGTTTGGCAAATTCCATCATTTGCTTCAAGAGCGGCGACTTTCAGCGATATTTTCGTCTGTCCATCTGACTTTGGTCAGTAATTAATCAAATAAGTAATAACAGAGTGTATTGTAAAACATACATAGCTAATAAAAGTAACCAGGGTAAATAGTCGACGGAGTTCAAACTATATTTAAACGGAGCTCGATGCTTATACAACTGGAAGTGTATTTTTTTTATTTTTTATTTTATTTCTTATTTTTCTCTCCTTGAACCGACACCTTAACGTGGTGGAGGGGTTTGAGTGCCCGAATGATCCCGGGAGCTATGTTGTCGGGGGCTTAATGCCCCTGGTAGGGTCTCCCAAGGCAAACAGGTCCTAGGTGACGGGTCAGACAAAGATCGGTTCATAAGCCTCTTATGATGACTACAAGAACAAGGCAGTTTACGTCGCCCGGATCGGCGTCACCGGGGCCCCATCCTGGAGCCAGGCCTGGGATGGGTGCTCCATGGCGAGCGCCTGGTGGCCGGGTCTTACCCCACGGGGCCCGGCCGGGCACAGCCCGAAAGAGCGACGTGGGGCCGCCCTCCCGTGGGCCCACCACCCGCAGGAGGATCCATAAGGGGCCGGTGCAGAGAGATCTGGGCGGCAGTCGAGGGCAGGGGCCTCGGCGACCAGATCTCCAGACACAGAGACTAACTCTGGGGACATGGAATGTCACCTCGCTGGGAGGAAAGAGCCTGAGCTTGTGCGGGAGGTTGAGCGATACCGACTAGATATAGTCGGCCTCACCTCCACGCACAGTTTGGGCTCTGGAACCCATCTCCTCGAGAGGGGCTGGACGCTCCACTTCTCTGGTGTTGCCCGCGGGGAGAGGCGGCGGGCTGGTGTGGGCTTGCTTATAGCCCCTCAGCTCAGCTGCCACGTGTTGGAGTTTACCCCGGTGAACGAGAGGGTCGCGTCCCTCCGCCTTCGGGTGGGGGACAGGTCTCTCACTGTTGTGGCGGCCTACGGGCCGAACAGCAGTGCAGAGTAGCCGGCCTTCTTGGAGTCCTTGGGAGGGGTACTGGACAGTGCACCGACCGGGGACTCCGTTGTTCTACTGGGGGACTTCAACGCCCACGTGGGCAATGACCGTGACACCTGGAGAGGGGTGATCGGGAAGAACGGCTTCCCCGATCTGAACCCGAGCGGTGTTCAGTTATTGGACTTCTGTGCTAGCCACGGATTGTCCATAACGAACACCATGTTCAAGCACAAGGGTGTCCATCAGTGCACATGGCACCAGGACACCCTAGGCCGGAGGTCAATGATCGACTTTGTTATCGTGTCATCTGACCTCCGGCCGCGTGTCTTGGACACTCGGGTGAAGAGAGGGGCAGAGTTGTCAACCGATCACCACCTGGTGGTGAGTTGGATCCGCTGGCGGAGGAGGAAGCCGGACAGACTTGGCAGACCCAAGCGCATTGTGAGGGTCTGTTGGGAACGTGTAGTGGAGCCCTCTGTCAGTAGGGTATTCAACTCGCACCTCCGGGAGAGCTTCTCCCATGTCCCGGGGGAGGTTGCGGACATTGAGTCCGAGTGGACCATGTTCTCCGCCTCCATTGTTGATGCGGCTGCTCGGAGTTGTGGTCGCAAGGTCTCCGGTGCCTGTCGTGGCGGCAACCCCCGAACCCGGTGGTGGACACCGGAAGTAAGGGATGCCGTCAGACTGAAGAAGGAGGCCTATCAGGCCACTCTGGCTTGTAGGTCTCCGGAGGTCATCGACGGGTATCGGCAGGCTAAGCGAGCCACGGCTCGTGCTGTCGCAGTGGCAAAAACCCGGGCCTGGGAGGAGTTCGGGGAGGCCATGGAGGAGGACTATCGGTCGGCACCAAAGAAATTCTGGCAAACCGTCCGGCGCCTCAGGAGGGGGAAGCAGTGTCTCACCAACACCGTTTACGGTGCGGGTGGAGGCCTGCTGACCTCGACTGGGGATGTCGTCGGACGGTGGAAGGAATACTTTGAGGATCTCCTTAATCCCTCAGTTACGTCTTCCGAAGAGGAAGTAGAGACCGGGGACTCGGAGGCTGGCTCATCCATCACCCAAGCTGAAGTCACTGAGGTTGTTGGCAAACTCCTCGGTGGCAGGGCTCCGGGGGTGGATGAGATCCGCCCTGAGTACCTAAAGTATCTGGATGTTGTAGGACTATCTTGGTTGACACGTCTCTGCAACATCGCGTGGCGTTCGGGGACCGTGCCTCTGGACTGGCAGACCGGGGTGGTGGTCCCTCTGTTCAAGAAGGGGGACCGGAGGGTGTGTTCCAACTACAGAGGGATCACACTCCTCAGCCTCCCGGGTAAGGTCTATTCTAAGGTACTGGAGAGGAGAATCCGACCGATAGTCGAACCTCGGATTCAGGAGGAGCAGAGTGGTTTTTATCCTGGTCGTGGAACACTGGACCAGCTCTATACCCTCCATCGGGTGCTCGAAGGCTCATGGTAGTTTGCCCAAAAAGTCCACATGTGCTTTGTGGATCTGGAGAAGGCTTTTGACCGTGTCCCTCGGGGTGTCCTTTGGGGGGTGCTCCGGGAGTACGGGGTCCGGGGCCCTTTGCTCAGGGCTGTCCGGTCCCAGTATGACCGGAGCAGGAGCTGTGTTCGCATTGCCGGCAGTAAGTCAGACCTGTTCCTAGTGCATGTTGGACTCCGCCAGGGCTGCCCTTTGTCACCGGTTCTGTTCATAGTTTTTATGGACAGAATTTCAAGGCGCAGTCAGGGGTCGCAGGGTGTCCGGTTTTGGGACCACAGGATCTCATCTCTGCTGTTTGCGGACGATGTTGTCCTGATGGCTCCATCAAACCTGGACCTGCAGCATGCACTGGGACGGTTTGCAGCCGAGTGTGAAGCGGCTGGGATGAGAATCAGCACCTCCAAATCCGAGGCCATGGTTCTCGACCGGAAAAAGGTGGCTTGCCCTCTTCAGGTGGGTGGGGTGTCCTTGCCCCAAGTGGAGGAGTTCAAGTATCTCGGGGTCTTGTTCACGAGTGAGGGAAGGATGGAGTGTGAGATCGACAGGCGGATCGGTGCAGCGGCTGCAGTGATGCAGTCGCTGCATCGGACCGTTGTGGTAAAGAGGGAGCTGAGCCGAAAGGCAAAGCTCTCTATTTACCGGTCGGTCTACGTTCCTACCCTCACCTATGGTCATGAGCTTTGGGTAGTGACCGAAAGAACAAGATCGCGGATACAAGCGGTCGAAATGAGTTTCCTCCGCCGTGTGGCTGGGCGCTCCCTTAGAGATAAGGTGAGGAGCTTGGCCACACGGGGGGAGCTCAGAGTAGAGCCGCTGCTCCTCCACGTCGAGAGGAGCCAGTTGAGGTGGCTCGGGCATCTGTTCCGGATGCCTCCTGGGCTCCTCCCTCGGGAGGTGTTTCAGGCATGTCCCGGCTGGCCTGGGAACGCCTCGGGATCCCCCCGAAGGAGTTAGAGGAAGTGTCTGGGGAGAGGAAGTCCGGGAGTCCCTGCTCAGACTGCTGCCCCCGCGACCCGGCCCCGGATAAAGCGGCAGAAGATGGATGGATGGATTTTTTATTTTTTTACTTTTTATTGTTTTTGAAACACACAGCAACACAAATTACATAACACAAAATGACCTATTTAAAGGTTTAGGGAAGAAAATTAAATAATGAGAGGAGAAGGAAAATATACATCCATGTATGTATATGTATAGTTATGTATATATATATATATATCCATGTATGTATATATATAGATATATATACATCCATATATATGTGTGTATATAAGTATATATATATATATATATATATATATATATATATATATATATATATATATACACATACATATATATACATGGATGTACAAATTTAAGTTCACTTATGCGTACATACATTTTTCTTATGCTTATATTAGAGTAATAATACAAATAAATAAAACAAATAATAAGAATAAGGAAAAAAAAAAAGGAAAGGGGGGTAGGGCTGACTAGGACATCGCGAATTCAAAATATGTAAAGGATAGGGGTAAGCAGAAAGTGAACTAGGTTGCATCTAATCGAAAAAACGGGTCAAAGCATCTTATGGCAAGAAGTATGAGTCCCATTTTGTCCATTGCTTGTTGAATTTGTCAATTTTCAAGTTGAGTCTGGCGGTTATTTTTTCCATGTTGCGTATGTCAGTTATAAATGTCCGTCCAGTCCTTAACCGTCTGGGCAGCTTGGGTAATTAGGCAGGACAGGGCACAGCCCTGCCTCACCCCTCTTTCCAAAGTCAGTGGGTCCGTCAAGTAGCCATTAATTTTTATTCTTGATGTTGGACTATCGTATAGAGCAGTGGTCCCCAAACTTTTTGACTCGAGGGCCACATTGTGTTCTAAAATTTGGTCGAGGGGCCAGGAAAATATGGTGTGTTTGTGTGAACTAATGAATTACTATAAATTACAGGCAAGATTTGACCTGTAACTTGTAACAAAGCAACAAATGCAAGGCTCAATGTAAAAATTGTTTTCCAAATGCATTAAGTAATGATTAATTTAATTACATTTCAGTTGAATAAACACAGCAGGAAAATTGACCTCCCTGTTTTGCATCAAAGTCTGGTGTAAGTTTTGTTGTGGGAATTCTCAGGATCGATCCTTTGGTGTTGATCAGTGAAGCTGGATCTGTGACGGGCTTTGTTCATGTTCATGACACTGAATGTCTCACATATGCAGGTCGAGCCAAACAAGACCAGCATCTTCTGTACGTCCTCCGGAGGTTTTGTTTCGTTCAGTGAAGCATAAAAGTCGTTAAGTTTAAGAGTGTTGGAAGTTTTTTTAATTAGCATTTCTTCTACCCATTAATTATCTAGTAGTAACAGCATGGAATGATTCATATCCATAAATAAAAAATCTTAATAAATGTCACCAGAATATGCAAACATTTTGACTTTAATGTTACATTTTTGCACTTCTGTCCTTCTCATGTCTCCAGTGGTTGGACACTTTGTCCGGGTTGATGCTTCGTTTGCTTCTTGCTGTGACTTTATGCCCATCAACTGCTCCAAAATATGCCACTTCATGACCATTTCTGGATGATATTATTCATAAACTAACAGCGCCACATCTGTCATAATTCGCACCTGTCATAAACCGCAGGTGCCCACGTTTTAACATGAGATATTTACACATAAATAAACGCAGTAGTGATGCGTCTTTTAAACCGGGGGTCTCGTGGCGCACGCGGCGCATTCGCGGTCCGTGGTGCACCCCTGCGGTCCTGCTTTAGTCCTGCTTTAGACCCGCTTTAGAACAAATCACAGCTGTCTCTAGTGTCCCCTCTGTCCCCTCTGTCCTTGATGACTCTGTGTGGCTGATTTACCAGTGTCTTCACATCTGGTTCATCTGCTCCTGAGCTCGTACTCATCGAGTGAGTGTGACGTTGTGACATGAGATATTTACACAGAAATATGATCCAGATAATGATGCAATAGTGACACAATAGTGACACGCCAGTGTCTATTGAACGTGCCCGCGGTCCGCGCTGCGCCCCGGGCCGCGGTCCGCGCTGCGGGACTAATAAGGCTAATTTCTCAGTGAATATGATTCTGATTGTAATAAAACACACAGCGTTTTGAAACTAAAAATGTAGAGAACACAACGTGTCCCCTGGACAGTGCTTCTACTGTCCACAAGATCTACAGTGTGTCAAACACTTGCGCTTCCTGCTTGATTGGCCCCAGTGGCCGTTTGTGGTGAATTTTATTTTCTGCGCGCAATAGATCTTAAGTGCGAGCAGTGCGCAGGTGCGCAGGCGCAGCTTAGAGGGAACAGTGCCATCTCTTGGGGAAATGTGCTAAACATTTGCTAAAAAAAAATATATATATATATATATATATTTTTTTTTTTAAATATTTTTTAATATAACTTGAACAAGCTTGGCAGGCCGGATTGAAGGGCCCAGCGGGCCGGGTGCGGCCCGCGGGCCGTAGTTTGGGGACCACTGAATTAAAGTGACAGATTAATTTACCTTACTTGGAACTGAAAATTTCTGGGTTTTCATGATGACCTTTTCTTGACCTTTGGATACACAGCCCGGCTAGCTCAGTCGGTAGAGCATGAGACTCTTTATCTCAGGGTCGTGGGTTCGAGCCCCACGTTGGGCGGAGTTGATTTTAAGCTTTATGGACTGCTTGCCATTACAACCCTTGAAATCTTGGTCATACATTTTCTTCTGTTGGAACCGACAGAAGAATAATTAAACCCTCTGTAACAATGAGATTTCAACTATTTCACTCAATTCTCATTACCTGTTAAAGTCATCTCTTTATATGGACTGTACATAATTGGAAAGACTTCATCTATTGTAAGGTTGCCAAAGCATTTACTTTGTACTGATTTTTGGAACCTTATCTTCGAGATAAGGGAGCTCAATGTCGGCATCGCTGAAATGTCCAAGGTGTCAGGGTCAAGGTAAACTCCTACCTAAGCCTAAGCAAATTTGGTCTACAAGTGGAGGAATGGGTTCAAATCCCACTCCTGACAATCGGTTTGTCCTATATTTGAACTCATTGCAAGTATGTGAATAGCCTGTTGGCTCCTGCTTCACTAAAGGTTCTATATCCATTCACTACACAGTTTCTTGGATGCACTACTGCTGTTACTGCTGTCGACTGACATCTCAATTGCAATAGACTTTAAAAAGAAGCATTAGCTTGATGTGGACTTTTAAAGGACGCAGTAGTTTGATGTGACAACAACCACATCAAACTCCTTTAAAAAGAGACAGTAGTTTGATGTGTTTTTTACCAAAGTATAGGTACGGCCATTTGTGCTACTGTAATAACGGATCCGAGCCTGTATACTCACAGTTCACACAAATAACGTGTCAGGATGGCCGAGCGGTCTAAGGCGCCAGACTCGATGTGAACTCCTTCCTCGCCACAGGGGATTCTGGTCTCTGAATGGAGGCGTGGGTTCAAATCCCACTCCTGACAAAAAAAAATTTACACACTAAATTACAAGCACATATGTGTGACAATGGACTGAAAACTTGTCGTATTGGCTTAAGATTTCAAATGAAGTGTTACTTCCAATGATGAATTGTGATGTGATGGCCAATCTACTACGTAGATGCTGTACTGTCAAAGCATTGAGTACATTCAGAGTGAACTGTAGGCATATTGTCCCCGTATCATATGTCTTATACTGTTATTGTGACCACTCACTGAGAAATTAAAGCAGTGGTCCCCAAACTTTTTGACTCGAGGGCCACATTGGGTTCTAAAATTTGGCCGAGGGGCCGGGCCAGGAAAATATGGTGTGTTTGTGTGAACTAATGAATTACTATAAATTACAGGCAAGACTTGTAACAAAGCAAAAAATGCAAGGCTCAATGTAAAATTGTTTTCCAAATGCATTAAATAATGATTAATTTAATTACATTTCAGTTGAATAAACACAGCAGGAAAATTGACCTTCAATTTCAGTGGCAACAGTGTTGTTGATCTCCCTGTTTTGCATCAAAGTCTGGTGTAAGTTTTGTTGTGGCAATTCTCAGGATCGATCCTTTGGTGTTGATCAGTGAAGCTGGATCTGTGACGGGCTTTGTTCATGTTCATGACACTGAATGTCTCACATATGCAGGTCGAGCCAAACAAGACCAGCATCTTCTGTACGTCCTCCGGAGGTTTTGTTTCGTTCAGTGAAGCATAAAAGTCATTAAGTTTAAGAGTGTTGGAAGTTTTTTTTATTAGCATTTCTTCTACCCATAAATGATCTAGTAGTAACAGCATGGAATGATTAATATCCATAAATAAAAAATCTTAATAAATGTCACCAGAATATGCAAACATTTTGACTTTAATGTTACATTTTTGCACTTCTGTCCTTCTCATGTCTCCAGTGGTTGGACACTTTGTCCAGGTTGATGCTTCGTTTGCTTCTTGCTGTGACTTTATGCTGCTCCAAAATATGCCACTTCATGACCATTTCTGGATGATATTATTCATAAACTCATAAACAGCGCCGCACCTGTCATAAACCGCAGGTGCCCACGTTGTAACATGAGATATTTACACATAAATAAACGCAGTAGTGATGCGTCTTTTAAACCGGGGGTCTCGTGGCGCACGCGGCGCATCCGCGGTCCGTGGTGCACCCCCGCGGTCCTGCTTTAGTCCTGCTTTAGACCCGCTTTAGAACAAATCACAGCTGTCTCTAGTGTCCCCTCTGTCCCCTCTGTCCTTGATGACTCTGTGTGGCTGATTTACCAGTGTCTTCACATCTGGTTCATCTGCTCCTGAGCTCGTACTCATCGAGTGAGTGTGACGTTGTGACATGAGATATTTACACAGAAATATGATCCAGATAATGATGCACATGTGTCTTTTGACTCGTGAGTCAGGTCTGGCCAAGAAAGTCTCATTTACACAATAGTGACACGCCAGTGTCTATTGAACGTGCCCGCGGTCTGCGCTGAGCCCCGGGCCGCGGTCCGCGCTGCAGGACTAATAAGGCTAATTTCTCAGTGAATATGATTCTGATTGGAATAAAACACACAGCGTTTTGAAACTAAAAATGTAGAGAACACAACGTGTCCCCTGGACAGTGCTTCTACTGTCCACAAGATCTACAGTGTGTCAAACACTTGCGCTTCCTGCTTGATTGGCCCCAGTGGCCGTTTGTGGTGAATTTTATTTTCTGCGCGCCATAGATCTTAACTGCGAGCAGTGCGCAGGTGCGCAGGCGCAGCTTAGAGGGAACAGTGCCATCTCTTGGGGAAATGTGGGCATTACAGGCGAAAGGGAAAATGAACGGCCAGCCACAGTATGAGTTTCACTCCGACATTTGCTAAAAAAAAATATATATATATATATATTTTTTAAATATGTTTTAATATAACTTGGACAAGCTTGGCGGGCCGGATTGAAAGGCCCAGCGGGCCGGATTGAAAGGCCCAGCGGGCCGGATTGAAAGGCCCAGCGGGCCGGATTGAAAGGCCCAGCGGGCCGGATTGAAAGGCCCAGCGGGCCGGGTGCGGCCCGCGGGCCGTAGTTTGGGGACCAATGGTATAGAGCCTTAATGATTTTTATGTTTTGATCATCTATTTGAAATTTGCGCAGAACTTTAAATAAGTAAATCCAGTTGACTCCGCTTTCTCAGCATCTAAACTCATGATGATGGCCTTGGTTTGTTGATTTTGTATATAGTTCATTATGTGTAGAGATCTTCGTATATTATCTTGTGTTTGTCGCTTGTTAATAAATCCTGTCTGATCATTATGAATTAGATTTGGGAGTATTTGTTCCATTCTTTTGGAGATGATTGAGGTATATATACGATAGTCCACATTTAGAATCGAAATAGGTCTGTATGAGGCAGGGTCCAGTTTGTCCTTCCCCTCTTTAGGTATCAAGGACATGATGGCTTCCTTCCAGCTTGGGGGGATCTGAGCTTTTTTAAGGGCCCAGTTAAAAGTTGATAAAAGCAGTGGGGTGAGGGTTTTTCCTAGAGCTTTCTACCACTCTGAAGTGAAACCGTCACTCCCTGGAGATTTATTGTTTTTTAGTCTTGTAATTGCGTTTTCAATTTCGGAGTTAGTTATTTCGGCCCCTAATTCTTTATTTTGTTCCTTACTCATAATGGGTAAATTAAGAGTATCCAGCAAAGATTGTATTTTTTCTTCATTGTTTTGTAGTGTTTGAGTAAAAAGTTAGAAGTGTATTTTTATTAAAAGGTCTTGCTTGTTCTTGTGCACAATTTTAGAATCGATTGTGATATATTTGATAAAAGTACAAGTAAACTATATTTAGGCTATATATAGTTCTTTTTTTTTTTTTCTTTTCTTTTTTTTAATGTGATTAGTTGTCAATTAAATTGGACTTTTTATCTTAACACTTGTTGTTTTATCTTTAAAGGTTTATAGTAGAAAAAGCTTCAGTTGTAGTCATCTGGACTCAGAAAAAATAGACGTTTCGACTCTCATCCAAGAGTCATTGTACACATTGTACAGGTGTCAGTTTGGTACAATGAACACATATGCAAACTGTTGGACATCTGTCTGAACACCACTTACTTTCAATTCCGGGGACAATTTTACAGACAGATTCATGGCTGTGCCATGGGCTCGCCCGTCTCTCCCATAGTGGCCAACCTGTACATGGAGCACTTTGAGAAGAAGGCACTGTCCTCATTCTCAGGCATAGCCCCAAAACTGTGGCTCTGCTATGTCGATGATACTTTTGTAACAATCAAGAAACAAGAGCTGGAAACCTTCTCTGATCACATCAATGCTGTGGACCCACATATCAGGTTTACAAGAGAAGACGCTAAGGAGAATCGCTTGGCCTTTCTTGATTGTTCCACGATCAGAGGAGAGGACGGGAAACTCCAAATAGAAGTATATAGGAAACCTACACACACGGACCAGTATCTGCTCTTTGGTTCCAACCACCCACTACAGCACAAGCTGGGTGTGATCAGAACCTTACAACACAGAGCTCAAGGTGTGCCCACCAGCTCAGAGGGCAAGAAGAAAGAGGAAAAACATGTTCGAAATGCCCTCTCAGCCTGTGGTTACCCCGCTTGGGCTCTCAACAGAGTGAAGAGAACCAAGAAGCAGGACAAAAGGGAAACTGAACAGAGAAGGAAGGGTGTTTCTATCCCTTATGTGTCTGGCCTGTCGGAAAAACTGCAGAGAATTTTTAGACAACACGAAGTCCCTGTTTATTTTAAACCAGGAAACACTTTAAGACAAAAACTGGTTCATCATAAGGACAAGTTGCCGACTCAAAAACAGAGCAATGTAGTTTATTCTATCCAATGCAGTGAAGAAAGTTGTAAAGAACGTTACATAGGTGAGACTAAACAGCCTCTACACAAGAGGCTCTATCAGCAGAGAAGAAATACAAGTTCAGGACCACAGAGCGCCGTGCATCTCCATCTTGAAGCCTCTAATCACTTGTTTGAAGACGGTGAGGTGAAGGTTTTAAGCAGGAAGAAAAGATGGTTTGAAAGAGGAGTTAAGGAAGCTATTTTTGTTAAAAAAGAAAAACCTTCTTTAAACAGAAACAGAGGTCTAAGGTTCAATCTTCCTGTAGTCTACAATGGGATCCTGAACCCCTGGAGAGGTAGAGGACCAGTACCAGGACATTTAGATGTTAATCAGGTACTCAGGGTGGGTGAGCCAGGGTCTCACAAAGACAAAGGGGAGACTAATAGCCCATTAAAGGGTTGAATAGGCTCGGTAGATACCAAGAGGGTAAGTTTCTGTTGTAACAAACAACTCTTTCCTCTTCAGGAAGGCTCCTCCCAATGGGCTGGACTTACCACAGAAAATACCACAAGTCAAAATATTCCAAAAGTCCACGCCGACTGTCCTCAGTCTTTCACATAATCTGCTGTCGGCGTGCTCGCTCCCGACAACAAAGCCTCATGGCGATGTCGTCAAAACATATTCAGGAAGTAATGCGGAAGTAAAAGACTTTTTTGGAGACATGCGCCAATGAGCACCTTGGGGTAAACACAGGAGGGTGATGTTGATTTCAAACCGAATAGCTTTTGAACACAGTTTTGAATGTAAAGACAATGAAGGCTGGTTAATGTACTGGTTAAGGGAGCTATTAATGGAAGGGTTTTTGCTCTGTTGAATGTGTATGCTCCACCAGGGACCATGTCACCTTTTATGCTGATATTATGGACCTGGTTTTAAACCACTCTGAGGGAACCCTAATCTATTGGAATTTTTGCATTCAACCTAGATTGAACGTGTCAAACTCAAGAGGCAAAGGGAGGAACAATGGGTAGGGAGTTCTGTAAATGAAAGAAGAATATAGGACTGGTTGACATATTGAGGGAGATGAACCCTAGTGCATGCTGGTATACTCATTTTTCTAATGCACATGCAATCTATTCCAGAATAGACCATTTCTTTGGCTTCAATAAAAATATGCTGTGGTTATGGTTGTATTTTTGTTTAGTTGATGTCTGCTTGTGTGTGTTTTTATTATTTTATTTCATTCTTTTAGGTTATTTTGTTTTGTTCTGTATATTTGTTTATAACAACAACAAAAAAAACATTTAATGACAAAATCAAATGAATCCCAAAGTTTTCACATACATTTTCTTGCAACTGTAAATTTCAGTTTTTATTCCAACACCTTAACTGATGACACAAGATACTGAAGAAAAGTGTTACAGTCACACCACAGGACATTTCAGTATTTTTCTTAAAATACAAAGAAATGAAACCCAACAATGCACTGTTGAGTTCATTTTTTAGAGGAAGAAAAACACCATTTAGCATCAATAATATAATATTTTTGCAATCCATTAGTAAGGTACTCAAACTGAATATTCCAAACAAAAGTGCAGAAATTTCATTTTTTCTGCAAGTTTGTACTCTTTTTACTGAATTTTGACTTTTTTTTCAGACAATACTTAAATTTTGCCCACTGCATCTTCCAAAAAGGATTTTGATTCCAACTTGTTGACAATTTATCCCCCAAACTCTTTGTATGTACTCTTTCCTAATTATACTCGCCCTGGTAACTGCCAAAGAAATAATCATATAATATATGTATTATTTCTCATCGATAAAACTGGCTGCTGTGTTTCCAGAGAGGTTATCACCATTCAGAAGTTCCTGGAAGCAGCAGCAAGACAGGAGACGAGCGGCAAAGTCCGAATACAGCACTTCATCGAGAACCTGTTATGTCGTATTGCTCTGGCAGAGAAACTGGTGGAATATTACCAGGTCAACAGTAGCCCACTGCAGTACAACCACCACAAGGTACGCATGTATACTTCAGGACATAATATGAGTTGAAAACATAAATCTAAATTTCAATATGCGTGTGTCCCCTTCAGCAGCAACATCCAGCAACTGATAATGGACCACAAAGAATCACTAAAAGCAAGTAAGTTCCACAAGTTATTTATTTAGTAATCAACACAATCTAACAAGTGTTAAGTAGGCATATGATGTATTTGTTTGTTGGCTTTTAAACATACTTTTGGTCACCCGAATGACTCTTTCCCATTTTCTAACTTCAAATACTGTCTACATTTGTGAAACACACTTTAAAAACGACAACTCAGTTCCTACTGAGGTATTGACGGCATTGGAATTGGAGTGGAGTGTGAATGAACAGCGAACCTTTCAGGCAACTTATCTTATCTTATTCTTGGCAGGAGGCCTTTTTTATCACTTTGTTTGTTCTGATATGTTCTAGTGTTATGGTTCTTGTGTGTTGGTGTTAGGTTTGAACACCTTTTCCCCCTATTGTTTGTATTCATATTTTTTCTGTTCTGTTTCTTAGATTAGTATTTTTATATTTTCCTGGTTTTGTTTCATGATCTTTTCAGTTTTTTCATAGGTTTGCTCTCGGTTCCGTTTTGAGCGCCCTGGAGCCTTTAAATGGAGCGCTCCCTCTCTGCTCTCTATGCTCTCTTCTCTTTCGTATGTCGTCACTCTTGTCACGCGTTCGCTCCCGCTCACTGTCCCAGCTCGTGCGTCCGAGCGCGCACGTTCCACGCTCCGTTCCACGCACCGTTCCACGCTCCGTTCCACGCTCCGTTCCACACGCTCCGTTCCACTCTCTCCGTTCCGCGCTCCGTTCCACGGGCTCCGTTTCACGCGCTCCGTTCCACGCTCCGTTCCACGCTCCGTTCCGCCACTCCCTGCTGCCTCGCATGGTTGTGTAGCTTTTTGTTAGCTTTAGCTTTTTGTTTGGCCTGGTGGGACCGGTGATCCTATTTTAATTTTCCTTTGGGCTTTAACTAATCTTTTTCCAATTAGAGGTGTCAACACCAGCTCCCATGGCCCTGTTACGGGGCTGGCCCGGTGTCGCTCCTGTTTGTTCTGATTGGCTGGCCCACCAGGTCTATCTTTCTGTTGTTACTTTGTTTTTATTATTGGGCACGGTTTTTTTTTGCAAGCGTTCTGTATTTGTTTTTCACGTGCTTCATTGAAAATAAGCAGGTAAAATACTTTAAAAAAATCTTTGAACTTGCATTTTGTCATTATGTTAATGGCCTATTGAGTCAAATTAAGCTGTCAAATATACTAACAAAGATGAGAAAAGAAGATATTGTATACCTACATTTAAACGACTTGATTTCAACCAGAATAGACTTTGAATGGAGATTTGAACACAAAGATAAACATTGTACTGGTCAGGGGAAGTATTAATGGAAATATGTTTACTTTGATAAATGTGCATGGAACACCAGGAAGCGACCTCACTTTATATACTGAAATTTTGGATCTGATTGCAAACCCCTCTTGGGGTACGGTACCCTCGTCTGTGGTGGAGACAGGAATTTACATGTTCAGCCAACATTGGATGTCTCACAAAGAACTGGTAAACCTACAAGTAATAAATTAGTAAATTAATACATAATATACATGTAGGTTGTATTGATGTCTGGAGAGAGATGAAGCCTAACGTCCACCAATATACATTTTTTTTCAACCCACATGGGATATATACTAGAATAGACTACTTTTTTTATTTTCAACAAAGATGGGTCCAAAATTACAGAGGCATATGTGCAATAGTGATCAAGTGATCAAGCTTCTATTTACAGCACTCTAGATCTGGAACAGAAACAATAAACACACTTTGGAGATTTAATGTTAGTCTACTCAATGACCCACAATCCATAAAAGTTATGACAAAGGACAATCAAATGTGTGTTGAGGAAAATGACAATGGTGAAGTTTCTTCACCCATTCTCATGGATGCAGCAAAGGCAAGGGTAATTGATCCTCAAATGCAACAGGAAATAAAAAAATAAAAACAAGGTGAGATGAATGACCCGGCCTCACAGGCAAAAAAACTAAATGCTCGTCACCAAACAAAGATATTAATGAAAGTGGTTCAACATTTTCAAAATTACTAGCATCGAAGCTTAGAGAACAACTGACAGAAGAATTTTTAAAATACAATATTAGAATAATATAATTTTAAACAAACAAGACCAAATACAGTCATCATTTGAATCCTTCTACACAATATTTTCACAAAAATATCAGGATACAAAGAAGAAATACACTCGTCGAGTGTAAAAAAAAAGTAGGTGCTGAACTACTAAAACTCAAAGTGCTATCACCTCCGAGTTTTCTAAAGGTCTAAATAAGATTCACTCACTCCTTTGCTTTTATCAACTTTTATCTGGGCCCTTAAAAAAGCTCAGATCCCTTCGAGTTGGAAGGAAGCCATTATATCCTTAATACCTAAAGAGGGGAAGGATCCACTTGACTGCGCATCATACAGACCAATCTCAATTCTAAATGTGGACTATTGTGTATACACCTCAATTATGTCCAAAATAATGGAAAAAAAGATACTTCCAAATTTAATTCACAATGATCAGACAGGTTTTATTAACAAACAACAAACACAAGATAAGATAAGACGATCTTTAAAATAGATAATTTAATAATAAAAAATATTGAGTCGCTTTACAATAGACCAACATCAAGCACCTATCAATCAAAGGTATTGAAAGGGTTCAACCTTTCCCCCTCTGTAATTGGCAGGATGGCTGCAATAAAGATTATTTTACCAACAAATTTACGATTTATTCTTAATGATCCCAATCCACCCCACACAGTTTAAATCACTATACTCCATTATCCCTCACTTCTATTGGGAAAATAAAACACCAAGAATTAAACTCACTACACTACAAAAAACAAAGCTCAAGGAGGACTCGAAGCACCAAATTTTCAATATTACTCACTGGCTAACCAACTACAATACATTTACAAATGGACTCACCCCACCCAATCTGATATTATATGGCTAGAAATGGAACAATCATAATGCAAAGAATTAAATATAGCTAACATCCAAATTCACACCAAATTGATAAAACAACACACATACTTTAATGCTGTAAACATAGCCTCTACTCTGACAGCCTGGGGGAAATTTCACCAAATCACAAGTTCCACACTTGCCCCCATCTAACTTCACCCCACTTTGGAACCACCCTAATTTCAAAAGCAATTTTTTTTTTAAACGACATTTCCGCACATGGGCTGAAAAGGTTACCATCCGCCTATTTTGCCCCTGTGCACAATAGTTGGACATAACCAAATGGCATTGCTTATTAAAAGAGGATCTTACAGCTCACATGTGAGTGTGATGCATCATTAGAAAGCTTAGGCCTTCTAGTTTCTGCAGATGTGCATATGGACACTGTCAGGGCTTCCTTACACTACAGAAGCCCAAACATACAAAATACATCCTTTCTTTAGTCTCGCCTGGATATTGTCAATAAGCAAGAGATACTTCATTGTAAAATAATGCTATTATCTGTACATGCTGTTTATCTTGTTGACAACAACTGTGTAAAGTTTCAGATCTCTAGGAACAGGCATTTTGGTGCTTTTGAACTTTTTGTGTCAAAAAGTATATTCAGAACAAGTTGTCCAAACACACTCACACACGTACACGCACGCACACACACACACACACACACACACACGCACATGCACACAGACGGACTCACAAACCCACACAATTGCATCGCTCTGAAGTTTGTCCCTCTTTTTGTCTAATGTCTGTGTTGTCTGTTTGTCTGTTGCTGTTTTTGTTCTAGTTATTATCTCCATTGTCACTTGACAGACTAACTGATTTTGGAAAGAGGTGTGAGACAGGGCTGTACGTGGTCCCCCCTGTTTGCTTTGTACTTGGAACATTTGACGCAATATATTAGACAATCGGAAACAATTTATGGGACAGAGCATAAAATTGCCTGCTATACAGATGATATTTTACTATATTTAAACCAAACGAGAAACATATATACCTAAGGCTACCCCAAATAAATTGTCTGTTTGCTGTAACCCGAGCCAACATTTTTCAAGTGGGTGACTGCCAGGGGTCAGGCTTCAACAGTCCATGACGGAAAACGTCTCTATCAACCCGATCAGGTGACTAAATCTCACGATTTTAAGATATTTCAATCGACCTTTTGTATGCCGCTATCCTTTATTTTGGTAGCAAAGGCGAGCGGGGGGAACATGCGGGGGACACGGGCTGTTTGTTGTGATGACGCTGCTGGGCGTGTTTCAATCCCAGAATGCATTGCGTAAGACACCGTGATAGAGCGTGGCATGTACTATGGACACTTCAGTGGCGCCGACAGTGGCAATCCAATTTGTAAAAGGCAATTTAACGACCCTGATGCGCGTTCTGTTTTATTACAGACGCACATTGAAGACCAAATATGAAGACACATGCGTTACGCAGTGCGTTATCAGTCTTTAGGGATGATAGATAGATTTACCAGCGTGATAAAAATATTCAACAACGCGGTTTGCAAAAGACCTGTCGGTGAGTCGGTGAAATAATTCAAAAATAAAAGATTTTGATGTTTTTTCAACAAAATGCTGATACCGGGTCGGTCGGGTTACGGCAAATAGACATATTATTTTGCGCAGCCTAATGTGATGCATTTTCTCATGATATTGGTCCAATGTCTGGATACAAATTGAATATAAAAAAAATTAAATTCTCTCTTACTGGCGAGCCTCTCTGTCCTTTAGAAAGATTATCCATTTAAAGGGCAAACGGAATTTCTAAAATATGTAGGTGTGGTCCTCCATAAAGAACCATCAACAAACTTTGAGGAAAAACTGTTCTCCTCTTTTATCCACTATAAAACAAGATCTTGAAAAATAGACTGTGATCCCATACTTAGGACTAAGTCAAAGAGTTGACTCTATAAAAATGTTTTTTTTTTGCCCAGATTTCTCAATCTGTTCCAGACTCTTTCGATTTCCATCTCCAACCGGCTGTTTGATAAGTGGAATAAAACAATCAAGAGTTTTATGGCAAGGCAAGAAACCTCGAATCTGATTTAAAACTATAATTATCAAGAGAAAAATTTGTTTGGGGTTTGACTTGTCTCAAAAATTACTTTATTTCAGCTCAAATCAGAGAGCTACTGTACTGGTGTGATCCAAATATGAATCTCAATGGAAAGATATTGAGAGTAATGTTGTGCCTGCGGTCCCTGTACAGGCCTGACTGGCAGATGACAAACATTCTTACAACTTGGAAGGAACTGATCAAAACATACAAATTATAAACAAAGATGTTAAAATCTTAAACCGATTGGGTTTTATACCAAATAGAACTGTACTTTAAGATTTAAGGTCTGGGTTACAATAATCAATTCAATTCAATTCAATTTATTTTTGTAAGGCCCAAAATCACAACAAAAGTCGCCTCTGAGGGCCGAATCAACAATGTCTGTGGTGGCGATGGAGTCAGACGATGTCTGTGGTGGCGATGGAGTCAGACAATGTCTGTGGTGGCGAGGGACGATGTCCCAGGGTCCTCTGTCCTTAGACCCTCCTTCTCGGCCAGGAAAAACTACAAAAAAAACCTCCTTGGGAAAAAGCGTAGAAACCTGGAGGAGTTCCAGTGAAGGAGAGATCTGACTCTCACAGACGGACAGACGGACGCGAGGGAGACTGGAACTGGACCCACTCTTCAGGCAGATGAGGGACCGTCCACACGGGGCAGGGACCACTTCACCAGGAGAGGGGCATCTGTGTCCACAGGTCCTCAGGAGTGAGAAAGAAAAAGAAGGCGGTGAAGAGTTTGCAAGTGGAATTTAAAAAAAATATATTTTTGAAAGAATACGTTGTCAGAAGAAGAGGATAGTGCTCAAGCTGCCATACTTCTCCCAGCACAGTTGCTCCTAGCGCAGCGTAGCTAAAGCTGTGGGTTTATATTTCTGTTCCTAACTGGTCTGACCATCAGCGATTTCAAAGAGGAACGTTTTAAGCCTGGACTTAAATGAAAAGACTGTGTCAGCATATTTAACATGGGTCGGGAGCTGATTCCATAACATAGGCGCTTGGTAGCTAAACGCTCTACCTCCTACTGTACTTTGAGACTCTTGGGACCACCAGAAGGCCAGCATTCTGAGAGCGAAGAGCTCTGTTTGGATGATATGGTACTATAGCATCTTTGAGGTATGATGGGGCCATGTCTTTTATTGCTATATAATCACATGAAAAGCTTTGAAATGTTGAAAGAATCCTTTGACTTGGAGAAACAGGACTTTTGTTTACAGTATTTACAGGTATTTACAAATAAGAAGTTATTATAATCAAGAAATTAAAGAAACTAATGTCCATTACCCTGATGGATTATTTTTTGTTTAAATTTAGGCTTATAAATCACAATCTTCAAGAGGAATAATGTCTAAATTATATAAATGTATTCATGATTCAGGCAGCCACTCTACTATTTACATTCAAATAAAATGGCGAAAAAGAGGGTTATCTCAGTGGAGAACCACAATTAGAGGGATTAATTAGAGTTTAAAAAATGTGACACAATTTTTCATAATGCCCGAGCCACCTCAGCTGGCTCCTCTCGACGTGGAGGATCAGCGGCTCTACTCTGAGCTCCTCCAGTATGACAGAGCTCCTCACCCTATCTCTAAGGGAGCGCCCAGCCACCCTGCAGAGGAAACTCATTTTGACCGCTTGTATCCACGATCTTGTCCTTATAGTCATTACCCAAAGCTCATGACCATAGGTGAGGATAGGAACGTAGATTGGCCGGTAAATCGAGAGTCTTTTCGACTCAGCTCCTTCTTCACCACAACAGTCCAATGCAGCGACCGCATCACTGCAGATGTTGCACCAATCTGCCTGTCAATCAAACGTTCCATCTTTCCCTCACTCGTGAACAAGAACCCGAGATACTTAAACTCCTCCACTAAGGGCAAGGACTCCCCATCCACCTGGAGAGGGCAAGCCACGTTTTTCCTGTTAAGAAAAAGATTTGGACTTACTGATTGTCATCCCAGCTGCTTCACACGCAAACCGTCCCAGTGCACGTTGCAGGTCTGGGTTTGATGGAGCCTTCAGGTCAACATCTGCGAACAGCAGAGATGAGAACCTGTAGTCCCCAAACCGAACACCCTCCGACTCCTGACTGCACCTACAAATGCTGTCCATTAAAACAATGAACAGAACCGGTGACAAAGGGCAGCCCTGCAGAGTCCAACACGCACTGGGAATAGGTCTGACTTACTGTTGGCAATGTAAACACAGCTCCTGCTCTGGTCATACAGGGACCGGACAGCCCTGGGCAAAGCGCCCTGAACCCTATACTCCCGGAGCACACCCAAAGGACACACCGAGGGGCACGGTCGAAAGCCTTTTCCAGATCCACAAAGCACATGGTTGCTGAC
This sequence comes from Eucyclogobius newberryi, assembly GCF_026437365.1. Classification (NCBI taxonomy): domain Eukaryota; kingdom Metazoa; phylum Chordata; class Actinopteri; order Gobiiformes; family Gobiidae; genus Eucyclogobius; species Eucyclogobius newberryi. The sequence goes on along the minus strand of NW_027316500.1, from coordinate 1,751,456 downwards.
TGGTTGGGCAAACTCCCATGAACCCTCGAGCTGGTCCAGTCTTCCGCAACAAGGACTACTCTGCTCCTCCTGAATCCAAGTTGACTATCGGTCAGATTCTTCTCTCCAGTTACCTGGATTAGACCTTACCGGGGAGGTTGGGGAGTGTGATCCCTCTGTAGTTGGAACACACCCTCCTTCTTGAACAGAGGGACCACACCCCGGTCTACCAGTCCAGAGTCCTACAACATCCAGCGATGTTAGGTACTCAGGACAGAACTCATCCACCCCCGGAGCCCTGCCACCGAGGAGTTTGCCAACAACCTCAGTGACTTCAACTTGGGTCCTCAGTCTCTGCTACGTGACAGTGGGATTAAGGATGTCCTCAAAGTATTCCTTCCACCGTCCGACAACATCCCCAGTCGAGGTCAGGTCTCCACCCGCACCATAAACTGTGTTGGTGAAGCACTGCTTTCCCCTCCTGAGGCTCTGGACGGTTTGCCAGATTTTTTTTGGCCCAGACCAATAGTCCTCCTCCATGGCCTCCCTGAACTCCTCCCAGACCCGGGTTTTTACCTCTGAGACAGCACAAGCTGCGGTACGCCTGGCCCGCCAATACTTGTCAACTTTCTCAAGAGTCCTACAAGCCAGCATTGGGGGTTGCCGCCCTGAGATCACAGCTCAGAGCAGCTGCATTGACAATGGAGGTCAAGAACATGGTTCACTCAGACTTAATGTCCTCAGCCTCCCCCGGGATCTGGGAGAAGCTGCCATGTTATTTTTGTGCCGGCCGCGCGCCGCGGCTCCTGAAACTGCGCTGCTATTTGACCGCGTTTTAGCGCCGTTTTAGACCGCGCCGGGTTAAGGTTAGGGTTAAGGTTAGGGTTAAGGTTAGGGTTAGGGTTAAGGTTAGGGTTAAGGTTAGGGTTAAGGTTAAGGTTAAGGTTAGGGTTAGCCATGAGGCTATAACGGGCTATAAGGGAAATGCCGCGGTCCCTGAAACTGCGCTGCAATTTGACCGCGCCGCGGCTCTCCAGCCACGGCCTTATTAAACAATGAGGTTTTGGGCAAAAGAGAAAATTTTTATCATCTGCATACATTGATATTTTTGTTTCAATGATATTTATGATAAGTCCTTCAATATTCCTATTCAGTCTTACTTTAATATGCAATAATGAATTATTGAAGTATGATGACAATGGGCATTCTTGTTTTAGGCCTCTTAATAGAGGTACTGACTCTGAAATATATCCATTGTTGATGATTCTACGGTTTGTTCTATTATACAGTGTTTCAACCCACTTTATCACGGATTCACCAAAAATAAAAAACGAAAGACTTTGATAAATAAAATCCAAACTTATCTTGTCAAATGCCTTTTCTAGGTCTGCAACTAAAATGTGTCCCTTTTTATTCTCTAGATTGTAATTCTCAATTATTTCCAGGAGCTGCTTGATATTATTTCGAATATCTCTGTCTTGTAAGAAGCCTGACTGGTCCTTATGAACGAGCTTTGGCAGAACCAACTTAAATCTTAAAGCTAAACATTTAGCCAATATCTTTGCGTCATAGCATTGGAGTGTTATAGGTCTCCAATTATTTGAATATACCGGATCTTTAAACTGACCATTAGAATCTTGTTTTAGTAACAAAGAAATTAGACCTTCTTTTTGAGTATTAGTCAAACAACCTGTTTCATAAGAATAATTATAACTCAAAAGTAATGGTTTCTTTAAACAATATTTGGTAGAACTCATTGGGAATCCCATCTATCCCAGGGGTTTTCCCTTGTTGAAAAGACATGACAGCTGCAGATAATTCCTCCTCACTTATGAGACCGTCACATAAATATCTTTCTTTTTTATTTCATTTTCCTTCATAATTTCCTGGGAAAAAATTATATTCTCAGGAGGATTTATCCAACGTGAAAATATATTCTTAAAGTAATTTTAAATTTTTCCTTGGATACATTCTTTTTAGAAAGGTTTTTTTATTTGAAAACACACTGCAGTATTTCTCTCCCTTTTTCATCCATATTGCTCTTTTATAATCATAACTTTTCATCAAGCGCTTTTCTTCCAGATCAGCCAACTCCTCCTGTTTAACTGTTAGAACATCAAGTTGCTCATTAGTTGAATCTACATTGTTCCAAGTCTTCAATCTCTTTCTTTAATTTTGATTATTTGGCAGTTGTTTCCTTTTCCATGAAGAGGAGGCAATAGCATATCCTCTAAAAGTACATTTGAATGCAATAATGGGTGATATGAAATCAGAGCATGGAGCACTTTTGCCCTAAATTAAGTCTTAAAACTGGGACATTTTAAATCTTAAAACCTTCTCTAAAGAGGAGGGTAAAGTTTGTGCGGGTCCAAACTGAGCACATGTGGGCTGGGACTCGAGGTGTTTAAGTCACGCCAGTCCAACAGCTGCAGGTAAATTGGCCTGCACTCGCGTTAAATTCAGTTGATTGGACATGAGTTGGAAAAGCACACGCCTATCTAGATAAGATCCCACAATTAACAGTGCATGTCAGACCACAAATCTAGCCATGAAGTCCAAGGAATTGTCTGTAGACCTTCAAGACAGAATTGTATCAAGGCACAGATTTGGGGAATGGTACTGAAAAATCTCTGCTGCATTGAAGGTTCCTACGAGCACAGTGGCCACCATCGTCCATATTACAAAAAAGTTTGGAATAACGAAGAGGAGGCGCTCAGCATAAGTGAACAATCAGGGAAGAAAGGCCTTAGTCAGGGAGGTGACCAAGAACTCGATGGTTACTCTGACAGATCTCCAGCATATCTCTGTGGAGAGAGGAGAACCTTCCAGAAGAACAGCACTCCACCAATCAGGCCTGTAAAAGGCACATGACAGCCCACCTAGAGTTTGCAGAAAGTCACCTGAAGGACTCAGAGAGAGCATATTGTCCCTTCAGTTCTTTCTTTGTAGGTAGGAGATTATTATTATTTTCTATAAATATATAAAGTGGAATTTTGGTCTGAAGGTTCATAGCCAATCTAGTCCTACGTAAAATTCTCTAGGAGGTGTCCAGTTAGTCTGGTTGTATTGGAACTAATCTAATACTTATCTAATCTTGCATAGAATATACTGTCTACTAAAATCTTTATCTATCTAAATTATACAAATGCTTTAATAATCTGGACAATAATTGTTCTGAATATATTTTTTTTAAATGGGAAAGAGAAGGTAATTTTTACAGTCAAAGAATGGGAAAATATATGTATTGTACATATTAATGGCGTACCACAAATCAGATGTCTGGAAGAAATTCTGTTGGAAAAATGTGTCGCATTTCTTTATAACACTGTGTCAAAGTTTTCACTACTCATTGGGATCTGCTAACTGCTGGAGAAACTGTGGTTTTCAAGTGGCTTATTACCATGAGTTTTGGGAATGCCCTTTTTTTCACAAACACTGGACTGAGATAAATGAGGCTTTGCGGATTGTCTTCAACACTAATGTTCCATTTGACTTCAAAACAAAGTACCTCGGCTGTAGGACACCGGCGATTAATGGATATGTGGAGTGTACCTTTGGCTGCAGTGAAAAAGACAGTAACAAAGAAATGGATGACAGGAACTGAGCTGACCGTCAAGGACTGACTGAGATAACTTTGGACATTTATAAGACTTTTACTTTGAACTTAAACATGGAAAAATAATACAGACATTGCCCACCTGTCCATTGAGGGATCATGTGCCTTGACAGACATTTTTATTTACCTATTACCTAAGAGTTTATCTTTTCACTTTCTGGTCTTGTTTTGTTTGTTTTTTATGTTTTATTCTTATAACAATATCAAAATAACAAATATATATAGAAAATAATTATAAACTGACATTTGATAGACTTACGGTATGTGTAGGACATTATGTGCCGTCATTTTTGTACGTTCACTTTTATTTTTGCTCTCTGGTCGTGTTTCTTGTTCTGTTTTTATGTTTACATTTAAAACTCTGAGTGACACATATCATGAAGCCACTTTTCAAAAATAAAAACATAAATTGCAATCTTCTGCTTTTTATGGTAAAATGTCACTATGAAGAGGTGGGGCTTATCTTTTCTGCCGCTTTGAATAGGAAGTCAGTAGACCAGTTTCTATTACTAAGATATCGATATAGTGGTTTACAATGAACACAATGTCATTATGTTACACTTATGGTATAGTTCAATATTAACTACATAACTTGGAACTTGGATAAAAGTTTTCCCAAATACTTTTCACCTTATTTTACTTTTTAAAGCAACGTTATCTCTTAAACTGTCTTAGGTCGGCTGGTGGTCCGCTGTCCTCCGCTTTCCCTGACAGCAGGAGTCAGTGCCCTGCCCGCATGTGCAGAGGGCCAGCACTGGCTAAAGCGTACGTGGAGCATGACCTGGAGAGGGAGCACCGCGAGAGGCTGGCTCAATCCTCCAGGCTTTTCTGCAGACCTGAGCACAGAGACGGAATCTGGAACTACCAGAGGAGGCGCTCTGCAGGTTATGAGGCATAGAACTTGTCATAAGTGCTGGAGAGTGGACTGATCTATGTGCGTCGTGAGTAACTGGGACCTCCTACAGTTTGGCCTGGCTCTACTGGACTCTTATTTCCAGTCCATACAAGCACTGTATGCACGTTCAAATCTGATGGAACTGTCAAAAGGATATCTCTGTGATAGCTGGGATTTTAGGCTTTTAAATTTTAACTGGTGTCTTGAATGAGTATCGCTGAACATAGTAGGGCTGTATTAGCTGACAAAAGAAATTCTTGGTCGAGGGGAGCTAAAGGGGACAATACACTGGAACAAATGATAAACTCAAAATAAGGAGTTGTAAATAGGTGCTTGAAGTAAGTAATATTTATCTTGATTTTAGTATATTTTTTATTTTAAAATAAGATTTGCAAATCACTTTTGGATGAAAGTCAAAACGTCTTGTTTTATGGAAAAAAATACGTGTCCAGATAAAACAACTGAATCTTTTTCTACAATAGAACACTCCTGGATGAATAAGGGATTACACCAATTCGTCAATAAAACTTGTTTTTACTTATTTTGTTTGCAGTAGCATTTTGTCTTCTCATTTGAAGTAAGAAAATGCCTGTCCTAAGTTTAAAACAAGACATTTTATACTTTTGTACTACAATTATTATTTTTTTAAGACAAAGTCAAAATATACTCAAATCAAGATAAACACTACTTAATTTTACAATGGATCACACTTCGACAGATGAGGAATTACACTGACTTACACTTCTTCACTTATTATGATTGTATTTATCAATGTATCACTGTAGTGTGTAAGTACTCTCAAAATGTCAGTGTCTCTATAATCGGACCTTGTATGCACTCACAAGACAACAACTGCGCAGGAGTTCATGCAAAAACAACTATTTATCCATAAAATGACAAAGAAACTGTGTATCTATTTGTATAATGGAAAATTTAACTCATGCTTCACTACCAAATTTTCTGCCAGCTCACTCCACGCCTTCTCCTTCCAGCAACTAATTAATTGATTAAACAAATAAAGGCCTTCACGCTTGTTTGCAGACCACATAAAAAACGGGATTAAACTGAGACTTAATGCATTGATAATTTAAATCATCAAACCATTAAAATAAGGTGTAGCATCATCCATGTAATCTTTATTTAATTTTTTTTGCATCCCCACTTTGAGAACACATGAATTAGATGACTGAACCAATTGAGTAGTGAGTTGTTAAATATAACCATTTAAGTTGAAATAGAAAAACAAAACCGATGTTGATTAGGGTTGTATTTACCATATACAGTAGGAGTGAATTTGAGCTGGTAGGTATTATGGTAGGAAGATATTGACAATTGACAATTATGAATTTAACTAAATATTTCCCTGGCCTCCCCACTTTTTAATAACGACACTTTAATTAACTTTAATAATGCATGAACAAAGACTTAATTCATAATGAACAGTTTATTAGGAATGATTCAGGCTAATAGGTTAGTGTCAATAGAGTTGATACTAAGCCTGAATCATTAGGTCTTTTTTAATATTGAAAAAACTGAGTCACCCGAGACCCCTAAAGTGAACAAACGGTAGAAAATGAATTAATAATATTGAAAAGAACAAACAATAGTAACAAATGACATACCGGTACATTGTACAACACACATTACCAACACTTAAACACATGTATTGGAACTTTTAATGTTTTGTAACTTAGTCCATTGTTTATGTGGTTGTTTGACCGTGTAGTCTGAGCTTATTGCACATGTTTTTTCTAATGTGGTTTTAAACTACAAATCACAAATAAACTAAACAAAACTTAAAAAAACAAAAGCTTAGATATTTAACCCTTGTTCTATCCTATGAATATTTTCAATTTCTGGAGGGAGGCTTAGTCATCCAGACCCGAAGATAGCACGAGGGCTATGCAGATTCAGACACAAACAAGGGAAAACTGTTCTGTTAGGTGACATGGGCACGTCACGCGTTAATGCAGGTCCCATATTAGTCAGAAACTTGAATGAACGAGCCCCGCTCTTTCTACACGCTGCGTGTTTTTTTTTTCTCTATGCCCCTCTCTTACCTCACTAATAAAAAGGTCAATGGTATTAACATAATTACACTACACTGTATTTTTTTTTGTAACAAAATGTAACAAAATATAAATAATTTGATTATCATACATTCAATATTATAACAACATTTAATTGTAAGTTTAGCACTATGTCTACAATATAATTGACGTCTGAAAACAAAATTGCCTTAATAATCAAATGTTCTGATGTATTGTAAAAGTAAATAAGCGGCACAGCAGCATTAGACCAGACCATGAGTTAGACTTTAAGGTGAACACGATATTTTAATAGGTCCATTGGTGAACCGGCTTGATTTTATCATTACGCAATGGCAGCTGGCTCACTCCTCGCTCCTTGCGCACCATGGAACTACTAAAATAAGGCCTTTTATCGGTTATTCACGTTTTCTTAAAACCAGTTTTTACCAAAAAAATATTTTTTTGCTTTAGCTCACACTGGGCTTTGCGCTGCTCTAGTAACTCTTGCTCTGATTGGTCAGCATGATCACATGTTATGCAAGTCCACGTACCTTCCGGGCCACTGTGTACCAGAGCTAAAGGCTAACTGGCGACATGCGCTAATGAGCAGCTGCCATTGACTTGAATGGACCGCCATCTTTGGCCCTGGTGGCTTGGTTGGAGCAGACGCGAGGGTCGAGCACAGGATTGCCACATCCAGAGTACTGTTCGCAGATAATCTAAGTCAGGGGTCGGCAACCCACAGCTCAGAAGCTCACTTTTTTCAAGCTTTTTCAAAAATGAATGGAACTAGATGGGGGGATATATTTGTTTTTTTTAATATGGTTTCTGTAGGAGGAAAAACATGACGCAAACATTCTTAATGCTGTAAAAATGTTTCTAATTAATATAAAATTTCAACATTTCTGTCAACGAAGATTTGCGTCATAGCCTGCGACACACGTGTACGCAAGTAGGCGGCGGAGCTTTTGCAAACAAACCGTTACAAAAGAAAGCTGATGAGAAAAAAAAGATTCAAGGAAGAATGAATTGCTTTCAGTGCCAATGCGGAAGGATTGCCTTCATGTTTGCTTTGTAATGAAAAGTTGTCAAATAACAAAAAGAGTCATTTGGAAAGACATTTCCAGAATAACATGAAGGATTCTCTGCAAAGACAGTAAAGGAAAGGGACATTCAAATGGCAACCAGCATCACCAATCTGCAAATCAGGGACATTAAATCAACTCATCAGCATCCTCAAGTGCCTGTGAGTCGTGTGATGTGATTGATATCGAACATTCAGCGCTGATTGATGGGCCAAGAAGAAATTATCAAATCTATAATTGCAGGCTGTGTTCAATTCAACTGTTGCCAAGATAATGGGGAAAGAGAAGTTAAACTTAAACCACCAAATATTTTATAACAGAGTGGTCACTCTCACTCTCTCTAGGGGGCGCTGCAGGGAGAATAAACATTTAATCAGGAATACTCTTTATGTATTTGTAGCGTAGTAATTTTGATAATAGGCTAAAATAGCTAATATACACCTACAGCCTTCATATAAGGCTGATTATTTGCGGCTCCAGACCATTTGTGTTGTTTTTCTTTTGTGCGATATGGCTCTTTGAACATTTAAGGTTGCCAACCCCTGATCTAAGTGAAGGGACGGAAACTGTGTGCTGTGGCTTCATTGGTGAACTGCATGTGTGATCATTTCGACTCGCTACCGGATTTTGCTCGCGGCTCCGTGGCTCATCGGGACCACACGTGGTCGTGTAGAGGTGGGGGACGTGGTGGAGGATGGACTGCAGGACGAGCGCTCCGAGAGATACTCCAGCAAATGGCTCAGTGAAGAGATGACCCAATACTCCTCCCCGCCTCTCTTTTTCTCTCTCTCACTCTATCTCTCACTCAATTTAACTGGAAGGTCCAGTAGCTGATGGCCTCGTTTGTGATGTTTTCTAGCTCAAATGCTTGAAGAAGCAGGTGGCCCGGAAGACTGTGGTTGGTGACACAAGTTGGCGCCAGAGCTCAGTGGTGGACTAAGGGAGGTGCTATTTGGGACCATTTCACAATTGTGTTTTATTATTGCAATTTGTAATTATTAAACACTTATTTTTGTATAATTTTATGGTCTGGTGTTCTTGTTGTATGGCCCGGGCTCTGAATCATATTTTATTCATTTAAAAACTGTGACAGGACCTGGACATAACGATATGCTACTTAAGGTTCTATCTTTTAATTTGGCTTTCTGGTACCTCCTTCAAAATTTTGAAGAGTTACTTATATGCATCTTTTAATTTGGCTTTCTGGTACCTCCTTCAAAATTTAGAAGAATTACTTGTATGCATTTTCAAAAATTCATAAAAGGGATTCTGTTTAATTTGGAGTTGTTCCCCGCTATAGGAAAAAAGTGCCTATAGCGAGGAACAATCTCACAAAGTTACATCATTCTAACTTTTATTGTTTAAAAGGGAAACCACTTGCCCGTGCAAGTAGTAAACACTGCTATAATAATTGTAGTATAATTATTTATATATATATAATAATTTTATGACCCTGCTCCAAACCCTATAGGAAGTAGTATTGAATCAAACTTGATAATTAAAAAGTCACACATCATAATCTTTGGACATCTTACAGTACAGTATCAAAAACACTTGGTCAAAACGTCCATGCAAAATCCATGCGCAATGACATGTTATCAACATTGGAAGGGCCCATGGCAATTTTTTAATTAAATTGCAATTGTTGAAAACATTTTAAGAAATCTAGCTTTTACAAAAATCGTCGGATTTGAAGGGACCTAAAGATGAAGTAGGAGTAAGCTGGACGTAATGCTATGCTACTTAAGGTTCTATTTTGAAATATGGCTCTCTGGCGCCCCCTCTCTTTGACGTAGGCTTGTGAAAATATTTACAGAGAGAGTTTATAGAGGGGAACAATCCAACAAAGTTAATAAATTATAAATTCATCATTATCCTCTAAATTATCATTTAGGAGTATGGGGGGGAAATTTAAGATCGGAATTGGGGCCGTAACATCACGATAATCAAGTAGTAAACAAGGGCAAATATGTCTGAGTGGTATTGAAAATTAGAACTCAGTAACCTCCACTTTTGATTGAAGACCTTGTGAAAAAATGTATTTAAAAATTTATTTTTAATGATCTATTTTTTTATATAGACAACTGAAAAAAATGACTCTAGCTCGAGTCTTATAGATGGAAAATAAAAGTTTCCGTGAATATTTCTTTTCTTTTTTCCCCCCACAAACCACCCCAATTTTGACCCCCTGAAGGTTTATGAAAACGCCAAAAATGTTGTGTATATTTAGTTTTCTTTTGGAGCAAAATTACTCGCTAGTGCTACCTGAAATTTCAAAATACATTACGGCAGGTGTGGAACCTGCCCACAAGTCCGACCCTACCCCACAAGTCCGAAGGTTCACAAGTCTGAAGGTTCACAAGTCCAGAGGTTCACAAGTCTGAAGGTTCACAAGTCCGAAGGTTCACAAGTCTGAAGGTTCACAAGTCTGAAGGTTCACAAGTCCGAACCTAACCCTAACCTTCGGACTTGTGAACCTTCGGACTTGTAGGCAGCAGCCACCTTATGGCAAACATGGAAAATGTATACAAACTTACCTCATGAAGTAAAACATTATGACTCCACCCTAAACCTCACAGAGAGGGCAAAACTGTATTTTTTCATAATGTTACACCCATTCTTTCCCACCTTGGATTTTCAGTCTAAAGGTTGAAATGACTCGCTAGCGTAACCTCGAATTTTAAAATACTTTACTGCAATGACGGGCCTTTTTCATCGTAGACTTATGTAACCTGGAACAAACATACCTTATGCCAGGAAAAAACATGAGGTATGAGGTTAAAAAGTGTTAAAACTTACGAATCTCCAGCATGCAATGTCCTTTTTTACGTTTGTGCAAAATGATGAACGCAATGATATACAATATATATAGCTATTAATGACAAAGGCTCTACAGCTCCTTTTGACATTGGTTTACAAACGTTTTAAATGGGATGAAAAAAATTACTATGACAGATAAAAAATTTATTTGGCACAGGCATCCTTCTTGCCATTCTGAACAAAAAGCCAATGACGGCATACTTCTATTTGCAAGCATGTTACCGTGGTAACCTGGCAAATATTGCCATGGACTTACATGCCTTTTGGTTTGAAAGCATTGTGAATGAGATGAAAAAAAGTACTTTGCCATTAACAAATTTGGCATATGTATTCTCCACATCACACTGAATATAAAAGCAAAGAGGGACATAACTCTAACTCAAACCTTGGGGTCATAAACATTTTGAATAAAGTAGTATAAAGTTTAGTATAAATTGTTTGTGAGGGATGGGTAATGTAGGTGAGTAAGGCAGAAAGATTTGAGGAGTGCTCTTTTTTGTCAAAATTTTACTCCTCATACTTATATTTTTTCACCTTTTCAGTCAAAAGGCTTGGAAATTAACTACACACATGTGCAATTAAAATTAATCATTCTGATTTTTTAAACAATTTCAAATATGGGCATGGCAAGCCTTTTAGCAAACCTGCTGTTTTTGTCATTTAAATGTTTTACTTTGACATAGACATGTTGAAATTTGGCAGTTACTCTACACATCACACTGAACATAAAAGCCAATGGGGACATAACTCTATATAAAACCATGCAGTCGTGAAAATGTTATCTCCATGAAGGAAGTAGCATAAAGTTGATGCTGCTTTGGGGGAGGGGTGATATAAGCGAGAAAGGCAGCAGGATGCGGTGGTTTGTAGCCTGCGGGCGGGCGCAAGGGCCTTTAAAACTGTATTTTTGAATAATTAAATTATGCAAGACGCAATTATGCAAATGATATACAAAACAGAACAAAACATGACACAATAACAGAACACAACAATGATGACAATTAGGAAATAAGAAATTGGAAAAGATTGGGTATTACTTGGATTAAGTTGAAAAAGAAACCATATGTAGCATATATGATTTTATTTTACTATGAGTATTTTATGGTAGTAGTTGGCTGTTGCAGACTAAGACCAGAAGATTATGGTTTGGGAATGTCCCGTTGATTGTGCAAATATCCAGTTATTATGTCAGGCAAAGGCAGAATGTTATTGTCCAGGATGTCAATGTGAATGAATTGATTGTCCAGCAATAAGAGTTTATGGCAGCAGAGTAAGTGTGGGAGGGCAGGCTATATAACCTCCTACTGCACTGTAGGATGCTTCTGCAGATAAAGTTCTTAACGTTCTGGGAGCTCACCATCCAGTGGAGACTTGACTGCTTTAAATAATTTGCTTCTGAAGAGTGCAGACACTTTCCAGCTTGCTCCAGCTGCTGTCCTTATTTATTTGCGTTTTACTCAGTTTTTGTCTTCCAAAAATATTTGGTTATGACATTTTTAAATAAACCAAGGATTTCAAGAACATTTTTACAGTTTTAACAACATATCCAGTGACATGTCCGGAGGAAGAGGGAAACAGATTCTGTCGGAAATATCAATAAGAAATTCATGAGCTACAAGCATGGATGTTTGCTTTAGAATCTGAAAAAGGACTCCAAGATACGATTCCAGTGTCATCCAGTGGAAAGAAGTCAAATCTTTTTACGAGAAAAATGGTTACTTTCAACCTAAACCGGAGTGACTGTGTTTTTCCCAAAACTTTCTAACCAGCCCCTTTCTTGGAACAAACTCGGAGCAAAGCCTAATAGGCCATCGGCTAGCTTCTGTATCTTTTCGTTCCGTTCCAGGGTCCTGGGAAATACTTTTTGTTATGGTTTCTATCAAGTAAAATAGTTAAACTTCTTCCACCAAAAGTTCCTCAAGCGGGAACTTTGCAGTTAGTGGGTAAATCGTCTGTTGAAGTTAGGAAATGTACGAAAATATGCAAATATTAGCCTCTCATAGCATTTTTCACTCAATTTATCTCAGAAAGTAAAAGGGTCACACTCTTCATTTTTGCCACATAGACAGACAATACAATCAATATTTGATATGTGAAATATCAGGTAGATGGGAGTGGTAGTCTTGAATTAGTCATATGTTAAAAAAGCCATCATTTCAAAATTATCTCATAATGAAACAAGCTCGCCATTAGTGTTGTGTTCAAAATATCGATACGGTGATATGTCGTCACGGACTCCATATCAATACTGAGTCACAGTATCGATATTTTTTTAATAAAAAAAAAAAAAAACTTCTTTTTTTTTGAAGGCTTTAAACGAGGTGGAATAGTTCTTTTAATATGCTGTTTGTGCTGTGCTCCTCTCGGTCGAGGTGAGAAGGAGCTGTGGACCTGATCAGAAGCTGATCTGTGCAGAAGATGCTGCTGCAGCATGTTCAGACCATGATAATTGTTTGGCAAGAAACATGCAATACTTTACTAGAATGTGTTCCTTATATTTCTATTTGGATCAGTTGTTTGGATGCATCAAGTTATTAGAGCAGAATGGATTTATAAATAAGTGCTTTGTGGATAAACAAACATACACAAGTTCACTCTTATTCCTCATAGTTGGCCGATGAAAGGTGATCTGAGGATAATCCGCTCAAATCTTTGACTTGAGCTGGTCATTCCTGTCATTAAAAAGTATCGGTAAGTGTGATGTACAATAATTCCGTGGAATGCTGGTGAATGAGGTTTCAAAGAAAAAAAACATATATTGACTTCAGATAATTCCCAGGTCAAGGCCCACTCAAGGACCTTTCATTGGCCAACTATGAGGAATAAGAGTGAACTTGTGTATGTTGAAACACTTTCAACGGGGACTGTTTTAGATGATTTAGACTCTGCATCAGAAAGTGACTTAGGATCTTCAGGAACAGACAATGTCACTTTAAGCCCAGAGCATGTGACTTTAGGACTAGACAAGGAGCCAAGAGACCTCCTCCACACATTGTACTCTGCTGTTAAACAAAAGCCAGATGTTCAGTGGGCGTGGCCTCCTACTTCTGAGGAGTTTAATGTCACCAATATGTGCCTCAAGAACTTTTTAACCTCCTTGCCTGGATAGTGGGTGCATCTGAAGATCCTACTTTGGGCAAATTACAAGAAGTGTCAGGCCAGATTGAACTCAAGCTTCTTTCCATATGCAGAGATATAGATGGTTATAAACAAACACCAAAATCACTGGCCCTTGGATTAACAGTTCGACATCTCACAGGTACATCTCATGTACTGAAGATACTGAATAATCTTGGTCACATTGCATCATTTGACAGTATCATGAACTTTGAAAGTAGTCTGGCCCAACTGCAGGTACAACAATTCCTAAGGGCTTCAGTCCTGAAGTTCCCACTGTCTTCATCTCGGGTAACATCGATTTTGCCAAGGAAACCATCTCCTTGATCACAATTTGTCCAGATACAGTTTTTATTTGATAGTATAATGGTTATGCATAATTAAACTATTTTCTGCTAGTAGCCTATTGTGGAGCTCGTGATATTGAATTTGTGTACTTTGGGATATTTTTTATTATTAAAGAATTTGGAACTTATTATAAAGAATTTGGAACTTATTTTAACATTTTGTTATTAGTATCAGTTAAGGGGCCTAATGAAGTCGAATCTGAAATGTAGTATGTGAAAAATTGGTGAGTCAAAAAACCCATGGTGAGTAGGGCTAGGTATTGCCAAGACCCTTGTGATACGATGCGTATCCCGATACAGATACAATATGTATCCCGATACTTGTATATTCTGATACAATTCCCTCATTATGATATGTATCGTGATACATTTTTGAAAAAAGGATCTTAAAAATGTACCAAATGGGTAATGTTTTTACTCTGGATACAAAAATGTATGAAATTTCATGTTTATCCACAAAGCACTTATTTATAAATCCATTCTGCTCTAATAATTTGATACATCCAACCAACTGATCCAAATAACACATTCTAGTAAATTATTGCATGTTTCTTGCCAAACAATTATCATGGACTGAACATGCTACAGCAGCATCTTCTGCACAGATCAGCTTCTGATCAGGTCCACAGCTCCTTCTCACCTCGACCGAGAGGAGCACAGCACAAACAGCATATTAAAAGAACTATTCCACCTCGTTTAAAGCCTAGGGCCACAAAACTTAAAAAAAAAAAAAAAGTAATTTAAAATTATTTTTTTTAATTATTTTTTTTAAATAAAACTAATATCGATACTGTGACTCAGTATTGATATGGAGTCCGTGACGACATATCACCGTATCGATATTTTGAACACAACCCTAATGGCGAGCTTGTTTCAATATGAGATAATTTTGAAATGATGGCTTTTTTAACATATGACTAATTCAAGACTACCACTCCCATCTACCTGATATTTCACATATCAAATATTGATTGTATTGTCTGTCTATGTGCCAAAAATGAAGAGTGTGACCCTTTTACTTTCTGAGATAAATTGAGTGAAAAATGCTATGAGAGGCTAATATTTGCATATTTTAGTACATTTCCTAACTTCAACAGACGATTTACCCACTAACTGCAAAGTTCCCGCTTGAGGAACTTTTGGTGGAAGAAGTTTAACTATTTTACTTGATAGAAACCATAACAAAAAGTATTTCCCAGGACCCTGGGACGGAAGTCATTTTCTAGGCCCTTTCTGAGAGCTAGCCTATGGCCTATAAATGATACAAAGACAATGTAAAGTCACCTAAAATGCAGCTTACAAACTGATTTTTACGACTTTGAGAGACTGAAGTATATGAACAAAGAAAAAATGTAATACATGACGTGGCCAAAAGGCAGCAGACAGAGAGAGAATCTGTTTCCAACGTCAAGGTCACTGATCGGTCTCCCCTGATTGGAGACGCTGCGATAAGTCACATGACGCATGAAAAAATCAACACATTCTTTTCCAAGCTGTGTTTCTGAGATAACGTCACTCATTCCTAATGTTTTGGGAAAACATTGAGGAGTTAAACAGCTGATTGTGCTCATGGGAGCAGTGGACCGACTGAAGTTTTGAAAATAAACTTCTTGAAGTTATTCGACGTGCTTGATAAAATGGAAATCAAAACATTCATAAGTGGACCTCTTCCAAACATCGACAGGAAGAAAAACAAGTTCAGCCGGCCGCTTCAGCGGAACACATGGCTGTCCAAAGAGTGTGCCCCTAAAGGATTACACTACATTGAGAACTTCTATCTCTTCTGGAAACAAGATGACCTGTTTAAGGGAAATGGTCCACACCTATGCAGAGGTGGAGTGAGGGTGCTGGCCGAGAACTTGCTCCACGCTCTGAGGCATTGGACTGGCCTGGACAGGGTCCCACGCAGATAGCTAGAGAAGAGACAAATGAGAAGAATTCCTGCTCCATCAGCCAGTGACCGAGCTAATGTTTCAACATTAGCAGTACCACAACCACAGCCTCCACTAAAAGATTCATCAGCAGCTGCTCTTCTCATAATCTTTTTTATGGTTTTAACTAAAACATGACTTGACAAAAACAGAGGAAACATAGTTTTAATAGAATAGATGCCGCAGTACTGAGTAATAACCGGCCCATCTCTAATCTGTCATTGAAAAGGTTGTTTACCAACAGCTCTTAATAAACAACTTATTTGATGTTTTTCAGTCCGGTTTTAGACCTCATCACAGCACTGAGACTGCTCTTGTCAAGGTGACAAATGAAGCCTGCGTAAATTCAGCCTGGAAGACCTAACTCCACCCATCTACATCAAGGCCACCATGGAAGGACCCCTCTCCCCAGCGCCATCATCGCACTCAAGCGGGCGTGGCCTGTCCGTCTGTGAGAGTCAGATCCCTCACTTCACCATGGACTCTCCCAGGTTTCTGCGCTTATCCCAAAGAGGTTATGCAGTTTTTCCTGGCCAAAGAAGTAGGGTGAAAGGTCAGGGGGCGTCTGCACCATGGCCCTCGCACCTGCTCCTCATCCCCAATCAACGCTCTCAAGTCACTTCTACCCGCTCCAATCAGCGCCCAGACGGTCGCATTTAAGCCCTCAGGCTGATGGCTCGGCCGCTCAAACCGTACTGCGACTGATATTATGTCAGAGTTCAAATCAGATGACCCTCCGTGTTCCTCTCACAGGGGCCCCGGGTCCTCCCGCGGTCCTCCGGCTTCGGAAGAGCGCATCCACCTGACCCAGTGGAAGAGCTGAGCGTCTCGCGGCATTCTCCCATTACGAGAACTCCTCACTTTCGCTCGAAACGCTTCCCATCCACCAGCTGTGCGCCCCACAGCACGAACCAGGAAATCATCAGCCGCTCCGCGCACGCCGCGGTGCCGCGGCGCCTCCTCCGCATCGAGCGTCGGGACGTCTCCTTCACGTGGCTCCTCCCGCTTTAGCAAGATTTCAAGGTTCTCAACTACGGCGTCTCCAACAATCTAACTTACTTTCGTTTCTGTATTCCTAACATCCTTGCCCCGCCCCCTCACCTCACGCACGCTGCTCCTGTGGAACAGATCGAGGCCAGCTCCATGCATTGTACATATCGTGCCATTCATTCCTTTTTAGGGCATTTATTCAGCTCGGTCCAATCTCATTCATCGGAAAAGGTATCCGCTCCTCAGCTTTCCCAAACACACTGTGGGTTTATTAATAAATAAATAATATAAATAAACTATAAAATAAAATGCGCTGCAAGTCTCAGACGCATTCACGAGGAATGGGTCATGTGCCCAGTCCGCAGGCACACTACAATCCCCCGGTCCAAAAGACAACCGCTACGTCGCATCATGTACTATATATTCACGTTTAAAATATCCCACGTTACACCGTGGGCGCATGACGGCGCGACCAGCTATGTACAATCTATTTCTAAATTTCAGGGCAGCTTCCATTCTGGAGCACCTATCTATAGCCCGAAAGTACGGTAATTCTAGTCATGTTACACTCACTGTTATATCACAAAGCGATCAGCGCAAGCGCTGCACAAAAGGCCACGCCATTCAATTCAAACTGCCTGTCAAGCCGGCTTACTCGCGCATGCGCGTAACAGGAGTTGCAGCACCGGTCCAGTCTGTCCAGCCCCACAGACTGTCCCTCTCCCCGGAAACTGCCCGCTCCGGGCCCCTGGCTGTTTTCATGGGCCAAATCTCTTCCTCCCAAGGCCATCTTACTTGAGAGTTCATTCCACACCGCTCGACCTGGCTAGGTTCGCCCCTCCCCTCTCGACTCATCTGTTTGGCGACTGCGCCGGCCCCACCTCACTTCCGGTCCCGCCTCCTTCACGAGTGGAATGGTATTTAAGTTTTCCATGACAAATCATTCTGTCTCCGACTCCGACTGGGCGCTTTACACGGACGCTCCGCCTCCTCTGGTTTGGGGGGTATTAAAACTATTATAATCTAAGGTCTGCCGGCACCCGCCGTCTGCCGGCACCCGCGTCTACCGGCACTCTCAGTCCACGATCTGCCGTCTACCGGCACTCAGTCCACGTTCTGCCGTCTACCGGCACTCTCGGCCCACGTTCCGCCGTCTGTCCCGGCTTTCCCAGTCCTGCCCACGTTCTGCCGTCTGCCCCGGCTTTCCCAGTCCAGCCCACGTTCTGCCGTCTGCCCCGGCTTTCCCAGTCCAGCCCACGTTCTGCCGTCTGCCCCGGCTTTCCCAGTCCAGCCCACGTTCTGCCGTCTGCCGCGGCTTTCCCAGTCCAGCCCTCGCTCTGCCGTCTGCCCCGGCTTTCCCAGTCCAGCTCACGCTCTGCCGTCTGCCCCGGCTTTCCCAGTCCAGCCCACGCTCTGCCATCTGCCCCGGCTTTCCCAGTCCAGCCCACGCTCTGCCGTATGTCCCGGCTTTCCCAGTCCAGCCCACGCTCTGCCGTCTGCTCCGGCTTTCCCAGTCCAGCCCACGCTCTGCCGTCTACCGGCGCTCCCAGGTCTATTTTCTGCCGTCTGCCGGCGCTCTACTGTCCACGCTCTGCCGCCTGCCGGCGCCCTGCCGCCTGCCGGCGCTCTGTCTACGCTCTGCCGCCTTTTCCAGTCCAGCCCACGTTCTGCTGGCTTTCCCCGGCGCACTGCCTGCACGCTCCGCCGTCTGCCCCGGCGCACTGCCTGCACGCTCCGCCGTCTGCCCCGGCGCACTGCCTGCACGCTCCGCCGTCTGCCCCGGCGCACTGCCTGCACGCTCCGCCGTCTGCCCCGGCGCACTGCCTGCACGCTCCGCCGTCTGCCCCGGCGCACTGCCTGCACGCTCCGCCGTCTGCTCTCCCCTCACAGTCTGCCGTCTGCCTCGGCTCTCCCCTCACAGTCTGCCGTCTGCCCCGGCTCTCCCCTCACAGTCCGCCGCCTGCCCCGGCTGTCCTCGCACAGTCCGCCGTCTGCCCCAGCTCTCCCTCAGTCCTCGCTCTGCCATGCTTCCAGGTTTATGTTCTGCCGTACTGCCGGCGCTTCCAGGTCTACGTTCCGCCGCCTGCCGGCGCTCCAGTCCACGCTCAGCCGTCTGCCGGCGCTCTCCAGTCCACGCTCAGCCGTCTGCCGGCGCTTTCAGATCTACGCTCTGCCGTTCTGCCGGCGCTTCCAGGTTTCCGTTCTGCCGGCGCTTCCATGTTCTCGCTCCGCCGCCTGTCGGCGCTCTCCCGTCCACGTTCCGCCGTCTGCCGGCTCTCTCACGTCCACGTTCCGCCGCCTGGCGGCGCTCTACCCTCCACGCTCCGCTGTCTGCAGACACCTCCACTTCCTGTCGTCTGCTGCCTCCTTGTTTTTGGGGGGAATCAGAAGTCTATTATAATCTAACTTTCAAAATCCCTAAAGGTAATGCCCCTGCATCATCACAGCACGCACACGTGGCTCATTCTGCCTCTTAGAGCAACGGTTAAATTCTCAATCGGGTCAAACCACGGCGCACTCCATTCCCCGCTGGTCCTAACTCCAGAGGCAGTCCATGACAGCAGCCCTCTGGTTTCGGAAATACCCGAGGGTAACATCGATCCTATGCAATCCGCCCCCTCGTCTCACCGGGCACCGGTTTAGAATAGGAGCCGCTACATCCGCGGCCACTCGGGGCATATCCTCCACAGCCCTCTAACAACTCGGGCGACAGTCCCTTTCGCCCATGCCCGCACGTTCGTCCCTACCTGCCTCCAATCTTGGTGGCTCAACGCTCCTCGCATCTCTAGTAAGTCTCGTCTTGCAACAAATACTGGTGGTGGTTCATATTTCCTGTTCCTTAGCAGCATCCTCAAGCTCTCCCCGTGTCTACGTCATTTCTTATCTACTCCCAGGTGCTTCATATTCTTGTCCTCGGTCCTTCACCACATCTCCGTGAATAGAGGCCTCCATTTCAGACGCTTCGAGTTTTCAGGGCTTCGCCCCTTACTCTCCCCGTCACTACGCATCCGCCCCTCTCGGGCCACCACGTGATCAATGGCGGCCTCGTGGCCTGACCAGTCTACTCTATATTAAGCATCTGCTGTTACGTTCTTTCTGAGTATCAGTAATAACCTTGGCACACAGCTGCTCAGACCCCGGGTTTTTGGGGGGAGACATCTAATACAAATAGATCATGGAGTGCCCACGATTGCAACGTCTTCCGCCGGGGTCTGAGCGCCAAATAACTCACGAATAAAGCTTGCTAAACAGTCCATTATTGTGGTCTCTTTGTCTCTCCAGGGTGAAATGAAGCCTGCGTAAATTCAGCCTGGAAGACCTAACTCCATCCATCTACGTCAAGGCCTCCATGGAAGGACCCCTCTCCCCAGCGCCATCATCGCACTCAAGTGGGCGTCCGTCTGAGAGTCAGATCCCTCACTTCACCATGGACTCTCCCAGGTTTCTGCGCTTATCCCAAAGAGGTTATGCAGTTTTTCCTGGCCAAAGAAGTAGGGTGAAAGGTCAGGGGGCGTCTGTACCATGGCCCCTACACCTGCTCCTCATCCCCAATCAACGCTCTCAAGTGACTCCTCCCCGCTCCCAATCAGCACCAGGCGGTCGCATTTAAGCCCTCAGGCAGATGGCTCGGCCGCTCAAACTGTACTGCGACCCACCGCCTCCCCTGCTCCTCCTCTGCATTCCCCTCATCCTCTACCTTCTCTTCACATCTACCACCACCAGTCTCCAGGCTCCGGGGGAGACATCTAATACAAATAGATCATGGAGTGCCCACGATTGCAGCGTCTTCCACCGGGGTCTGAGCGCCAAATAACTCACGAATAAAGCTTGCTAAACAGTCCATTATCGTGGTCTCTTTGTCTCTCCAGGGTGAAATGACACGTTACACCAGGCATGTCCAAAGTCCGGCCCGCGGGCCAATTGCGGCCCGTGGTCAATTTTCATCAGGCCCGCAGCCTCTGTCATAAAATCTATAATATGTGGCCCGCCGCGCCACCACTGTTGACCAGCGCATAAAATGCACACCTACAAAAGCAATTTTATATGTATCCACTAGAGGGCAGCAGCACTCGGTTGAACTCTGGCTGCGTGACACCTGTGTGATCCTTCCGGACAATTTCAGAGATGGCGACTGCAAATAAAAAAAGGAAAGTTGACACTGAACGTCGGCTCTTCCAGGACAAGTGGAAATTGGACTATTTTTTCACTGAAATACGAAACAACTGTGTCTGCCTAATCTGCCAAGAGACTGTGTCTGTGTTTAAGGAATACAATGTCAAGAGACACTATCAGACGAAACATGCGGACATGTATGACAAGCTAACGGGGAACGAACGCAGCGAAAAATTTAAGCAACTGGAAGCTGGTTTAACGTCACAGCAGCGATTTTTCACAAGAGCCCGAGAGTCAAATGAAAATGCCACAAAGGCGAGCTACGAGGTGGCAACGCCGATCGCTAAGCACAGCAAACCCTTTACCGAGGGTGAATTTATCAAAGACTGCGTGATGACAGTGGTAGAAAAACTCTGTCCTGAGAAGAAGCAAGAGTTTGCCAATGTTTGCCTGGCTCGTAACACTGTGGCACGGAGAATTGAAGATGTGTCATCAGATATTAAGAGACAGTTGGGGGCCAGAAGAAAGGAGTTTGACTTTTTTTCCTTAGCTTGCGACGAAAGCACGGACGCATCTGACACCGCTCAATTACTTATTTTTTTGAGAGGAGTGGACAGCGACATGAACGTGACTGAAGAGCTACTTGACCTGCAGAGCCTTAAAAACCAAACAAGAGGAACAGATTTATTCGTTTCTGTTTGCTCGGCCGTAGATTACATGAAACTCCCGTGGAATAAAGTTTCTGGGATTATTACGGACGGCGCACCTGCCATGGCTGGCGAACGGAGTGGATTATCAACCCGTATCTGCGAAAAAGTCGTCGAACACGGAGGTAAAGCTATAAAACTTCATTGCATTATTCACCAGGAAGTTCTGTGTGCCAAACATCTCAAATATGATCATGTTATGAAACCAGTAATAAAGGCTATTAATTATATTCGCTCCAAAGCCCTGTGCCACCGTCAGTTTCAACAGTTTCTGATAGACATCCAGGCTGAATATGGAGATGTTGTCTATCACAACGACGTGAGATGGCTCAGTCGGGGCTCTGCACTGCAGCGCTTCTACTCTCTTAGGCAGGAAATCGGAGAGTTTATGGCAAAAAGGGACAATCAATCACAGAACTAAGTGACCCAGTTTGGCTGGCTGATTTGGGTTTTTTAGTTGACACAACAAAGCACCTGAACGTGCTGAACACGAGCCTTCAGGGGCCAAATGCAGTGATAAGCCAACTGTATTCACACATCCGAACCTTTGGAACCAAGCTGAAACTTTTCCAAAGGCACCTGTCACAACCACAGCCCAATACCACACACTTCCCGGCGCTGCAGGGAATCATGACCAGCTTTCCACAGAGCAATATCAACGTGCAAACAAGGAGGTAATACAGCAGACATCTCATCTCTGACTGAGGAGTTCCAACATCGCTTTCGGATTTTGCAGCTATTGAGAAGGAGATCACGATGTTTTCCTCTCCTTTCTCCGTGGCCCCTGATACTGCTCCTGACCACCTGCAACTGGAGCTCATTGAGCTGCAGTGCGACGCCGAGTGCCGCAGTCGACACCAACAGCTCTCTCTTGCGGACTTTTACCGCCAGCTGGATGAAGGCAGGTTCCAAGAGATTCGAACATTTGCTAAGAAAATGCTGAGCTTGTTCGGCTTGACATATTTGTGTGAGCAGACCTTTTCGGTTATGAACTTTAACAAGAGCCGCGTGAGGACACGACTAACTGACTCTCACCTGCGTGACATCTTGCGCATCAAAACCACTGCCTTCGAGCCTGACCTGACCTATGTACTGCAGTCCAGATCTCAGTATCACCCTTTACATTAGTGCAGGAAAGTCTTCTGTCATCTGAGACGACTACATTCTAAAATCTCAGTGAATACATTTTGTTTTGTGTCAAAACTACAATTATAAATATATATACACTGAGACTTGTGGTCAATGTTTGCACATCTGAATAAGATAAGCTATTTCTGTTTTTGAATTTAAAAGTTCCAATAATATACACTGAGACTTGTGGTCAATGTTTGCACATCTGAATAAGATAAGCTATTTCTGTTTTTGAATTTAAAAGTTCCAATAATATGTCATGTTTCAAATGAACCTAAGAATGTTTAAGCTTCTTAAAATATAAATAAAAAAGGCAAATATGAAATGAGTGACTTGGTAAAATTTGTTTAAATTTATTTGTGTTCCATATGAGGAATGTCAGGCTGAATGGTCGGCCCTCACACACTTTCACCTCGCCAAATCTGGCCCTCTTTGCAAAAAGTTTGGACACCCCTGCGTTATACGTTTAAATATGAATAGAACGATATGATTAATGTGAAGCCACTGCAGGATTCAAACCTTGGTCCCCTGCGTCCCAACCCAATGCTCTACCTGTTGAACTAACCACTTACTGATGTCGTATTGTGTTTTTAAGACCCAAAAAGATCCGGGGCTTTTGGAAAACGATCCGGGGTTCAAGCCCCAAAACCAGCCCCTACCTACACCCATGTCTCCAAGGTGAAATTACTGCATGTCCTCCTTTCTCTCTCATCCCCCATTTCCCACTTTCCTCTCTTATCTAATCAAGCCTACGGGCTATTATAGTAGTATTCAATTCAATTCAATTTATTTTGTAACGCCCAAAATTACAACAGCACTCGGAGGGCGACAGTGAAAAACGGATTAAACAATGTCCATAGGGTGATGTTCCAGGGTCCCCTGTCCTTAGATCCTTCTCGGCCAGGAAAAACTACAAAAACCTCCTTAGGAAAAAGTAGAAACCTGGAGGAGTTCCACAGTGAAGGAGGGATCCCACTAGCTTAGACAGACAGGCGGACGCGAGATAGACAGTGGAGCTGGAGCCACTCAGGAGGCAGATGAAGAACTGTTCATATGGAGTAGTCCACTTTTCCACGGACTCGAGGAGTCCCCCAGGGTCTCCAGGGTCTCCCCGGATTGGCGGGGAGTGGGAAAAGAGAAGAAAAGGCAATGAACAGATTGCAAGAGAAATTAAATATTCACTATCCTGGGAACGAGGCTGCAGGTGTGCAGCAGCACGCAGGGAATGATTGACATGTGGGAGAACCACTCGGCTGTCCACGCCACGAAGAAATGAGACTCAGATTGGGCGCCAAAAATCCTCTATTATTCCTTTAAGAGTAATGCGACTTTGAGAGAGTGTTTCCCCACTATGAACACTCTCTGTAAATATTTTCAAGTCCACATCAAACAAATATAATTTTTTCATCGTCATCGTTCAATATTTCTCTGGGTTTTTACTCAAAATTAGAGCTTACTGAGCTAACTGAGCACTAATTTTCCATACCATTTACTTGCATGTTTACTACTTTATTTTTGCAGTTTCCCTCAAAATCTTACAGTTACAATATGGCTCTTGCATGGGGTTTCCCCCTCGCTTGTCATGCCCAAATAATCTTTCTGTTTTTTGCTTAATTTTTTTTACTCTTAAACAATAAAAGTTAGAGTGAAAGAACCTCATAATGTCCAGCTCACAATCTGCATTTGAGATTGATTTGGGCAAATCTGACAATGTTTGGAAAAGCTATTTGTGTGTGTATGTGCGTGTGCGTGCGCGTGCGCGTATACAAGCATGAAAACTGTTGGAGGAGATGTCAAAAGATTATGATATTTTTATTATCAGATTTGATCCAATATGGTATGTAGCAGTATGGTAGCAGACTTCGCAGATCGCTATGGCTATTGACCAATAAAAAGTGCATCAGTTTTGTCATTCATTCTCTGACCTAAGCACTGGGTGTTGAAGGTCTCCGCTCTCCAGTGCCATGGCCTGTCACCTGGTGCTACTTTGGTTAACGCTCCGATGTGATCTCTGCTGACTCAGGATTGTTGTTGTCTCGCCGTCATAGCCCCACAACGCATGGTCCCGGACAGCTAATATGATGTAATTGAGTACATGGACTCTGGAGCTGTGCCATGGAACCGTTGCCTTGCCTTGCCCTCTGTTATTTATGATTGACCAGTCCGTGCCCTGTGTTTGTCCCGGTCCACGGAAGAAGAAGATGAAGGTTCCTCCTGGTTAAGGTCTGCGGGGTAGGGGACTCTGGACCGAAGTCTCGTAACTGAACTCTGAAAAGAAAGATGTACAGCTTCCGTGAGGAAGATTGGCCCGCCATAAAATGGCACAGCACTGTGTGCACTTATGTGCCACCCGCGGAGTGCCTCGAAGAAGGGCTCCTGGACAGAGGAAATGAAACGTGAGAGAGGAGGAAGCAGCATGCCCGGACACCTGCGAGAAGGCTTCGGCTGCGTCGTGTCCAACCGGTTCAACCCGCTATTGGACAATGAGACCGACCCATGTGAGGCCCTGAAGGGGTCGTAAAACAAGAGGGAGGCGGGCGCTGCTGGTCCGGCCGACACCGTTGCTCAAGCCGCTGAGCAGCCGGAGAAGGAGTCTCAAAAATGGAAACGTGACATGTCCTCTAGCTTGTCCGAGGGTTCTGGAAGTGAGCGGCAGGATGAAGCTGTTGATATTGGGGATGAGAGCAAAGTGTGTAAGGTGATCATAAGGCTTGCACAGGATAATGCGTCCTTTAAGGAGTGGAATCCAGTGGCGTTGACGAAGAGCCTAAGTGAAGCTGTGGGAGTGATCAAGCGTGCGAGCGTCCTCAGGGATGGCTCGCTGCTGGTCGTGTGCATGGACGCGGCTCAGCAAAGGAAGGCGATTGGAACAAAACGTCTGGGTGGAAAGGACATTCCTGTGTCTGATGCTGAAAGTAACATGGTCAGAGGAGTTATCGTAGGCGTCCCTATGACAACGTCTGTGGATGAAGTAAAGGGGAATTTGACTGGAGCTAAGGTGGTGGACTCAGTCTGGGGTGAGATGTGACAGTCTGTCGGTAATGGTAACACTTGAAGAGAAGTGCCTGCCTAGTGAGGTGTTCATTGGGTTCATGTGCTATGGCGTTAGGCCATATGTTCCTCCGCCCCTGCGTTGCTTCAAGTGCCAGCGTTTTGGGCATATTGCAGCGGTCTGCAGAGGGAAGCAAAGATGTGGTAAATGTGCAGGAGATCACGAGTATGGGAAGTGTGTCGAAGGGGCAAAACTGAAGTGCTGTAACTGTGGGGAAGAACATAGCTCTGCCTACGGGGGATGCAAGTTTAGCAAAAGAGCTGCTGAGGTGCAGAAAATTAGGTTCTCTCAAGGTATTTCCTATGTGGATGCAGTCAAGACAGTTTCAAGTAATGAGGTTAGAGTAAATACAGAGAGAGAAGCCAGCGCTGCTCCCAGCCAGAGCGAGGTGAGGGAAGCCAGCGTGGCTCCTAAGAAGTGTGGAGGTATTAAGTGTGGAGGTCCCAAGTGTGCGGGTTCCAGAATTATTGAGAATACCTTGGTTGTGGACAGAGAGGATTTTGTACTCTTTATGGTGGATGTTATAAACTGTGCTGCTCAGACTCAAAGCAGAACTGAAAGGATCAGGATCATTGCTAAAGCTGCAGGAAGATTCCTTGGAACAAAAGAGCTTGATTGGGCAGATATAGAAAACAGGCTAAAGGCGCTAAATGGGAGTCGGAGTGATGGAGGTCTACTTTTGGGGATTCAGAGATGAAGTCGAAGGAATGGAGTCTGGCGGTGCTGCGGCACTTGGATGCAGACCACCATAAAACAACAACAACAACAACAACAACACTGGAAGTCAAAGCACTGGAAGAAGAACTTTTAGGACTACGACAAAGTCTAAGGAATAAAGTCTGGCGGTAATGCAACACTCGGATGCCAACTGCCATAAAACAACAACAACAACTTATTAAAGACTTTACATCCATGCATAAACTGACATCAGAATACGAACTGTGATTACCTCTACTGGGTATAGGCTTGTTATGTTAAACTATTAAAATTTGTAGACTGTTAAATAAATTAAATTTTGTCATGGAACTGGAATCTGCCTCTGTGTAATTAAGAACGAACCTGTGTGTCCTTAAGTTTACTTTTCTGGGTGGCGTTTTTGGTTATTTTATTATTTTCTTTTTAGTTTAATGTAAAGTTTATTTTAAAATTAATAGTACAACCCCGATCATGCCACAGGTAGTTTCTGTAGGTTTTAGGACGTTGTGATGATATCATTTTTTACATGTCCTGAGTTTAATTTGTCTACGTTGAAATTTGTCCGGTCAGAGCTCCTACTGCAGCCATGTGAATTGATTTTTGTTACTGAGCCGTCTTTCAATATTTTTTCTCTGGGTCTTCGGTGAGCATCCCTCTTAGAAGGAGGGTCCAAGGACAGCGGCTGCTGGGTCAAGTCCCTATGAACATTGCATAAACTGTTTTTCACTCGTCGCCCTCTGAGGCAACTACATTGTGATTTTGGGCGTGACTAAAAATAATTGAATTTAATTTAATTGAATGCGTCACTGAAGTCCAGGACAGATGCAAAAGTACCGTACTTTTTGGTACTATACAACGCTCCTGAATAAAAGCCGTGAAATTAACGTAGAAAATGGAACATATATGGGCCGCCCCAGTCGATAAACCGCAGGTGCCCACGTTGTAACATGAGATATTTACACATAAATATAGTACAAAATAGTGACACGGCAGTTGTCTTTTCAACCGGGGGGCTCGTAGCGCACCCGCAGTCTGCTGGGGCGCCGCTGGACTAATTCGACAGATTTCTCCGTGAATATGAGTCTGATTGTAATGTAACACACAGCGATTTGAAGCTTAAAATATAGAGAACGCAACGTGTCCCCTGGACAGTGCTTTTACTGTCCACTGACGTCTTCTTCTACAGTGTGTCAAATGCTTGTGCTTCCTGTTATAGTGCCCTCCGGTGGCCGTTAGCCAGTAAAATCTATAAATTAGACGCCCCGTTGTACACAGGGTTCAAAGCGTGGGGAAAAGTATCTGCTTAAAGTCTGAAAAGTACGGTATATAAAATTCTTACAAATATTTACCAATTATGATATTTATTATTATCT
The DNA here is from genome assembly GCF_026437365.1 of Eucyclogobius newberryi. NCBI lineage: Eukaryota > Metazoa > Chordata > Actinopteri > Gobiiformes > Gobiidae > Eucyclogobius > Eucyclogobius newberryi. The sequence continues at coordinate 1,723,574 of NW_027316500.1, read as the reverse complement.
CCAAACAAATGTGCGTCAATACACTATCAATGCCACAGTCTGTGTGCCATGAAAAACAGAAGCTATGAGACAAAAGTCTACATTTTAGAAAGATCAGATTTGAATAAGGAGTGATAGGAATACATTTTGTGCTCATAACCTACACAGCTCAACCTGTGGGTCACACCTTTTCAATAACGCTTTAGTACACACTTAACATGATAAGTAAAATCAGTATGATATGTACTATTAAAAGTGAAGATGGGTGCACATTGAGAATATAAAATGTTATTGTGTTTTGAGTGCCAAGTGTAAAGTGACTTTTACTGTGTGGAGGAGGCACTGCAGAGTCTGGGTCATTTCAAAGAAGCACACTACAACCACAGGTTATTATTAGTATTAGGGGACAAAGGATATAAAGTTTAATAGCCAGAACATGCTGTGCTTTTCACTCTACACCCATGTAAAATACCAGTAAATGTAGCTACAGACACAGCATTTACAATAATCTAAACAATCTAAAAATGAGAGTCAAATACATTCTGGTCCTCTCCTCAGGGCAGTGGGTTTAGTTTTCCAGACTTTCAAAACCTGCTAGAACAGGTTAACTTACAACTTGTATCAGATTTAAGCAAAATTACAAAAGCACACAGTAAAAACTACTCCAAATATAAAAGCATAAACCAACACCAAACAGAGGAGATCACTGCTCCTGTGTTGTTAGATTAAATATAATTATTAGACCATTCTGTACTGGGCTCAGCAATTTGAGCTGCTGAAAAAACGTTAGCTACAGCCCATTGGCTTCTTCCAGCCTGTAGACTTCACATATTGTACTAAAAAGGTCATTAAAATGTGAATGCAGTTTCTGATCGCATTAGACAACTAAGCACTTAACGGTACCAAAATGTCACATCCAGTGGTCCGTTTGTGCGAAAAAATTGTTTTATTAGAGATTATTATTTTCCTCTGACTCAGCTGAGACAGAGCCCGCCCAAGCCAAACTGCAGCTAATCAGCTCAGAAACACAAACCCAAAGACATGATTGTCAGTTGAAAAATATTTTTGTTTTAATCGCTATGGCAACTGTCCTTATTTTTCAACTTTCTGAAACCCATGGATAAAGTATGAACTTGCTGGTTTATGCTGGTCTGTGCTGGTCTAGACCAACACAAACTAGCACAGAGCAGCAAGAAAACTGTATTGGTCTATGTCGGTGTAATCCCTCATTCGTCCAGGCGTGTTCCATAGTAGAAAAAGCTTCAGTTGTAGTCATCTGGACTCAGTTTGAAAAAATAGACGTTTCGACTCTCATCCAAGAGTCATTGTCAATAAAAGAATTTAGATCGAGAACTCAGATATTAATACTGTTCTGTGGTAAGACCCGCCCATTGGGAGGAGCCTTCCTGAAGTAGAAAGAGTTGTTTGTTTCAACAGAAACTCCCCCCTTGTATCTACCGAGCTAACCTATTCAGAATTTTAATGGGCTATTAGAATCCTCTTTGTCTTTGTGAGACCCTGGCTCAACCACCCTGAGTACCTGATTAGCATCTACATGTCCTGGTCCTGGTCCTCTACCTTTCCAGGGGTTCAGTATCCCATTATAAATAACAGGAAGATTAAATCTTAGCCCTCCATTTCTGTTTAAAGAAGGTCTTTCTTTTTTAACAAAAATAGCTTCCTTGACTCCTCTTTCAAACCATCTTTTCTCCCTGCTTAAAACCTTCACCTCACCGTCTTCAAACGAGTGATTAGAGGCTTCAAGATGGAGATGCACGGCACTCTGTGGTCCTGAACTTGTATTTCTTCTGTGCTGATAAAGCCTCTTGTGTAGAGGCTGTTTTGTCTCACCTATGTACCGTTCTTTACAGCTTTCTTCACTGCATTGGATCGAATAAACTACATTGCTCTGTTTTTGAGTCGGCAACTTGTCCTTAGGGTGAACCAGTTTTTGTCTTAAAGTGTTTCCTGGTTTAAAATAAACAGGGACTTCGTGTTGTCTAAAAATTCTCTGCAGTTTTTCCGACAGGCCAGACACATAAGGGATATAAACACCCTTCCTTCTCTGTTCAGTTTCCCTTTTGTCCTGCTTCTTGGTTCTCTTCACTCTGTTGAGAGCCCAAGCGGGGTAACCACAGGCTGAGAGGGCATTTCGGACATGTTTTTCCTCTTTCTTCTTGCCCTCTGAGCTGGTGGGCACACCTTGAGCTCTGTGTTGTAAGGTTCTGATCACACCCAGCTTGTGCTGTCGTGGGTGGTTGGAACTAAAGAGCAGATACTGGTCCGTGTGTGTAGGTTTCCTATATACTTCTATTTGGAGTTTCCCGTCCTCTCCTCTGATCGTGGAACAATCAAGAAAGGCCAAGCGATTCTCCTTAGCGTCTTCTCTTGTAAACCTAATATGTGGGTCCACAGCATTGATGTGATCAGAGAAGGTTTCCAGCTCTTGTTTCTTGATTGTTACAAAAGTATCATCGACATAGCGGAGCCACAGTTTTGGGGCTATGCCTGAGAATGAGGACAGTGCCTTCTTCTCAAAGTGCTCCATGTACAGGTTGGCCACTATGGGAGAGACGGGCGAGCCCATGGCACAGCCATGAATCTGTCTGTAAAATTGTCACCGGAATTGAAAGTAAGTGGTGTTCAGACGGATGTCCAACAGTTTACATATGTGTTCAGGTGTCAGTTTGGTCCTTTCCTGTAGGGTGGTGTCTTCCTGCAGTCTGATCCTCACCGCTGCTACTGCATCAGAGGTCGGGATGCAGGTGAACAGGGACACAACATCATATGAAACCATGAGGTCATCTGGGTCCAGTTGGAGATGTTTCACTTTATCCACAAAGTTGTGCGTGTTTTCCACATGATGTTCCGAATTCCCCACAAGCGGAGCCAATATAGTTGTTAAATGCTTGGCCACATTGTAAGTGATGGAATCTGTGCTGCACACTATGGGTCTGAGTGGAACATCCTTTTTGTGTATTTTTGGAAGGCCATAATTGCAAGGCATGGCTTCACCAGGATACAGTCTGTAATACAGAGGCCGGTCTATCGCTTCCTCTTTTCCAGCCTTTGTAAACGAGTCCAGATGACTACAACTGAAGCTTTTTCTACTGTATTGGTCTATGTTAAATTTTTCAGCAGGCTGTTCATTCTCCATTGCTGTTTTACTTAATTGCTTGTTTCTTTATTGGACAGTGCATGTTAATGAACATACATGAAATACACACTGTAAAGATAAGAAAATCCTTTATTGTCCACACATGGGGAAATTTCATTGTTGCCACGCAGGTAGATACAGAGGTAGATACAGAGGAAAAGAACAGATAACTTATAGGAATAGATAAGATAAGATAGAAGATCTCTTATAAACAAAAACTCCTATAGACAAAACCTCCCATTTAATAAATAAGGGATGAAGGGGAAAACAATAAAAATAAATAAATAAATGAATCAATGAATCAATGAATCAATGAATCAATGAATAAATGCCATTGCATGTGATCACGACAGTAATTGCACATGAATATGTGTCACGACAGCACATATATTGCACATGAATTTCACAGTAATTGCACATGAATTCCAACAGCAATTGCACATATGACAGAATTGCACATGGTTAGGTCAGTATTGCGAGTGTTCAGTACTAACAGTTTTTGTTATAAAGTCTGACAGCAGCAGGAAGGAAAGACCTGCGAAACCTTTCCTTCACACAGCGAGGGTGGATCAGTCTCTCACTGAAGCTGCTCTCCAGAGCGGACAGAGTGTCCTGCAGGGGGTGACACTCATGGTCCAGCATAGATGTGAATCTAGCCAGGACCCTTCTGTCCCCCACCTCCTGCACCGAGTCCAGAGCGCAGCCCAGGACGGAGCTGGACTTCTTGATGACTTTGTCCAGCTTCCTCCTCTCCCTCTCTGTGATGCTGCTGCTCCAGCAGGCCACACCGTACAGGAGGGCTGATGCCACCACAGAGTCGTAGAAGGTCTTCAGGAGTGGCCCTGTCACTCCAAAAGACCTGAGTCTCCTCAGGAGGTAGAGCCGACTCTGGCTGTGTGTTGTGAGTCCAGTCCAGTTTGTGGTTCAGATGAACACCCAGGTACTTGTATGAGTCCACTCTCTCAATGTCCCTTCCCTGGATGTTCGCTGGTAAGGGGGCAGTGGAAGTCCACCACCATCTCTTTGGTCTTCCCCGCGTTGATGAGGAGGTGGTTCGGCTGACACCAGTCCACAAAGTCCTCCGCATCATCGTCGTCCGTGATGAGTCCGATGATGGCAGAGTCGTCAGGGAACTTCTGCAGGACACAGCTGTCCGTGTCGTGTCTGAAATCTGCAGTGTAGAGGGTGAAGAGAAAGGGCGCGAGGACAGTGCCCTGGGGCGCCCCCACACTGCAGGTCCGAGTGTCAGACACACAGTCCCGGGATCTCACAAACTGGGGTCGGTCTGTGAGGTAGTCCAGGATCCACTCTGCCAGGTCATACTCCACACCAGCCGTCTCCAGCTTGTCCCTCAGGAGCAGCGGCTGGATGGTGTTGAAGGCGCTGGAGAGATCGAAGAACAGGATCCTCACAGAGCTGCCAGGCTTTTCCAGGTGAGAGAGAGAGCGGTGCAGCAGGGAGATGACGGCGTCCTCCACTCCGATGCCAGGCCGATATGCAAACTGCAGCGGGTCCATGGCTGAGCTCACGGTGGAGTGGAGGTGGTCCAGGACCAGCCGCTCCAGTGTCTTCATCAGATGGGACGTGAGAGCCACCGGCCTGAAGCTGTTGAGGTCTTTGGCGGGCGGTGTCTTGCGCACAGGTACCAGGCAGGAGGTCTTCCAGACCTGTGGTACCACCCTCAGCTTTCAGGCTCATGTTGAAGACATGCTCCATAACTCCACACAGTTCATCTGTGTAGGACTTAAGGAGCCTGGGGCTGATGCCGTCGGGTCCTGCTGCCTTCCTCACTTTAATCCTCTTAAGTTCACTCCTCACCTGTGCTGCTGTGACAGTCAGTGGATGGCAGGGGGACTGTGTGCTGGGGGGATGGGTGAGTCCAGGTGAAGTGGGGAGCCGATGGTCCGGGGCAGAGAAGTGAAGAGGAACGGATGCAGGGCATTGTCCAGCTGTGGAAGAGGGAGCATGCAGCTGTGCAGGGGGAGGAGTGGGTGACCGATAAAAGCTCAAGAAGTGAGCATTTAAATCATTCACCCACTGTAGGTCTCCCTCTGTCTGGGCAGGGGGGATTTTGAAGCCCGAGATGGTTTTCAGGCTCCTCCACAATCCCTGAATGTTCTTCTGCTGCAGCTGCTCCTCCATCCTCCTCTTGTAGCCGGCTTCCGCCTGCCTGATCTTCCACCTCAGCTCCTTTTGCACAGTCCTCAGCTCCTCCTTGTTCCCTGACCTCAAGGCTCTCTTCTTCTCCTTCAGCAGAGCCTTCAGTTCACGGTTAATCCATGGCTTGTTGTTTGGAAAACACTGCACCGTCCGGGAGGGAACAGTGTTCTCAAAACAGAAGTTTATGTAGTCCGTGATTGTTAGAAAAATGTATATAATTATCTCCTATTATTTTACTCTAATTATACTGTGTCCTGAAATGAACTGTATTAATGATGTGTTTTTTGAGCAACAGAGATGTCTCCAGTAGCGCTCAAGGTCGTCTGCTGTGGTCGAGTGCTGTGAACATCTGCAGCGGAATCACGTTTTTAGGAGTGAACGGGAAACGGGAAGCCCCAGTTTCACTCCCTTTCCCTTTTGCTCATTATTTGTCGGATGTCTACACAACAGGCTGCCTGCGCACGATGGGTTCATACACAGGCCTCAGATGTACAAGGTTGTGGTCCAAGAGGGAGAAGCGTGGTTGAAGTCACCAGAGATGAGGAAGAGAGCCTGTGGGTGCTGTGTCTGCAGCCCACAAGTGCAGTAGAGCAATGCTTCACAAGCATATTCAGCATTGGCAGACAGGGCCACATAGACTGCGATCAAAATCACATGTGAGAACTCCCGGGGCAGATAATATGGCCTCATACCAATAGCCAATAGTTCAATGTCCCTGTTACATAGCTGCTGCTTCACTGTGCAGTGTTCGGGCTTACACCAGCTCGTGTTTACATACACAGCCAGCCCTCCACCTCTCTTCTTCCCGCATTCTCTCGTTCTGTCCGCCCGCAGCAGATGAAAATTGTCCAAACCTACAATAGAGTCTGGCATTTCTCCTGTTAACCAGGTCTCGGTGAAAATCAAGACGCTGCTGTCCCTATAAATCCTCTGGGACCGCGTGAGGCTCGCTATTTCCGTCATTTTATTTTGAAGGGACCTCACATTACCCATGGCGGGAACTGGCTTCCTGTTTGTCCCTCTCTTCTCCCGGAGTTTGCATCCAGCCCTTCTGCTTCTCTGTGTTTTCCTTAGGATGTCCGCCAGAATAAAGTGACGATCTCCGGGTAAGACAACGGTTCTCCGCAGTTTCATTTGTGTAAACGCGCACCGCCGCACCATACGGCGGTGGCCGGGGGGCGTTCATGAGCTCCTCTTTTGTATAAACGTGGACCGGCTGCGTACCATACGTCAGCGGCGGCCAGAGGGCGCAAGGGGGCCAGGGGGGCTCGGAACCAGCGCACATCACGACAACACGACGAAAACACTCAATAATCCAGCCGAACAAAGTCAAAACAAGTTGAATTAAAGCAATTCCAGCGCGTGTCCCTATCGTACAAGTAAAGTAGAACAAATATTTACAAAATACAAAAGATAAAGCACAATAAGTGTGAAAAAAGTGTGAGAAAAGAGCACCGGGCTGCCAGCTGGACCGGCGCCTTTGTGACCCGTGTAAACATGCCGGATTCTAGCAATCGGTGTCCCACATTCACTCGCCAGCATACTATTGTACATATTTTTCAGTGGTAGGGGAAACCAGTGCTACCGGAGGAAACCTACGCAGACACAGGGAGAACATGCAAATTCCACACAGAAAAGCAGCACTACCTAGGATCTTCTTGCTGTAAAGCATGAGTGCTAACGCTGCACTACTGTAGCATCGCTTTGTTGTTTGTTTAGATACAATCCGATTTCCTAAGAGGAGCTACGTTTAAGCATGGTGGAATGGTTCTAATTCACAAAACACTTCGCTCTCCTTTACTCATCCGATGAAATGGCTGGCGCAACCACTTGCAAAACAGAAAAGGACGTAGGTTTTACAGCTCTATAACTGCTAGCCGCGATTGGTTTCATTTGGTTGGAGCCAAATGCTTGGTTGCACTCAATCGGTCCACTGATATTTAGGTCTATGGTGTAGATGTTAGCAACAACCCGCAGAGGCTCAACAGCAGCACAGGAGTAGGTTCACAGACAGCTACTGGACAGTAGGGAGAAACTATCAATATTTTGACTGTTATGTTGCACCGAATCACCAAAAATATTGACGATGGCAATAAACATTTTCTGATTCTGATTCTGTGTCAAATCAGTGTAGCACTTGTGCCCTTGACTGCAAACACAGTCAAGGTTTTTTACGCTGGATAATGCCAATGCTGAAAGCATCGCAGAACTATTCTATTCATAAATAGATGGTTTGGTTATTAGAAAACCCAGGAAAGAAGGCTGTAAATTACATGTCTTTAAGAACAACTTTCCATATAGCAATGTTGTTTGTGATGATTACATATAAAAATGTAAAATGTTACACATTCAGATAAACTAATACCACTTAGAAGCTGATCTTTTTGTTTTATTTTCTGTACCAACAATTGTTTGTGTTTTATTTTCTCTCAATGTAGGAATTGCTACTCTGCACTGTAAGTTACAGTATCATTGAGATTTTTGTTTTGCTCTTTACAATCTGATATTTTTATAAAGCGTAAAATGTAATTTTAAGTCAAATGTATTTTCTCAAAAAAAGTATCTGCCTCTAAGTCATAGTATTACCAAAAGTGGAAATAAAATGTGTTTACTTCATTAATTCAGTTGTAAATGTGTATTTAAAATGTGTATGTAAAAAATAATAATAACACGGTAATGTCAAATAGCCCCCCCTTTACAAAACAAGAACCTATGTTTGTGAACTGTGTTCAATGACCATGGCAATAAACCTTTTCTGACTCTGATTCTGAAAGTGTCTGAAGCAAATTGCGTGAAGTAGGTTGTCTGATAAATAGACAATCTTTGTCGCAACTAAGCCGCAAATGCTTTCCTGATGACTATGGACCAGTGGATTCACTGTCACTGCATCCAACAGATCAGTGTGTGGATGCAAAACAACTTTCTCCAGCTGAACTCAGACAAGACTGAAATAATTGTTTTTGGCCCACAGTAACAAAGAGAAAGTGTTAGCGGTCACATCCAGAGTCTCGCTCTAAAACCTACAAATCAAGTTAGAAATCTGGGGGTAATAATGGACTCAGACAAATCCAAAGAGTGCCAACTTCATAGAACTGAGAGAAACAATTAATATAATTTAAGTAGTTTAATTAGTAATCATATGTTGTGTATGGTGACATTTACTTTATTTATTTTACTTTATTTATTTATTTTTTTCCCTTTAATGTTATCATTAATTTTGCAATTCTTGAGTAACGCGTTCCAGTTCATACTCCTTATCAGATGATGGCGGTAATGCGCTTTTAATCTGTTTTCTAACCGCCAATAAATTACTACTACAAGAAGAAGAAGTAGAGGATAAAGTAGAAGAAGAAGAAGAAGACGCCGCTAACCCTTGCCCAGCTACTCAGTGGGACAGAAACAGAAGCGCAGCGCGGAGCTGTGGCTGAGGCTCAGGCGCGGCGGACGGAATGATTCCTGGCGACAGCAGCATGAGCTCTCTGGTGCAGAGGATTGCCAGGCAGGCGCTTGCCACCTTCAGGAACCCGCCGAGAATCGGAGAGGAGGCGGGGAGGTCTTTCCAGGAGAACCACGGCCAACTTAGGAGTTTGATGTCGGAGGTGTGCGCGACGGATCTGAAGCTAGTCCCGCGGAAAGTGGACAGCTCAGGCGTGTTGTCCCAGGGGCGCTCTTACCAGCCCCCGGTCACATACATGCACATCTGCGAGACGGACCACTTTAGCATGGGAGTTTTTCTTCTCAAGAGCGACACTTCCATCCCGCTGCACGACCATCCGGGCATGCACGGCATGCTCAAAGTGCTCTACGGCAAAGTCCGGATCAACTGCTTCGACCGGCTGGAGCGGCCCAGTCCTCCCGGGGCCCACACGGACTCTCTGCGGCTCTCCGTGCTGCGCTCTATGGGCGAGTTCACCCCAGAGAGCGGGCCATGCGTGCTCTCCCCGGACCGGGACAACCTCCATCAGATAGACGCAGTGGACGGCCCTACAGCCTTTATGGACATCCTGGCCCCACCGTACGACCCAGAGAACGGGAGAGACTGTCACTACTACACGGTTCTGACTGAAGGCGAGGGTCAGGGCGCGGAGCAGCTAGGCCAGGAGATGTGGCTCCAGGAGATCTCTCAGCCTGCGGACTTTTGGTGCGGAGCAGAGCCATACCCGGGGCCGCAGGTGTACCTCTGATCCTCCGGGCCCCTCTCGGTTCTCTGTATACTGGTTTGAAGTACTTTTCAACTTGAAGCTAATCAACAGAATAATGAATGTTTGGACTTGTCTTGAATGATAACTTTACACATAACATTGTGTTTGAAACTGCTGGCCCTGCTTACCCTGTACAAGTGAAACAGAATGGTCCAGGTGTGATTTCTCTAGGACAAACAAAGCCCGGCTTCCTCCCACCGTCCAAAGACATGTATGTGTTAGGTAAAATTGGTGACTCTAAATTGGCCCTAGTGAATGAGTGTGAACTGTCTGTAATGTCTATGTCTCTGTGTTGGCCCTGCGACAAGTTGGCCACTGTCCAGGGTGTACCCCGCCTAAGGCCCGAAGTCACTGGGATAGGCTCCAGTCACCCGCGACCCCGAAAGGGAACAAGCGGTAGAAAATGGATGGATGGATGGAAACAAAGCCCGGAGGCAGACTTCCGGAGTGGATAGTGTTCTGCTGTTCAGGATATTGCTGTCATAAATGAAATAACACGCCTTTATGGATCTGTCGCTGACTCCAGCGACAGATCCGGCTACGGCAAGTGTATGATAATGCACCTTATGTTACGCAAAGAAATAAATGGTTATAATTTCAATAAAGTAGAGCGGAAACAAACCATCATTTTGATATGTAAATGTGTATTTTTTTATTACCGGTAGTTAGACCTTTCCTAATACAAGCCACCGCAAGACTGCACTGTCTGCTATTTACTTTTTCAATTAATCGAGTAGTAAAACATTGTGTGAATTGAGACTTTTAAAATGCATTATCAATCAACTACAGGTCGAAATATGATGACTGAAGGCTTCTAAATACAAAATATTTACTAATGGAGTATTATTTTTTAAAAAATGGAAATAGTTCCATAAAGGTATAATGGATGATTTTTTGCCAATTTGAGAACTAAAGCGGAACTCAAGCACTTGCCCCATGCGGACGTACAAAAAAAGCATCAATGCTACGCGTGCGTTTGTTTATTAGCGCGACGGATCGCATCGCACCTCACGTCTCCGTAGATTTCCAGCTCGAACTGTCTTTCGCTGTCTTAATTTTGTCCTGTACACTGAGGGAACTATGTTATGATAGATCAATGCGCTTAGACACAGGGAAACGTGCTGCACTCCTGGGGACGAGCCAGAACGAGGCTGCAGGTGAGCGGTAGATGTGTTCTATGATTGATACGTGGCAGGACTAATTGGCAGTCCACGCCACGAGGAAATGAGACTCAGATTTGGGCCAAAAAATCGTCTATTACAAGCCTTGAAATAATTATTTTTACGTCCCTGTCAACATGACAGGTACCGATCATTTGGTACCTTCCGAATCGGTCACAAGGAAAGGAAAACAGAATAACATAATTAATGAAAAATGAACTTTTATTAACATGTCTCTTAATCATTTACAGGCTGAGAAATAGATTTTCAAAGTTAGGGGCCAGGGGGGCCCCCTACCTAAAAAAGTTAAGGGCCCCCCAGCAATTTCAGGGGCCCACAAGCGCGCGCGGCATCGCGGCGTCATAAGAACAAGATAAATGCGTTGTTTTAAACCTGGTTATTAGCATGTAAAACAATTTAAAGTACTTTTATTGTTGTCCCTAATGTGCAAAATTACAGCTTTTGTTGCAAACAACTTTAAAAAGACTGAATTGCGAACTGAGGAGATTGACGCCCGCCAACCTCGATATCACTTGTGGCGCAAAATTAGATCGGGCATTTCCGAGTACAACCGAACGCAACCGAACGCAGCGGCCAATTAGATGCCCGCTTTCATCGACATTAGATCACGGACACCGCTCGGCCAATGAGAAGCGAGAAGACTGCGAAGTGGCATGTCTGTCAAAACGAAGCTTAAGCGATGGAAATGCCCGCGCACATGCTCCGCTGCCTTCCTCCGCTGTATAACTACAGCAATAATCGTGGTCTACAGTATAGAGTTTGTGCATAGGAATCGCTTTGGGCACGTTCACCGCGCTGTTTTTGCCTATTAAAAATATATATTACGGCGAAAAATTTGCGTCGGTCATTGTGTCCGGAGCCTTGATTTTGGAGTCGGTCAAAACTGATTTTTGCGCCGGTCATTGACCGTGTCCGGCCCGTTATTTCGAGGCTTGTATTACGCCTTCAATGCCGCTGTGTTCTTTATGTTTTGCCTTTTCGTAGCCTGTATAGACCAAATAACAGTTGCCATTATCAAAATACTACTACTGATTAGTAGTAGTATTTTGAGTCACGGTAAAACCAATTCATTGTAATTACAGCCCTATTATAATTTAACACAGACAAATAAATGTCATATATGCCCTTCTCTAATTCTTTTTTAAATCATAATCATACTCTATATATGATTTTTATTTAATGTGTAAATCTGAAATATGGATTAATAATTTAGAAAACTTTACTCAAATGGATAGAAATAGCATGTTTTTCACCATTTAGTAATTCAAACGTACAAAATGTATTATTTTGTGATCCCAAAAAACTTCAATCATGGAATGGACACATGTATCCATGGATATTCAAACATCTTTTCAGAAGTGAAGCATTTTGTAAAGAAAATACCAGAGTAAACTAATCTGCACAATTTGAAATCAAAACTGATTATACCTGGACATTGTGATACTTTTTTACTTGGTGTAATGGCCGATTTTTCGCCGATTTGAGAACTCAAGCGGAAGTGCGCATGCGCACGCCCCCCGTGCGGAAGCAGAGAAAAGCCTTGCGTTTGTTTATTAGTGCGACGGATCGCATCGCACCTCACGTCTCCGTAGATTTCCAGCTCGAACTGTCTTTCTCTGTCTTAATTTTGTCCTGTTCCCTGAGGGAACTATATTATGATAGATCCATGGGGAAACGTGCAGCTCTCCTGGGGACGAGCCAGAACGAGGCTGCAGGTGAGCGGTAGGTGCGTTCTATGATTGATACGTGGCAGGACTAATCGGCAGTCCACGCCAAGAGGAAATGAGACTCAGTTTTGGCGCCTTTAAAACCTGTTTCAAATGTATTCTATAGTAACAATTTACAAACCACTATGATCAGAGTGAATAACCAATAAAATGCTAGCTCTTGACCTAACATCAGAGTAATTATAATGGCAGTCAAAACAAGCTGAACATTAATGGCTCTATTACAAATACAACTTTGTTGTTGTTGTTGTTGTTGTTGTTGTTTTATGGCGGTTGGCATCCAAGTGTTGCATTACCGCCAGACTTTATTCCTCAGACTTTGTCGTAGTCCTCAGACTCTGTCGTCGTAGTCCTCAGACTCTGTCGTAGTCCGTAAAAGTACTCCTTCCATTGCTTTGGTGTTACAAAGCCCATGAGGTCATCATACAGAGGTAACAGCTTTCAAGCTCAGTCCTTTTGTGATATGTAAAGGCAATTCTACTCCAAATATGGTATTGTGTTCTTTATTCAAAGCAGCAGAGACACTTCTCTTTGACAGATCCTTCTACACAGATAGATCAGGGAAGTCTCCACAATGGTCTTTGCAGCGTAACTTTATGTTTTTCAATGTTGCAAAATATTCATCAACATGACTGCATGACCCCTTTTGTTGTGCTGCAGTCTAATTTAGTGCTACATATTTATCCATGGGTCTTCCATAACAGATGTAACCTAGAATGGATTATTATTTTAGGACTTTATGTGTATACCCACAAAAAGCTCTTGCTTTGTATAATTTTATCCCATTTTGTAATGTGAGTGCGTTTTTAGGTATTTGTTAATTTTATTGATTCTTTTATTAGATGCTCTATTTGTATTTTATCAAGATATCATGCATTTTATCCTGAGCCCACGAAATGTCAAGTAAGGGCTCTTTCTCGTGCTACCGTTTGTAAGTAACGTTCCTGCGTTTGTAAGTCAGGATCCCGAGAAAGTGCACAGCAGAGTGTCTGGAGCGTCTAATCTGAAGTGTGGTTAATGTGAATCCTTTTATTTGGGCTACTTAATTGAATTAAGTAGTCTAAATAAAAGGCTACTTAATAGCCTTTTATTTAGGCTATTAAGTGTTGGCAGTTTGAGATTAATTAATACAATCTCAAACTGCCAACACTTAAGCTTGTTTGTATCCAAATGTTTGTAACTCTGTTAAAATGTTCGAGATAAAACATTGTGCGTAATTTTCACATTGTATCCAACAGTGTCTCCAAAGTGCACGGAGCGGCACATCTGTGACCACTGGCCAAACCGTTTATTATTGTTCTTTAGCAGTTCAGTGTGCAAATGTGCGTGCTGGACCTTCATGTGGAGCATGCTGGATCTGTCTTTTAAACCAACTCCAAGAGAGCACAGGTGCCACTTCTCCCATCACCCCAGGCTGACACCAGTGCTGTACCAATGCCACTGACTCCATTAAACAAATACACGCAATCAATAACCGTAATGTCTCACACTCGCTGCTCTCTCTGCTCAGCATTGACCTATAGCCATGTATGATGCATAATATAATAATATGCGTAGTATAATAATATGTGTGTATTATGATAATAATAATATGGGTGTGCGTAAAATAGTTGGGTGAATCCCCGCGTGTGCGCCAAGCAGGAGATCAAAAACACGTCGCTCCGTGCTCTTTGGAGAACCATTTGGATACATGGTGGAAATAACGAACAATGTTTTGTTCCTTATGTTTTAGTTCTAACATTTTAACAAACAGTGTAACAAATAGTTGGATTTAAACTACAGTGATGATAGTTTGAGATTTTATTCATTTAAAATTATGTAGCCTAAATAAAAGGATTCAAAGGCGGGAGAGAGACTTATTACAAACACAAGGAGGGCTACTTACAAAATTGGGAGCACGAGATAAAAATATGCTACTGGAAATTTGTGGGCTCAGTACTTTTTTAATAACTGATGTTTAGGGGTGTGCAAAAATAACTGAATATTGATATATTGCGATACTAATTTGGTGATAGAAATTGATATCGTGGGCTGCTGTATCGATATATCGCCAAGTTATTTTTGGTCTAATTTCCTCAATTATTTTGTGATTGCACTACAATTTTGCGCTACAAGGATACTTTACGCAAACCATTTGACATTTTGACTGTCTTGATGATTAAAATACCTTTGAGATTGTGCAGGTTGTGGTATAACAAAGAACACATTTTGTTAAAATGTATTAGGTTCTTTAAAACATTTTGTAATATTGTAGAATATCATGAGCAGTATATAGATTATCGCATATATCGCAAAGCCTTGCATCGCATTGAATCGTGAGGGACCCTGTGTTTCCCAGCCCTTCTGGTGTACTTTTAATATTTCAATGCATTTCAGGGATGAAAGGCATGTATGAAGTGTCACAAGAGGTTTGCTATGGGATCATCTCAAAAGGTTGAAGCTGAAGACGTAATATTTTTCCTCTTGAGGGGGGTTTGAACCTACATTTCATATTTTTGTTGCTTTGAAGCTTCAATACATCTATGTGGTAGTAATTGTTTTGAAATGCTAAAAAACTCTCTGAGCAACGAGCATTAGGCCAACATCCATGACATCACACACTCATGACTTTGCTTGTTGGGCAGCGGGTGCAGAGAGCGCGGCAGGTGCGGGCGGGGAGCGTGGCGGGTGCGGGCGGGGAGCGTGGCGGGTGCGGGCGGGGAATGTGGCGGGTGCGGGCGGGGAGCGTGGCGGGTGCGGGGGCAAAGAAGGCAAGACATCGGTAATCTTTCACTGATCGTGTTTTACTACTACAAGATGCTTCCAGGACACAGCTACTGCCCACAGCTCTGAGTAAGATGAATGACCACAGTCAGCATGAATCTGTTTGGCTTTTAGTGTTGTTAGCACAATGCTACTAGTAGGGATGCGTACCGCTAGGACGGACCGGATCTTGTAAAAACGTTGCGGTTCAGGTCCAAAAAAAACGAAACCCCGGTGATTCGGTTCTGGACTCATTAAAAATCTACCGCTCACATTCTATATCCTTTACGTTCTAGAATCTAAACCATCCTAAACATTCCATAGATCGCGAAAATCGCGCTAGAAAAGACGTAAACACTGACATCGCTGTCAATATAGAAAACAGGCTAAAGGCGCTAAATGGGAGTCGGAGTGATGGGGGTCTGCTTTTGGGGAGTCAGAGTGATCAGAGTGACGAGATGGGGGTGGGGGTGGTCTCCTGTCCTCGCCCAGTCTCGTAGACGCACGGCTACCAAGCAGCGACATCAGTGGACATATTAAAGCCTATAGAATGAAGCCTAAAGAATAAAGCTGTACGGTGGAAGCACCGAACGTCAAAGAAGGAGAGGAAGATGAAGAAGAGTCTCCCTGGAATAAAGCCGGTTGTTGTCTGAAACAACAACAACTATTCTAGTCACAAAGACATATCATGACCTCATGGGCTTTGTAACACCAAAGCAATGGAAGGAGTACTTTTACGGACTACGACAGAGTCTGAGGACTACGACAAAGTCTGAGGAATAAAGTCTGGCGGTAATGCAACACTTGGATGCCAACCGCCATAAAACAACAACAACAACAACAACAACATCGCTGTCAATGGCGCGCCCGGAGCCATCAGCGACGCACGCGTCTTCCCCGCGGCAGAAGTTGAAGCCGGCGCAATGAGTTTAAAGACGCGAGAGACCGAACATTCGGGAAGATCGCTGGCTTAAATTAATCGTTTTAAGCCGCCGCGCGCGTCGCCGCTTGTGCCGCTCCATGAGTTAGTTTAAGATGTTAAAGGAGCGGGTTGTTGGTTTGGTTTGGGTGTAAATATTGTAACTTCTCGCTCAGGACAGTAAGGCTGGTTTAGTGCTCACAAGTTGTCACTTTATTTCTTGAACAGAGTTGGTTACTGTTGGCCGTAACCATGGTGATGGAACAGGATCAAAAACTACCTGGTCTCCTGAGCCGCTCTTAGCTCCGCCCCAGAGACCGCGCACGTGCACTAGAGACTAGGGTCGCTACAATGTGAATAAAATAACTGTATTATGTTGTGGTGTGATGTAGCATTTATTTCAGTGGGTTAATGTGCAATATACATATTTATACATCTAAGTAAATACTAAGTCAAAGTAATATTATTTAATTGCTGGATTCATTAACTGGAGCTTATATTTTGTAATAGTATTTGTATTCTACAGTTGTTAAATATGGTCTTGTGTTTAATGCTGTTAATATGATGTATTGTGTGTAGTGTAAAATATTTCCATATTCTATTTTTGATACTGCCAAGTTGATTGATTTATACTGGTTCTAGTTGACTGTTATGCTAGTTTTTGAAGGTTTTTACATGACTTTGATGCCAATGGATCTGCAAAATTAAAGAGTGGAAATGTATCTAAAGGCATTAAACTTCAGGTGTGGGAACAGCCCAGTCAAACCAGTAATACACTGGACAAACATAGTATCAGCAGAAACAGCTGCCACAATACCAATACTCAACATGCTCTTGTTCGGGAGTTGTTCCTCTAGTAAAACACATGAATGTGTGTTAGCAGCTCGCAGCTTGTGATTTGTAAGTTGTAACTTCTGTTAATAAACAGTGAATAAACCAGATAAATTGAGTTTATTTCAATCTACAGTTAAGCCTTGTGTTTATAGTCGTCCTTGTTCAAGTGTCTTCAACTTAATTGAGCCAAGTAGCTTGTGTTATGCTGTTATAACATTATGCAAGTATGGCATGAGTTCAGCCGGACTCATTAGGTCCGGACCTGAACCTAAACCTCTGGATTCGAATCCGGACTTGAACCTGAACGTGGGTTTAGGTATGCATCCCTATCTACTAGCCTTAGCATGTTACAGAAGACCTGCAGGTGCAGTGTTTACTACTGTCATGTACAACATTGAGCTGGACAGCTGTAAGTTACATGTTAGGGTAACATGAAAACCTGAGGAAGCTTTGAGTGTTTTAATTGTGAGATTTCAAGATGACAAATGACAAATTTTGTTAGACTGTGTGGAAGAGATAATGGATCTGATCAGGGACATTTGGACTGAGACACATTTTATTGATCCACAACTTGGACACAGTAGCTCACACATTGCAATATAATAACTATTCAAAGACCAAAACGTGGATAAAAGGAATACAATTCATACATGTTAAAACGTAAAAGTTGATAAGGCCTTTGTATACAGATCTGTATTTGCACAAGTCGACAGAAATACAGTAAAGTTAATCAAATGTACATCTATAAAGTTATATATATATATATATATATATATATATATATATATATATATATATATATATATATACTATAAAGTAAAGTTATATAAATGTACATCTATGCAATATAAGCGAGGTGGTGGGGTGAAAATTATTTAAAGTAGTGCTAAAGTATCTATTGCTCTATAAAGGTCTCAAGTGAGGAGCAGTGTGTTGGACACAATATAAACATGTTACATTCTGCACTTGTTTTTAAGACTCTTTGGTCCACTCGGATGAGCAGCAGAGGCTGGTGTCATGGTGCAGTAGAGCTGGACGTCGTAACAGACCATTTTGGACTCCAGGAAGGTCACAGCCATCACCACTGAGACCCTGGGCTTCTTCTGCTTCCTCTGCACCATCACCAAGACCTCAAATGGCAGCAGACCATCAGCTCCTCATTCCCCCCCATCACTGTGTAGTCTCTGCCTGACACAGACTGCAGTGCATTGGGCACTCTGCTGAGAAGTGTGGTGACCTCTGACCTAAGTCACCACTATAGCCGCTCCCCCTGGCAGGAAGTTACTATCCCCTCAGACCCTCTTAAGTGGTTTCACCTCTGCTGTTGGACTCATGAACACTATAAAACACATGTCACTCGACAATCTCTAACATTGCCCTGCACTTGCACTGCTTGTTCTGCACTCTGTACATTATTACATTAATAAATGGCAAAAAATATTTCAGTTTGACATTTTTGATCATGGTATATATGGTACATATATCATGAGCCTTTTCTCTGGAAAGAATGAGCAGCACAACAAAAATGTGCATTTATATTCATGATACTGCACCCACTAATTCTAGTATGGAAATGTTGAATGCCTGACGGGTTGGTGTGGTTGGAGGGCCAGATGGCACAGATTGGAAGCCTTTCCTCCATCCGTCTGACCCAGAGCAGCGCGGTGGCAACTGGAGTACACTCTATAATATTTGGTAAGACCACCTGATTACAGCACACGTTCACTGTGGTATGATTCAAACTTGATAGTGATTTGCGCAGCACAATTTATTTGTCTTGGGCTCACACGCGCGCACACACACACACACACACACACACGCACACACACACACACACACACACACGAACAACAACCATAATGTGTGTGTGTCTTGTTAATATGTGAAATGTGTCTTGTGCAAAGGACAATATGTACACTTCTCTATCTGCATTATCACTTTGCTTTCAGGTGTTTATGGACACCACTATTCCTGTTGGATTTATTGGATTTCCTGAAAACAACACGTTTGGGCCACTCCTCACTGTTTATGCAAACTAAGACTGTAGATTGTGCGTGCGCGCATGTGTGTGGTATATGCTATGACATGACACTATACGAACATACGAGGGCCAGGCTGTAAGATCTCGTAAGCTTCACCAAACTGGTTGGATGTGCATGAAAAGCATCTTAGTGCAATAAGAACATTTTGAACAATAATACAATTACAATCAATTTCAAATGAACAGAACAGGACAGAACACGAACAGGAAGAAAAACAAACAAAAGTAGGGAGGGTGAGGGAGAACATACGAGGGCCAGGTTGTAAGATCTCCCATCTTAAGCTTCACCAAACTGGTTGGATGAACCTATCCCAAACTCCATATTGTTTTTGAAAATCTCATAGCCAAAGCCAACAGGGAGGCTTAGGCTTATACTACAAGTGTTGGCCTTTGGGAATTGGGAATAGTCAGGTCCAGGGTGCATGAAAATAAGGTCCAGTTGATACTGGAACTGGTAGGGATCCTGTCCAGCCCTGTTGCAAAAATTAAAATATCTTTGAGCTCAAGTGGATGAGCTTGGCCTCCTGTGCACAAAATAAGAACAGTTTATCATGTGCATAACACTCCTATGGATTGTTTACTGGTGTTGTACATACCCTAAGCGAAGAGTGAGGTCCCTGGCAGTGAGTATGGTGGTGTCCGGGAGGAATACCCTCAAATGCCTGAGGGTGTAGTGCCACCTCCTCCAAGATCCCTAATGCCATAAGCCCTTTTTTGAACCTGTATGATAAAATATTTTTGTCATTGAATAGAAAAAACATTTTGGAGAAAAATAACATCAATCAAAATCATACTTACTGTTCAAGGCCAGCTTGAATTCGGCCATTGCAGTAAAACTGCACAACGGCCTCTACCAGTTCGTCACGCTCATGCAAATTGCGGATGAACTGGACTGCTCCCATCACTGCACCACATCTGTGGCCTCAAAAATAGCCGCTCGGGCTGAATCCAGGGTGCTGGCTCTGGCGATCTACAAACATTACACACATATTCATAATAATACACACACACACACACACACACAGAATAAAACTTACTTCCTCCAGCTTTGTCCGGAGTCCACCATCCACCACCTCCTCAACTGTGGCCTTGTGACAGTCCAGCCCAGAGATCTGGCAGAACAGTCTTTGTGAAAAGAAATGGGGTGATACCCCACCTTGCACCAGGCACACGGAGTGCTGTCAAAACAAAATTCTATCAGTTTATCCATTTTACAAAGTAGTTTCTTAAATTTAATTATACTCTAATCATTCAAACATGAAAATCACCGAAATAATGTTTTACGCTTACCAAGCTCCTTAGCAGACTTCACGTAGAGACGCCAAACTGAGGCCTTAGTCACATGGGTTGGGAGCAACTTCACATGCCAGTCCTTATGGGCCATAAGGACTGGCATCCGGGCCGGATGTTGGCCCGGCAGCATGATGGAATGGACTTCTGCAATAGTTGATGATAAAATCCACAACTGTGTCACTTGATAACCATCAACCTGGAACCTGGCTGTATGTGGCTGTGGCTGTGCGTGCTTCTTCCTCAACCGTGGTCTCGCTCCATTTTCCTCATTGTGTTTGATTATATCAGTCAGGGTGTCTTTGCCAATTCTGAAAAGGGAAACAAGAAGGGTTCGGGTTAACAGTAATGTGGGAATAACACGCTTCACAGATAACAGTAAAAAAACACAAACATCACAGAACATCACACCTAAACGGGTACTTTCAAGCGAGTTTGTGAAGCCAATTAATCTGCATTATTCACATTGTGACGTTTACGTCGTATTTAATATGAAAACGCGGAGGAATGAAGGAAACAGGTGTTTGGTGGGATAACACACTTCACAGATAACACATCATCACATCATCCAAGATGGCGCCTGTGTTCGGCCACGCCACTGCTCGACTCCTGTTATGCCGCTTATTTGTGACGATCGTTACATCGTATGCAGTTTTATCAGCCCAGACATTAGTCTGTTGTGTGTCTGCTGTGCGGGTTTATGACCGTGGCGCACTTTTCCGCATCAAAGCGACGATGGAGTCGCTTTTCGACACTTGGGACAGGTACAAACAAGCCTTTCCGCCACCCCTTGTTTGTCCACCCAACTCACCTGACGTTTTGCTGCTGTCCCGAGGCCCGGGGAAGAGGAGGAAGTAGAGGAGACGAGGCACAAGGTCTGGTGTGCAGGTCAAGCGCAGACGAGCCTTGTGTTCGGAGCACACGAGCCTGGGCTTTGGGAGACGTGCTCGGTGCTTGCGCCTGGTCCCGCTCCTCGATGTTTGCGGCTGTTCGCCGTCGCCGTCTTCGCCGCTTGCCCGTGTCATCGCGGCTGCTTTCCCGCTGCCTGCACGGGTCATTGCGGCTGTTTTCCCGGAGCCTGTCTGTGTCATCGCGGCTGCTTTCCCGGAGCCTGCACGGGCCATCGGGGCCGCACCGGTCCTGGAGCCTGCGCGGGATGTGGCGGCTGTTTTCCTGGAGCCCGCGCGCCGCTGGAATTATGAGCGCTGGGGTCCACCGTCCGCTTCCTTGTTTTCGTCGGCTTACCGGCGAAACAGATGGGAATCACGTGACCGTAACGCGTGCCTTCGACAGGTCCTGCTGCGCTCAGCTGAACCGATTGACGTGACGTCATCCACGGTCCGGCTCGGCTTGTTGAATGCCCGTTCAATTGCCAACAAAGCGTTTTCCTTGAATGAACTTTTTACAAGACAAAACCTTGATTTCATGTGTCTTACGGAGACATGGCAGAGAGAGGGTGAGTTTATTCATCTAAATGAACTCTGCCCACCTGGCTGCTCCGTTTCTGCGATGCCTCGCCCTGGTCGACGTGGAGGAGGTCTGGCTGTCGTGTCCCAGGACCGTTACATGTGTAAAGTCATCGACTCACACACTTTCACTTCCTTTGAATCACAGATGATTAAGGTTGGTTCTTCAAGTCCTTTTTACTGTGTTTTAGTCTACCGGCCCCCTGGTCCTGCTGCTGTCGTTTTAAAGGACTTTAGTGACTATTTATCTTCTATTATAAAGCTGGAAAATGTTTTAATTCTTGGGGATTTTAACATTTGGGTCGATGGCTCATCATGCCCTGCAAAGGATCTTTTAACCTTGACCGAAACATTTAACTTTGAGCAGCATGTTTCAGGTCCCACTCACCAAAAGGGACACACTTTAGACCTGGTGTTTTCACTTGGCCTGAGTGTTGCTAACCTCTGTGTGGAGGATGTCCATATGAGCGATCATAGCTGTGTTTTATTTGAATTGAACTTTTCTCCTGAGCCTGTGCCCTCAAACATCAGGTCTCAGAGGCGCATTATCACTGCAAATACAGCCGTCCAATTTTCTGCTGTATTTGATCCTCATTTGTTTATGAATTGTCTTGATGTGGACAGTTTAATTAATTCCTTTAACAGCCAATGTTTATCCATTTTAGATCAGGTGGCACCTGTAAAATCCACTTTGTCATCACAGAAAAAAACTTGTCCTTGGATAAATGAAGATATCCTAAACCTAAAGAGACTATGTCGGAAAACTGAGCGTCTGTGGAAAACCTCCAGTCTTGAGGTCCATAGGTCACACCTCAGAGATCTTGTGTCATCTTACAATGAAATGATGGAAAGTTCCAGATCTGCTTACTTCCGCCAGCTAATAACATCCAACAAGAAAAACCCCAAAGTGTTGTTTGACACTATTCTATTCTATTGTTTGTCCTTCAGCTGCAGTTACTCCTGTTACCTGCAAAGCTGACAGCAATGAATTCCTCAGGTTCTTTATCGATAAGATCAAGATGATTAAAGACCAAATCCCACTCCCATTGTCTGATAAACCTGTTTCTGTGGAGCCTGTTTCCCAAAACTGGTCTTCTTTTAAGCCTGTCACTCTAGAAGACATCTCAGCTCTGGTGACCAAGATGAAACCCTCCTCTTGTACATCAGATGCCCTTCCCTGCAGGCTCTTCCTCAAAGTGTTTGATGTTATTGGCCCCTGGGTTACCAAAATGGTAAATCTCTCTCTTTCTACTGGTGTGTTTCCTGGTCCATTTAAACATGCCATAGTTGAGCCTTTACTGAAAAAAACAAACTTGGACCCGACAGACCCCAAAAGTTTCAGACCCATATCAAAGCTCCCGTTCATGTCCAAGATCCTAGAGAAGGTGGGCTCTGAACAATTGTCAGATTTCCTTGATCAGTCAAACATTCACGACTCTTTTCAATCTGGTTTCCGCAAACATCATTCTACGGAAACCGCATTGTTGAAAGTGTCCAGCGACATTATGATGTCTGCTGATTCTGGAAAATGCACTGTTTTAGTTCTGTTGGATCTGTCTGCAGCCTTTGACACTGTCGGCCATCATATCCTGTTAAACAGACTGAGGGACCTGATTGGACTATCGGGGTCAGTTCTTCATTGGTTTTCCTCATATTTATCCGGTCGGAGCTTTAGTGTCGCTGCAAACCAAATAATGTCCGACTCAGCTGATCTGTTGTGTGGAGTTCCTCAGGGCTCCGTCTTGGGTCCCGTCTTATTTCTGCTTTATATAATTCCCTTGGGAATGATCATTAAAGAGTTTAGTGATGTGTCCTATCACCTGTTCGCTGACGATATTCAGCTCTATTGCTCTTTTAAACCTTCTGAGATCCAGAAGCTGAAATCATTGGTCAGTTGTTTAGTGCAAATAAAACAATGGCTGAGCAAAAACTCCTTGCAGCTAAATGCTGACAAAACAGAAACTCTGATTATTGCCCCTGATGATGCCATTCCAGGAATAAACCAGTACTTGGGTGTTTTAGGCCAGACTGCTAAACCAAGTCTTAGAAACTTGGGTGTTGTCTTTGACAAAGACATGTCTTTAGAGCACCACTCCAAGCTGTTGACGAGGAACTGTTTCTTTCAGTTGAGGAAACTCTCTAAGCTCAGGAAAATGGTGTCTCAAAATGACCTGGAAGTTATAATTCATGCATTTGTGTCTTCACGTTTAGACTATTGTAATAGCTTGTTTTCCTGTCTTAACAAGAAGGAACTCTCTCGTCTGCAGCTGGTCCAGAACTCTGCAGCAAGGATCTTGACCCGCACAAATAGAAGGGCCCACATTTCACCCATTCTTAAAGCCCTTCACTGGCTGCCGGTCTCCTACCGGATACAGTTTAAAATTCTTGTTTTAACTTTTAGAGCTTTAAATGGTCAGGTCCCATCGTACATCAGCGATCTGATTAAACCATACGCTCCCTCTCGCTCACTAAGGTCCTTGGACCAAAAACTGTTGTTGGTTCCTCGCACCCGTTTTCGGACCAGAGGAGACCGATCCTTCCAGGCTGTTGCCCCCAGACTCTGGAACGATCTTCCGTTCTCCCTACGGTCACTGGACTCAGTTACTGCTTTTAAGGGTCAGCTTAAAACCTTTTTTATTTAGTCAAGCCTTTTAAATGCACTTGTTTTACGGACTGATTTTACTGTATATTGTTGTATATGTATTGTTCACTGTAAGTTTTTTGTGTTTTTATTGTTTTATTCTGTGTTTTGTGAAGCACTTTGTGACCTCTGTCTGTGAAAGGTGCTACATAAATAAAATTTACTTACTCACTTACTCACTAAAAACACACAAACATACAAGCAGAACATCACACCAAAAGAGGTACTTTCAAGCGAGTTTGTGACGCTAATCATTACTTACGGCATGAGGAACAGGAAAGTATTTCTGCAGACTTCTTTGCCTCCTATGAAATAGGTGGTCCGGGCAAACTTTGTATGGGACTTTTTGGTTGATGTCGTCAGCTCAGAAGTGACGACAGTCCGTCTGTTTGCCTCAATATGTCCAATGATCTGATGATATCTTGCCACTCTCTTTCTGCTGCTAGAGAATCGCTCCGTAGATTGTACATCAGTTCTGGAGTTAGTTTGTTGCTGCACGATTCTCTTGAGAGCAGAGAATTTTCTTTTCTTCTTGCGTAACATTTGCAGTCAAAGTTACGGATTTTTTCCATCTCTTTTTCCCCTGCAAATGTAACCGTGGCAATAGTGTCTGTTATGTCACGCTCCAGCTCTTTGGCGTGACCGGGCGCTTCTTCCTCATCTTCGTCCTCGTCTAAGGTCAGCCGTAGACTAGGGATGTTTTCCAGTTTGATGAAATCGCGTTCGTCATCTGTGCACTCATCTTCAGATTCAGAAATTAGATAGTCATCTGGATAAGCGGACTTTTCCAAAAGAGTGGCGCTGTAACAACCCCGGTTAAGCTCTGTAGCAATAGCGGCTTGATCCATGATACAAACAATGCTACACAGGGCGTGTTGCTGCTTATTAAGTAGCCATGCTTTGGCAGCCCATTGGCTGACTACAATAACACAGCTGTTCATATGAAAATTTGGTCACACCCCTCAGCACCTTGAGAGAGGAGCAGAAACTACCACACTTTAACGGCTTTATTTATGCTTTTAATGCTGCAAATACTGTTATCTGATACATGGAATGGCTGCTCCATAACTTCAACTAGCACATTCTGCAAAACAAACGAAAATCACACATTTGAAAAAAAAGTATGAAAAAGTATTAGAATGTAGTATTACAAAGTAGTACTGCAACATAGTACTACAACAAGTACTACAGCATAGTAATGAAAATACTGAATTGACTGCAAGTCCTAGGATTACTAGAATTCAAAAATGACAAAAATGTACTACAGCATAGTATTACTAGAAAAACAAGTACAGACACTGCAAAAAGTACCGAAACATTTTTAGAAAAACTGTTTAACTGTAAAGAGAACACAGACATAATAAAAAAAACTCTAAAAAAGTACAAAAATTGGAAATACAAACCACAAGCTCACAAGTACAGTGCTTTTATTGTGAAAATTCCCCCAAACATTGTTTTAAAGCACTTTTATTGTGAAAATCCATAAAATGTTGCTTTACAGTGCTTTTATTGTGAAAATCCCAAAAACAAGATTTACTGCACTTTTATTGTGAAAATACCCAAAACATTGTTTTGCAGTGCTTTTATTTTGAAAATCCTCAAAGCTGTGATTTGCAGTGCTTTTATTGTGAAAATCCCCAAAATTAGATTTACAGCGCTTTTAAATGTTGATTTATAATGCTTTTATTGTGAAAATCCCAAATACAAGATTTACAGTGCTTTTATTGTGAAAATACCCAAAACGTTGTTTTACAGTGCTTTAATTGTAAAAATTCGCACTGTTGAGTTTCTGTGCTTTTATTTTGAAAATCCCAAAATATAGTTTTGCAGTGCATGTGTATTGCGGGTGCACGGTGGCAAAGGCGATTGGCGCTCTTGCCTCCCAAGAAGGAGATCGTGGGTTTGATTCCCGGACCAGACCAACATCACATGATCTCTCTGGGAGTGGAGTCTGCATGTTCTCCCCGTGTTACCGTGGGTTCTCTCCGGGTTCTCCGGCTTCCTCCCACCGTCCAAAGACATGCATGTGTTAGGCAAAATTGGTGACTCTAAATTGGCCCTAGTGAATGAATGTGAGCGTGAACTGTCTGTAATGTCTGTGTCTCTGTGTTGGCCCTGTGACAAATTGGCCACTGTCCAGGGTGTACCCCGCCTAAGGCCCGAAGTCACTGGGATAGGCTCCAGTCACCCGCGACCCCGAAAGGGAACAAGCGGTAGAAAATGGATGGATGGATGGAGTGCTTTTATTGTGAAAATCCTCAAAACTAGATTTACAGTGCTTTTATTGTGAAAATCACAGAAACATAGTTTTACAGTGCTTTTATTGTGAAAATACCCAAAGCATTGTTTTACAAAGCTTTAATTGTAAAAATCTCCAAACTGTTGTTTTTCCATACTTCTATTTTGTCAAAAAAAACTAAATTTATTGCTTTAGAGTGCTTTTATTTTGAATGTAGTACTCGACGCAGTTCTTCTTCATTACTGCAATAGCCGACAGTAGCAATGTGAATCACTGGAACCCAAAAACCTAGATTTACAGTGCTTTTATTTTGTAAAACCCAAATTCATTGTTTTACAATGCTTTTATTTTGAAGGTAGTACTTGGTGTACTTCTACTGCATTACTTGTGTCCTGAGACCAGGGTCTCTGGTCTAAACTACTTTTGGACTTGGTACTAGGATTACTAGAATTCTGAACGTAAAAAATATACTACTACATAGTACTAGTACTACAATAAGTACTTTACGTACGTAGTACTACAACTTACAATATAGTACTAAAAGTACTGAATACACTGCAAGTACTAGGATTACTAAAATTCTAAAAGTACAAAAATAAATCTACAAAACAACAAACCTGAGAAAGGAAACCTAAAAAAAAACACCACCCGGAAACTCACAATTAGTAAGTGCAAAAAAGTATTTCAATGTAGTACTGCAACATAGTACTACAACATGGTACTACAACATAGTATTGAAAATCCTGAACACACTGCAAGTACTAGGATTACTAGAATTCTAATAGTACAAAAATATACTACAACGTAGTACTGCAACATAGTACTACAATTTGGTACTACAATATCTGAAATACTGCTTATACTACAAAATACTGCTTAGGCTAAAAGTACTAGAACTACTGGAACTAACCTGAAAGAAAAGCTGAAAAAACCCTGGAAAATTACAATTACTAGAATTCAAAAAGTACTACAAAGTGCTAAAATGTAGTAGTACTACTACAACATAGTACTAAAAATACTGAATACACTGCAAGTTGTTGTTGTTGTTTTATGGCGGTTGGCATCCAATTGTTGCATTACCGCCAGACTTTATTCCTCAGACTTTTCGTAGTCCTCAGACTGTCGTAGTCCGTAAAAGTACTCCTTCCATTGCTTTGGTGTTACAAAAGCCCATGAGGTCATGATATGTCTTTGTGACTAGAATAGTTGTTGTTGTTGTTGTTGTTGTTGTTGTTGTTGTTGTTGTTTTATGGCGGTTGGCATCCAAGTGTTGCATTACCGCCAGACTTTATTCCTCAGACTTTGTCAGAGACCGACCGGCTTTATTCCAGGTTGGTCTCTGAAACAACAACAACTATTCTAGTCACAAAGACATATCATGACCTCATGGGCTTTGTAACACCAAAGCAATGGAAGGAGTACTTTTACGGACTACGACAGAGTCTGAGGACTACGACAAAGTCTGAGGAATAAAGTCTGGCGGTAATGCAACACTTGGATGCCAACCGCCATAAAACAACAACAACCAAAGCAATGGAAGGAGTACTTTTAAGGACTACGACAGAGTCTGAGGACTACGAAACGTCTGAGGAATAAAGTCTGGCGGTAATGCAACACTCGGATGCCAACCGCCATAAAACAACAACAACAACAACAACAACAACCGGCTTTATTCCAGGGAGACTCTTCTTCATCTTCCTCTCCTTCTTTGACGTTCGGTTGTTGTTGTTGTTGTTGTTGTTTTATGGCGGTTGGCATCCAAGTGTTGCATTACCGCCAGACTTTATTCCTCAGACTTTGTCGTAGTTGTTGTTGTTGTTGTTGTTGTTGTTTTATGGCGGTTGACATCCGAGTGTTGCATTACCGCCAGACTTTATTCCTTAGACTTTGTCGTAGTCCTAAAAGTTCTTCTTCCAGTGCCTTGACTTTGTCGTAGTCCTCAGACTCTGTCGTAGTCCGTAAAAGTACTCCTTCCATTGCTTTGGTGTTACAAAGCCCATGAGGTCATGATATGTCTTTGTGACTAGAATAGTTGTTGTTGTTTCAGAGACCAACCGGCTTTATTCCAGGGAGACTCTTCTTCATCTTCCTCTCCTTCTTTGACGTTCGGTGCTTCCACCGTACAGCTTTATTCTTCAGGCTTCATTCTATAGGCTTTAATATGTCCACTGATGTCGCTGCTTGGTAGCCGTGCGTCTACGAGACTGGGCGAGGACAGGAGACCACCCCCACCCCCATCTCGTCACTCTGATCACTCTGACTCCCCACAAGCAGACCCCCATCACTCCGACTCCCATTTAGCGCCTTTAGCCTGTTTTCTATATCTGCCCAATCAAGCTCCTTTGTTCCAAGGAATCTCCCTGCAGCTTTAGCAATGATCCTGATCCTTTCAGTTCTGCTTTGAGTCTGAGCAGCACAGT
This sequence comes from Eucyclogobius newberryi, assembly GCF_026437365.1. Classification (NCBI taxonomy): domain Eukaryota; kingdom Metazoa; phylum Chordata; class Actinopteri; order Gobiiformes; family Gobiidae; genus Eucyclogobius; species Eucyclogobius newberryi. The sequence goes on along the minus strand of NW_027316500.1, from coordinate 1,694,576 downwards.
TTACAACATCCACCATAAAGAGTACAAAATCCTCTCTATCCACAACCAGGGTATTCTCATTAATTCTGGAACCTGCACACTTGGGACCTCCACTCTTGAAACCTTCACACTTCTTGGGAGCCACGCTGGCCTCTCTCATTTCGCCCTGGCTGGGAGCAGCGCTGGCTCCTCTCTCTGTATTTACTCTAAACTCGTTACTTGAAACTTTCTTGACTGCATCTGCATAGGATATACCTTGAGAGACCTTTATTTTCTGCACCTCAGCAGCTCTTTTGCTAAACCTGCATCCCCCGTAGGCAGAGCTATGTTCTTCCCCACAGTTACAGCACTTCAGTTTTGCACCCACGTCACACTTCCCATACTCATGATCTCCAGCACATTTACCACACCTTTGCCTCCCTCTACAGACCGCTGCAATATGCCCAAAGCGCTGGCACTTAAAGCAACGCAGGGGCAGCGGAACATATGGCCTGACGCTATAGCACATGTACCCAATGAACACCTTACTAGGCAGGCACCTCCCTTCAAGTGTTACCATTACCGACAAGCTGTCACATCTTACCCCAAACCGGGTCACCTTCAAACGCCTAGCGTCCACCACCGTAACTCCCGTCAAATTCTCCTTAACTTCATCCACAGACGTCGCCGTAGGGACACCTACGATAACTCCTCTGACCGTGTTTCTTTCAGCATTAGACACAAGAATGTCCTTTCCACCCAGACGTTTAGTTCCAATCGCCTTCCGTTGTTGAGCCGCGTCCTTGCACACGACCAGCAGCGAGCCATCTCTAAGGACACTCGCACTCTTGATCACTCCCACAGCTACAGTTAGGCTCTTTGACAATGCCACTGAATTCCACTCCTTAAAGGATGCACTATCCTGTGCAAGCTTTATGATCACCTTACAGTCTCTGCTCTCACCCCGGACATCAATAGCTTCAGCCTCATCCTGCTGCTCATTCCCAGAACCCTCGGACGAGCTAAGGGACTTTTTACGTTTCCGGGCACGTGCAGGCAGAAAAGGCTTCTCCTCCACGCCGTCCAGAACGTCTTCCATCCCCGATCCACTCTCCTCCGCCATCTCCCGTCTCTCCAGACCGGGTGTTGAGCAAGGTCTCCTCACAGTTTTGTACAATTGTTGTTTTATGGCGGTTGGCATCCAATTGTTGCATTACCGCCAGACTTTATACGTTCGGTGCTTCCACCGTACAGCTTTATTCTTCAGGCTTCATTCTATAGGCTTTAATATTTCCACTGATGTCGCTGCTTGGTAGCCGTGCGTCTACGAGACTGGACGAGGACAGGAGACCACCCCCACCCCCATCTCGTCACTCTGATCACTCTGACTCCCCACAAGCAGACCCCCATCACTCCGACTCCCATTTAGCGCCTTTAGCCTGTTTTCTATATCTGCCCAATCAAGCTCCTTTGTTCCAAGGAATCTCCCTGCAGCTTTAGCAATGATCCTGATCCTTTCAGTTCTGCTTTGAGTCTGAGCAGCACAGTCCTAGGATTACTAGAAGTACTACAATATAGATGCTCTATCTCCGTGGTTACGCTTTCTTTAAGACATCACAAAGCCAGCCATAGGCTTTAAGACAACACAAAGCCCGCCCATTGGCTTTATGACATCACAAAGCCAGGGTATATAAGGGCCATACGCTTTGAGAGGGACTAGATTGTTTGGAGAGAGTGTATCTACACTACCCGCAAACCTTTGGAGAGACGAAACACTTTGAGATCCTTCAACGAGCAGCAGGGGCCGCAGCCCAAACACCTGTTCATGCATGGATGAAAGAGAATCCTCAGGTGCAGAAGCTACAGCAGTACCAGGAGGTCTTGGGAGAGTACCAAGAGCAGAGCCACGGAAACAAAGACCTGCATCAACTTTCATGGATCAAGTTTAATTCTCAAGGAAACAATGTACAGGAGAAGGCCACCGTCCACAACGAACAGGCGAAGGTGGAGCAGATGCACCATGTCATGCAGACTCAGCAAATGCATGTGCAGATGTTGGAGGAGAAAAATGCTCTAAACGTTTTGCTTCGAAACACCACGGAGAAGGTTCAAAGCCACGAGACACTTTTGACAAGAACAAGCTGAACAAGTTTGGCAAGGAACTCCAAGAGAAACATGAGGAGAAATATATCTTCCCTAAACATATACAAGAGGGACAACAAAGGATTGATGATTACATTGGAGAGCGTTTGAAGATCAATCAAGATTTCGAGAAATATATCAACAAAAAAGTGGCAGACCTCCACTTAAAAGAGGAGGATGTGAAGAACATGGAAGATCTGGTCTACCTATCTCTATCTCTGAAGTCAACCAATGCGAACACGAGCCTTTGACTGAAGAGTTGGATTTGGCCGTCCGAACCGCTGAAGAGCAGATTGCTTGGGATGAAAGGAGGAAGATCATAGAAATGTTAAAAGAAGAGGGAAGGGAACGTACGAGGAGGAGAACATGGCCCTGAACATTCGGCTTCACGAGGCCCTTGAGAAAGCTGCAGGGAGGGAAATACTTCTGACCTCCACCACCACAAAGCTTCGAAATGCAGAGGAAGAAAACAGGCCCCCCAGAAAGAGCTCTCCGCCCTTGAAGACTCCCTCAGCGTTCAGAAGCAGATGGTTTCAGCGGCACAGAACAACGCTCAGGAGCTGAAAGCCGAGCGAGCCGAAGTCCAAAAGCTGATGGAGAAAAAGAGCAGGAAGAAGAGGAGGTGGTGGAGGTAGTGGAAGGGCTTAAGGCTCTATCGCTCCTGTGGTGTCATCGTACGCTGTGGGAGTGAGATGACATTCTAACATCGTGGTTTGCCGTCTTCAAGATATTGTGCGTTTGTTTCATCTGTTTTTTAATCAATTTAATAAAAACATCAAAAAACTGAATTCAACTCCGCTTTCGTTATTTGTTTGTTTGTGTTCAGATTTTTAAAGTGCGTTTAGGTCTGGTGTTTTTCTAATGACGACTTTGTTTCGGTGGAACTGAATCCGTGTGAAATGGTGGTCACGGTTTTACAGTTTGCGAAGACGAATGGGAAAATAAAAGTACAAAACCTGCACTGAATTGTAAAGCAGAATCCCTCTGTGATGTCATCAGTGAGCGACAGTCACAGAGACGACTCACGACTGACACGTTATTCTGACAGTTTCAACCACCAACAAAACAAAGGGTTTTTTACGTTTTTTAGTCAATTCATAACTGTTGTGTCATTTGTATGGTTTTGACCCTTGTTTACAGTGTGGTTGGTAACAGCTTGTTACCAACCACACTGTGTCCAACCAGGAAGTAACGTTATGAACTTCAACAAAATTGTGAAACGTGGAAAAATAATTACATTTTTGTTAAATCCTAAATAAAGGGTTGTGGTTCCCAAAGTGGGGGTCGCAAGACGTTTTCAGTTTTTGTGAAATTGGGTCCGAAAACAATAAAATACTAAAATAACAACAAAAGCCAAATTAAATTACATTGTTGACATCTATTTCATTTCAAGGTTATTTTGGGAAAGTTGAAGAGTTGGGGAACCCCGTGCTTTAAATACTTAAAATACTGGACTAAATACTGCACAATAATCACAAAGGTGAGACAGGAGTGGACGTCCCGGACAGAGGTGGGCATAGCTGGTGAGGGTGGCCCACTTTAGCTCCGTTAAGCCTCGTCCACACCGCTGCGGCCGAAGCGTCCAGTTTACATTCAAAGTCTATGGTAAACGCGCGTCGAGCACGTAATGCATTATCCGCTGTGCGATTTCTTCGTTTTTGCGGCGCGATTGGTGCGGTTTTTTTACGCTCTCGACGTTTTGAGCGCGCGTATCAGGCAGCCGAGGCGACGAAAGCGGCTACGCGACGCGCTCAGATATGCTGAAGTCTCCTGCAGCTGACGCTCCAGTGACGTACGTCATATTGCTCCCATCACAATCCCATCTGGATGTTCTTTTTAAATATATAAGTTTATTTGAAGTTCTAAAGCTCTGTCTGAAGGTATGGCATTTGTTGACTGTAGGAAATATCAATATCTATTTAAAGATCAAACACAAAAACAACCAAGGACAAGAACTGAGAAGCTAATCACTGTTTATTTAAAAAACAAAATTACAACTGTACAACAGACTGTAGAAAAATGTACATAAAAGGACAGTTTGATTATTTACATGTCCATTGGGCTCTCTATTGTGTAGTGGATGGCTCTTAAAAGAGCCGTTGTGGGTCAGTCCTGTGGCGGACATGACTATTCTGTTGGCTGCCATATGACAAAGCCATGTGTATTCCTAATGTATATGCATTAGGAATACACACCACCACATCTGTATGCAAGAGCTGCTAAACCAGTCAACTCTGAATAAATGCATAACCACAATACACTAAACTGTAGCGTAAATGTCAGAAATGTCAGCGAGTGATCCCCCTTGTAGTTGAAGAAGCTGGATCCTGAGTTGGGGGGGGCCTTCATCCGCACATGTTTGCCGTCCACACCTCCACAGCAGAGAGGGTAGTTCCACCGCTCCTCGAACTCTGCTGCAACGCACCTCCAGCCCTCTGCTGTGGGCACAGCCATAAATTCGTCCACAAGACAGCGTTGTTCGTCGAGACGCAGCTCTTGAAGCAAATGGTGGTATTCTCCAAACTCAGACCGTCTCTACAGTATCTGGTGTACCCAGTCACGTTGTCGCCGAGCCCGGCGCCTCCGTGTGACAACAACTCCACTGCTCATGCGACAACACCTCTACTGCGCATGTGCGCAGAAAGCTGGAGCGCGCCATACGCGCGCCTGTAAAGTGCACGGGGCGTCGATAGCGCGCGTCTGGTGCGTAAACCTTTCAAATGTACACGCGCTCAAATTCTGCGTCGGCCGCGTTTAGGCGTCTGCGGTTTGTACGTACCATTAGAAACAGATGCCCATTTACTGCCCCAATGACGACACCCACACAAGTACACAAGTACACACTCCAGAATCAGAATCAGAAAAAGGTATATTGCCATTGTCAATGAACAAAATTCACAAACATAGGAACTTGTCTTGGTGATTCGATGCAACACAAAACAATAAAACAATGAACAATAAATAGGTCACAACAATATATAAAAAAAATAAAGTTAAAAATAGGCTTGATATGTACACAGATTTACAGTTGTACAGATTATATATATATATATATATATATATATATATATATATATATATATATATATATATATATATATATATATATATATATATATATATATATATATATATATAATGTTGTGCAGAAAGTGAAGGGAGTGGCCTCCTGCCTGAGGGGAGTGGCCTCCTGCTGGTGCCAGAGTCAGGACTAAACATGGACTGGCTTCCTCACTATGAATTATTGATTTGTCCCGGTCCAACTTCAGCGAGACACGAGAAGTAGGTGAGGGTTAAAAGAGCAAAGTATCATGAAATAAACATAACATAATAACATAACATAAACATAATACATCTGAAATGGACTGTGCATATAACTGATGTAAATAGAGTGTTTATTTTACCATTATTATTAGTATTATTACGCTAGCTGTTTTTATTTTATTTTATCTTTATTTATTTTCCCCTCCATTCCTTATTAAGAAATTAGAGGTTCTGTCTATAGGAGTTTTTGTTTATAAGAGTTTTTGTTTATAAGAGTTCTTCTATTAAGAGTGTTTTTTAAACTTCCTATAAGTTATCTGTCCTTTTCCTCTGTATCTACCTGCGTTGCAACAACAAAATTTCCCCATGTGTGGACAATAAAGGCATATCTTATCTTATCTTATTACGGTACGTATTAGAGTAAGTATAATGGCAGTCACAAACAACCTAAACAAAAATGACTCTATCACAAATACAACTTGTCTCAAACATGTAGAAGTAACGACTTACAAGCACAGTCCTTCTAAATAGTGGCGTTTTTAACATTGTATTCTTTGGTCTGGGGCACACTGAATGGTGCACATGTTAAGGTCACAGCAGCAGAGACACTTCACTTGGACAGATCCTTCTTCTTCACAGCCAGAGCACAGAAGTCTCCTTGGTGATATTTGCAGTGTGTTCCTGTAAATCAATAAATGTAAAATATTCATCAAAATTGATAATATCAGTCATAAGGTATTACCTTACTCCCTTTGTTGTGCTCCAGTCCTGTTTAGTGCAACACATTGGATTGGATTAGAAAGGGTTATTATTTTATGATTTCATGTCCATCAAGAGAGGCAGTTTAAAAATGTCATTGTTGTACACATGGTTCGATTCCCGGACCAGACCAACACCACATGATCTCTCTGGGTGGAGTCTGCATGTTCTCCCCGTGTTACTGTGGGTTCTCTCCGGGTTCTCCGGCTCCTCCCACCATCCAAAGACATGCATGTGTTAGGCAAAATTGGTAACTCTAAATTGGCCCTAGTGAATGAATGTGAGAGTGAACTGTCTGTAATGTCTATGTCTCTGTGTTGGCCCTGCGACAAGTTGGCCACTGTCCAGGGTGTACCCCGCCTAAGGCCCGAAGTCACTGGGATAGGCTCCAGTCACCCGCGACCCCAAAAGGGAACAAGCGGTAGAAAATGGATGGATGGGATGGGATTGTTGTGACTCATCATTGCTCTGGACCGACTCAGCTTGTCCTTCAGCAGCAGTGGAAGTGAAGATCAACTCACAGCGTGCGAGAAAGGAAGGGATTGCAACAACAAATCAACACATCAGCTATGACAACATAACATTCTGGTTGAGGGTCAAAAATAATATTATATATTCATTACATTTTATTCAAATGTGTGTTTGTTCAACAGATTAACCAGAATCACTGTTATAGTTGACATTAGATTAAATAACCCTGCTGGTTAATAATTTGAAACGAATCTACATAAAAACAGACTCATTAAATGTCAGAATGGAAAGTATGTTGGACCTGGCATTGATAAAACAGCAGTAAATATGTGAGCTGCTAGTGCCAAGAAGAGTGCCATGAATATGTCACAAAGGCGCCGGTACAGCTGGCAGCCCGGTGTAAACGCTCCGCTCTTTTCTCACACTTTTTTCACACTTATTGTGCTTTATCTTCTGTATTTTGTAAATATTTTTTTCTATTTTACTGTACAATAGGGACACGCGCTGGAATCGTTTTTAATTCAACTGTTTTTGACTTTGTTCGGCTGGAATATTGAGTGTTTTTCGTCATGTCGTTGTGATGTACGCTAGGTCCGAGCTGACGTACGGTGTGCCGCGGTACACGTTTATATAAAAGAGGAACTTCATGAACGATCTGGACACGCACTGGAATCGCTTTAATTCAACTTGTTTTGACTTTGTTCGGCTGGATTGAGTGTTTTCGTCGTGTCGTCATGATGTGCCTCGGCTCCGAGCCCCCCCGCGCCCCCCGGCCAGCGCCGGTGCGTGTTTACACAAAGGAAGAACTCCTGAAACTGCGGCGTACCGTCGTTTTACCCTTATCCTAAGGAAAACGCAGAGAAGCAGAAGGGCTGGACGTAAACTCTGAGAGAAGAATGGAGGAAACAGAAAGCCGGTTCCCACCGTAGTCATTTGAGGTCCCCTCAAAATAAAATGACGGAAATAGCGAGCCTCATGCGGTCCCAGAGGATATATAGGGACAGCAGCGTCTTGATTTTCACAGAGACCTGGTTAACAGCAGAAATGCCAGACTCTATTGTAGGTTTGGACAATTTTCATCTGCTGTGGGCGGACAGAACGAGAGAATGCGGGAAGAAAAGAGGTGGAGGTCTGGCTGTACATGTGAACACGAGCTGGTCCAAACCCGAACACTGCACAGTGAGGGAGCAGATATGTAACAAGGATATTGAACTATTGGCTATTGGCATAAGGCCATATTATCTGCCCCGGGAGTTCTCACATGTGATTTTGATCGCAGTCTATGTGGCCCCGTCTGCCAATGCTGAATATGCTTGTGAAGCACTGCTCTCCTGCACTTGTAGGCTGCAAACACAGCACCCACAGGCTCTCTTCCTCGTCTCTGGTGACTTTAACCATGCTTTTCCCTCTTCTGTTCTACCAACATACACCCAGTATGTTACCTGCCCCACCAGAAACAATAGAACATTGGACTTGTTTTTTGCCAACACTAAAGAGGCTTATTCTTCTTCCCCCCTCCCTCCCCTGGGCAGCTCGGACCACAACCTTGTACATCTGAGGCCTGTGTATGAACCCATCGTGCGCATGCAGCCTGTGGTGTCCCGTGAGGTGAGGATGTGGTCTGCTGAGAGCGAGGAGGCTCTGAGGGACTGCTTCAGCACCACTGTCTGGACTGAGCTCTATGGCCCACATGGGGAGGACATCAACACCATCACAGAATGCATCACGGACTACATCAACTTCTGTTTTGAAAACATTGTTCCCTCCCGGACGGTGCGGTGTTTTCCAAACAACAAGCCATGGATTAACCGTGAACTGAAGGCTCTGCTGAAGGAGAAGAAGAGAGCCTTCAGGTCAGGGAACAAGGAGGAGCTGAGGACTGTGCAAAGGGAGCTGAGGAGGAAGATCAGGCAGGCTGAAGCCGGCTACAAGAGGAGAATGGAGGAGCAGCTGCAGCAGAAGAACATTCAGGGAGTGTGGAGAAGCCTGAAAACCATCTCAGGCTTCAAAATCCCCCCTGCCCAGACAGAGGGGGATCTACAGTGGGTGAATGATTTAAATGCTCACTTCTTGAGATTTGATCGGTCACCCGTCCCTCCCCCTGCACAGCTGCATGCTCCCTCTTCCACAGCTGGACAATGCCCTGCATCCGTTCCTCTTCATTTCTCCGCCCCGGACCATCAGCTCCCCACTTCGCCTGGACTCACCCATCCCCCCAGCACACAGTCCCCCTGCCAACCACTGACTGTCACAGCAGCACAGGTGAGGAGTGAGCTGAAGAGGATTAAAGTGAGGAAGGCAGCAGGACCTGACGGCATCAGCCCCAGGCTCCTTAAGTCCTGCAGATGAACTGTGTGGAGTTATGGAGCATGTCTTCAACATGAGCCTGAAGCTGAGGGTGGTACCACAGGTCTGGAAGACCTCCTGTCTGGTACCTGTGCCCAAGACACCGCCCGCCAAAGACCTAAACAGCTTCAGGCCGGTGGCTCTCACGTCCCACCTGATGAAGACACTGGAGCGGCTGGTCCTGGACCACCTCCGCTCCACCGTGAGCTCAGCCATGGACCCGCTGCAGTTTGCATACCGGCCTGGCATCGGAGTGGAGGACGCCGTCATCTCCCTGCTGTACCGCTCTCTCTCTCACCTGGAAAAGCCTGGCAGCTCTGTGAGGATCCTGTTCTTCGATCTTTCCAGCGCCTTCAACACCATCCAGCCGCTGCTCCTGAGGGACAAGCTGGAGGCTGCTGGTGTGGAGTATGACCTGGCAGAGTGGATCCTGGACTACCTCACAGACCGACCCCAGTTTGTGAGAGCACGGGACTGTGTGTCTGACACTCGGACCTGCAGTGTGGGGGCGCCCCAGGGCACTGTCCTCGCGCCCTCTCTCTTCACCCTTTACACTGCAGACTTCAGACACGACACGGACAGCTGTGTCCTGCAGAAGTTCTCAGATGACTCTGCCATCGTCGGACTCATCACGGACGACGATGATGCGGAGTACAGGGGACTGGCGCAGGACTTTGTGGACTGGTGTCAGCGGAACCACCTCCTCATCAACGCGGGGAAGACCAAGGAGATGGTGATGGATTTCCGCAGACGCCACCCCACTGCCCCCTTACCAGTGAACATCCAGGGAAGGGACATTGAGAGAGTGGACTCATACAAGTACCTGGGTGTTCATCTGAACCACAAACTGGACTGGACTCATAACTCAGACGCACTGTACAGGAAGAGCCAGAGTCGGCTCTACCTCCTGAGGAGACTCAGGACTTTTGGAGTGACAGGGCCACTCCTGAAGACCTTCTATGACTCTGTGGTGATATCAGCCCTCCTGTAGGGTGTGGCCTGCTGGAGCAGTAGCATCACAGAGAGGAAGAGGAGGAGGCTGGACAAAGTCATCAAGAAGTCCAGCTCCATCCTGGGCTGTGCTCTGGACTCGGTGCAGGAGGTGGGGGATAGAAGGGTCCTGGCTAGATTCACATCTATGCTTGACCATGAGTGCCACCCCCTGGAGGACACTCTGTCCACTCTGGAGAGTAGCTTCAGTGAGAGACTGATCCACCCTCGCTGTGTGAAGGAAAGGTTTCGCAGGTCTTTCCTTCCTGCTGCTGTCAGACTTTATAACAAACACTGTTAGTCCTGAACACTCGCAATACTGACCTAACCATGTGCAATTCCGTCATATGTGCAATTACTGTCGTGATTCATGTGCAATTACTGTGAAATTCATGTGCAATCCATGTGCCGTCGTGACACATATTCATGTGCAATTACTGTCGTGACATGCAATGGTATTTATGTATTTATTTATTTTTATCTTTATTATTTTTCCGCTCCATCCCTTGTTGGGAAATGGGAGGTTTTGTCTATGGGAGTTTTTGTTTATAGGAGATCTTCTACTGAGAGTGTTTTTCAAACTTCCTATAAGTGATCTGTTCTTTTCTTCTGTATCTACCTATGTATCTACCTGCGTTGCATCAATGAAATTTCCCCATGTGGGACAATAAAGGAATATCTTATCTTATCTAATCTTATGAAACTAACCACTCACTTTGAGCAAGTCTTAAACCAAAAAAACAATTCTACTCCTAAAATGTGTCTGTTTCATGTAATCACAAAGACGAAGTCAAATACTGTCAGACCTCTGACATGCAGGTCATGTGGTCATTTGAATGTATACAACTCTCAAAACCTTTCACTGAGAAAACGGGGCTCAAAGTTTTTCACCTGAGTGAGCCCAGAGTCACAGGGGTGCTCATTTTTATCTCATTGAAACAAGCCCTCCCCCTGTCACACTGACAGATTGATGTAGTGTTATTTTCATTAGGACCTGAACTGGACTTGAATCAGAATTAGAAGTTACTATATGAAAATGGAAATACTTGGATTACAAAAGGCCCTGAATAGCATCAAAGAATCAGAATAAGAATAGGGTTTATTGCCATTTGACGATAAACAGAATTCACAGGTGATTCAGTACATAATAAAAATTTATTAATCCAAGAATGTGAAAGTTATTTTCACGTTAACAAATCACATCTCTACCATCCAGAAGTTGAATTTAAATATTTACTTTTGATTCAGCAAACACACAGAAAGCACGACCCACACAACCCACGGGTCAAGAAATACTACATCATTATATAATTTGTACAGAACAACGCTGAAAAATAAGCCGATAACATGGCGCTAGCCTAGCTTAGCTTCCAACTAAGCCCACGGCCCGGAGCTCCGGAGCCCAGAGGAAAAAACCGGTTCAGCCACGAAAACTAACGCAAAGCACCATAAAACACACATAAAGCACGACCCACACAACCCACGGGTCAAGAAATACTACATAATTATATCATTTGTACAGAACAAAGCCAAAAAATAAACCGATAACATAGCGCTAGCTTAGATTAGCTTCTAACTTAGCCCGCGGCTAACACAGGAACAAACAACACCTACTGAGCTAGTTTTTGATGTTCATATCATTTTAACATGTCTGCATGCATGCAGGGATCTTGTGAGTACTTACGCCATGCATTTTCTTTTTGTGGATCTTTTTTCTTTTTCGTCTTTTTGTACTCCGTACTCCATACATGTGTACTCCATCTTCAACACCACGGAGTATGACGGTGTTTTAAGTAGCCATGTGGCTAGCAGTTGATTGGCCGAAAAATAACAACAATGCGCTGGCTAGAAATAGGTGACACCCCCGAGGAGCGCTGGAAAAAGACCCGAAAACTACCCATTATTAACAGCTCAATGTATAAGTTTAAGACAACCGATAGTGTTATCTGAAGCACAGAGGGGCTCCTTCATATTTGGCTTTATCTCAGTTTGGTCGGGGCCGACTTGTGGCGGTTTTTTACCGTGGCCAGTCACATTTTATGCTGGTCCACGGATACTGAAAAACCTTCTCAGTGCCTTGATAAAGCTTATGTGGACAGTTCTTGTGGACATGCAGGTGAAAAGTACAGCCCAGCGCTTACTGTCTGCGCTTCCTCCTCTGGTGCGGCGTGTAGTCACTGTCCAAGGGCCAAACACGTCCAACCCTACACTGGTGAATGGCAGCATAGGTGACAGCCTATCAATGGGTAAGTCTGCCATCTTTTGAACTTGCAGCTGTCCCCTGAGCTTACGACAGAGTACAAATCTGTGAATAACAGAAGATACAAGTCTTTTGCAGCCAATAATCCAAAATCCAGCTCCTCTGAGCATTCCTTCTGTTATGTGGCGACCCTGATGTGCCACTTTCCCATGGTAACATCTCACAAGAAGCACAGCTATGTGGTGGTTATGTGGGATGATGAGTGGATGTTTCTCATCGTTTGTCAGATTTGCAGGTGCCAGGCGTCCTCCTATTCTAAGGAGGCCTTCTTCATCGATGACTGGGTTTAACTTTTTTAGACTGCTTTGCTTTGGGAGTGGCAGATTTTCTTTTATGCACCTGTATTCTTCTTTGAATGTTTCACTTTGCACTATATGAATGATAAACTTAGCTGCTTGTGACATCTCCTCTACAGTGTTATGGTCGTTAAAACACTGCCATTCTTTACATTTTGTGTTTGCTGTAGTGATGCAATACAGCGACAGAGTCTCATCCAATGAGAAAATCTTTCAAAACGGTGAGACTCTAGTTGAGTAACTGAGGTTTTAGTGAGAAAAGTCTTGACCTCAGGTCTAATCTCCGTGTCTGAATCGGGTTCTATGAAACTGAAAGAGTCAGGGTGTGACACCTCTAAAGATGGCTGTGTCAGAAAGGAAGGACCACTAAACCAGTTAGTGTGAGGTAAAGTGGAAGCTGCAATAGGCCTGGTGGCATTGTCTGCTGGATTGTCACTTGTAACAATGTAATACCACTGTGCAGGATAAGTGGTCTTTCTGATCTTTGTCACACAATTTGCTACATAAGTGTGAAACCTCTTTGTGTTGTTGTGTATGTAGCCAAGTACGATCTTACTGTCTGTAAAAAACTTGACAGTGTCTATTTCAATGTCCAATTCGTCTCTAATGAGTTCAAACATCTCTACAGCTAAAACTGCTGTGCATAACTCCAGTCTCGGTACTGTGTGTGCAGGTCGTGGTGCTACTTTAGACCATAATAAAGCCTGTGTGCCACTGACCTTCACTGTAGAAAGGCTCTCAGATACGCAACTGTTCCAATTGCCATGGTGGATGCATCTGCTAATATACCCAGTTCTTTTCTCACAGCAGTGGTCTGTGAAAACGGCAGGTAGCATCTCGGTATCTGTAGCTCCTCGAGATCTTTTAAGGATTTTCTCCATCCGTTCCATTCCTCTTCTCTCTCTGCAGGAAGTGGTTTATCCCAGTCGTTTTGCTCTGCAGTCAGTTCTCGGAGAAGAGCTTTTCCTTGCATGGTGATATGCGACACAAAACCTAGTGGGCCAGTACACCCCTCCTAGTGTAACCCTTTTACCAACCGGCTCAAAATAAAGAGGTAATAACTAGTTCCGATAGAACCTCTTTAAACTCAAATGTAACTCAAAGGTAAAAGAGACATTCCAATGTATAAAACCATCTAGGTTAAAAGTATGATCCTCACTGTGGAAAACGACTAAATTAGCCTTCCCAGAAATGTTAATGTGCAAGAAGACACACAGTAGTTCTTATTAATGTCTTGTATTGAAAAGAAAAGTATTTGGCAAAAACATAAAAATATACATATACACATAACATCAAATCAAATCCCCAGAGTCAAAAGTTACAGCTAGGCTACGAGCTAATGCTAACAAGAGATCTCATCCACCTGAAATGAGACTTTAAAAATACTTTGATGCATTTGAGACATACATTACGTAGATACAAAACTTAAATTACTGACTCAAACAGCGAAATGAGTGGCAACAATCTAATGTCGGGACTATTTAATTGTCCCACAGCCTCAAAGAAATGTTTACACAATCAGCTGTGCTCTAGAATCTATAGTGCACTAGATTCTATAGTGCTCAGCTCATTGTGCTTCTAGTGAGTGTGTGAAGTTATCAAAGAGCTGATGAAACTGGAAAATGATATTGGCAACATAAATGTGCCTCATTAAATATGCTGTATTATAATAGTAAAAGTTTGAATAATATTGCAGTAAATGTACTGGGCACAAATATAACTGCTGTACAATGTTCTTTTTGAAGATCTGGATTTGCCTTCAGTCCTCCCTGTTGCTCCTGCCCCTGCTGCTCCTGCTCCTGTTGCTCCTGCCCCTGCCCCTGTTACTCCTGCTCCTTCAGGGAGCTGCACCCACAGGTGTGTAAAAGCATTTGGTTGGATTACAATTTGTTTTTTAGCCTGTGTGATCTAAATTGCAATGTGTGTTTTTTTTGTAGAACCACGAGGAAGAGGTCCTGGAGGCAGAGTCCTCCAGCTTTGAGAGGGAGGTCCTGGCAGCGCTCTGGGACTGACCCTCCTCATGTTCCACCTGCTTCCTCTCCTGCAGAGGGTTCCAGCTCATTCAAAAGAATGTGTAAAATTACAAATGTATAAATTACTATATGAAAATAGTTCATTTGATTTCAATCTGGAACCATTGGAGCTGCATCTTCTGCAGGAGAAATGGACTCCTTTTTCCTCTGTGTCCCCCACTCTTCTCCAGGCCATATTAGTTAGTATATAGTTCTGTATTTATATATTATTTTTATATATAGTTATTTATTTTTCTATTTTTCCACAAAATAAATTACATTTTATATTCTAAAACGTGTGTCCTGTATACATGCACCTTTTTCATATAATACTGGGTAGTTTGTGGGAAAATCAGTGGCTAGATAGAAAATCGGTATTGGAAAAATCGATTTTGGCAGGTCAGACCTCCTTAAAAACCGGAGATCGGTATCGGCCAAGAATTTTGGAATCGGTGCATCTCTATTCATTGCCACTTGTGGGGATGGACTCTCTTTTCTATTGTCCGGAATCATGTCACACTCAATCAGGTTTGGCAGTGGGAGCTTTATTTTTCCATCAACTGACTCTATCATGAAGTTCATTGCTGTTTTGCCAACATTATCTGACAGGCCTGAGCATGTTCTGAGGGTGTAAATGTGAGGAGTCTTAATGTTAAAGGGCTCGAAAAACTGTGACTTAGCCAGTGACTTGCTGTGTGACCTCCTCCCTCTTTCTCCCCCCATCAGTCTAAAATGGCACCAACTGTCATCTCCTGTCCCCAGCACAGGGAGTGGTGTTCGTTTTGTCCACCTCAATCCTCATAGTAGAGGCAAAAGCTTAAACCTCAATACTGTTCATTTTCTGTTTTACAAACCTTTTTTTTTTATTTATACGTTGTTTTTTGGGAGTACACCTTTCTGGATTGTTCTCTTTTACCAGTAGGATAGACTAACACTGGGCTTATTTTGGAGCATGTGTGTGGGCTGTCTGCATCTCCACAGCAGAGGAGAGATTCAACTGCAATGCAAGAGCTATTTGGAAGTCTGGACAATGATCAGCCAGAAGGCAAGGCAGATGTGGATGAGAATGCTGAAAGAGAAGAGGACAGAGACAATGTAGCATCGATGTTGGACTGGCAAGACAGGGTTCATGTGCCCAGTGTACAGTATAATGTGGATGAGGGGGTACTGGCACACATTCAAGTGCAATTTGATCCCCTCAGTGGGTCCAGGAGGGAACATGGTGTAACAGTCCTACGGAATTTGCTCTCGTTTCTTGAGTCACTAAGAAGCCCTACTAAGTACTACGGACTATTTGAGCCACTCGCCTCAGGAAGGAAGCCACTACCCTCTGGCTACAGTCCATTCGGACCAGAAAGTTCTCTTTACTTTTATTGTAACGTATTGTTCAAAATGTTATTATTGCACTAAAATGCATTTCACAAAAACTGGAGCCTGTTCTTATTATGACAACTGCATTTATAAAGTATGTGTCAAAATAGTGTCATGTCATAGCATATACCACACACACACACACACACACACACACACACGTGCGTGCGTGTGGGTGTGTGTGTGTGCGTAGCAAAGTGACAATACAGATAGAGAAGTGTACATATTGTTCTTTATACAAGACACGTTTGTTGTTCTTGTGTTTGTGTGCGTGTGCGTGTGTGTGTCTCTTGATGTGTGAAATGTGACGTGCAGCACTGTGAGCCCAAGACAAATAAATTGTGCTGCGCAAATCACTATCAAGTTTGAATCATACCACAGTGAACGTGTGCTGTAATCAGGTGGTCTTACCAAATATTATAGAGTGTACTCCAGTTGCCACCGCGCTGCTCTGGGTCAGACGGATGGAGGAAAGGCTTCCAATCTGTGCCATCTGGCCCTCCAACCACACCAACCCGTCAGGCATTCAACATTTCCATACTAGAATTAGTGGGTGCAGTATCATGAATATAAATGCACATTTTTGTTGTGCTGCTCATTCTTTCCAGAGAAAAGGCTCCTGATATATGTGGACCAATGGCCATAGTGTCAATAAATCCATATGATCAAAAATGTCAAACTGAAATATTTTTTGCCATTTATTAATGTAATAATGTACAGAGTGCAGAACAAGCAGTGCAAGTGCAGGGCAATGTTAGAGATTGTCGACTGACATGTGTTTTATAGTGTTCATGAGTCCAACAGCAGAGGTGAAACCACTTAAGAGGGTCTGAGGGGATAGTAACTTCCTGCCAGGGGGAGCGGCTATAGTGGTGACTTAGGTCAGAGGTCACCACACTTCTCAGCAGAGTGCCCAATGCACTGCAGTCTGTGTCAGGCAGAGACTACACAGTGATGGGGGGGAATGAGGAGCTGATGGTCTGCTGCCATTTGAGGTCTTGGTGATGGTGCAGAGGAAGCAGAAGAAGCCCAGGGTCTCAGTGGTGATGGCTGTGACCTTCCTGGAGTCCAAAATGGTCTGTTACGACGTCCAGCTCTACTGCACCATGACACCAGCCTCTGCTGCTCATCCGAGTGGACCAAAGAGTCTTAAAAACAAGTGCAGAATGTAACATGTTTATATTGTGTCCAACACACTGCTCCTCACTTGAGACCTTTATAGAGCAATAGATACTTTAGCACTACTTTAAATAGTTTTCACCCCACCACCTCGCTTATATTGCATAGATGTACATTTATATAACTTTACTTTATAGTATATATATATATATATATATATATATATATGTATAACTTTATAGATGTACATTTGATTAACTGTACTGTATTTCTGTCGACTTGTGCAAATACAGATCTGTATACAAAGGCCTTATCAACTTTTACGTTTTAACATGTATGAATTGTATTCCTTTTATCCACGTTTAGGTCTTTGAATAGTTATTATATTGCAATGTGTGAGCTACTGTGTCCAAGTTGTGGATCAATAAAATGTGTCTCAGTCCAAATGTCCCTGATCAGATCCATTATCTCTTCCACACAGTCTAACAAAATGTGGCATTTGTCATCTTGAAATCTCACAATTAAAACACTCAAAGCTTCCTCAGGTTTTCATGTTACCCTAACATGTAACTTACAGCTGTCCAGCTCAATGTTGTACATGACAGTAGTAAACACTGCACCTGCAGGTCTTCTGTAACATGCTAAGGCTAGTAGCATTGTGCTAACAACACTAAAAGCCAAACAGATTCATGCTGACTGTGGTCATTCATCTTACTCAGAGCTGTGGGCAGTAGCTGTGTCCTGGAAGCATCTTGTAGTAGTAAAACACGATCAGTGAAAGATTGCCGATGTCTTGCCTTCTTTGCGCTGATTGGCTGGAGAAAGGAGAGTCTTACTGGCTTAGCTAAAAAAAAGGGGTGGGAATTATGGTCATCTCATTATAATGTTACAGATAGCCGGACAGCGTCCGCCATAAAATAAGTGAACGCAGAGCGCCGTCTGGCGAAAATTACGCCGCTCGTTTACGGTGCACAGCGTTCTCTTTATTTACGCCAGACGGCGCTTGGCGTTAAAAAGCGCCGCTTTATTTTGTAAACGTGCCGTAAAATACGCCACGATACGCCGCTCCTATGAGGCGGAGTGTGATCACATTGGCTTTCCACATTTTGTCTTTTCAGCTTCAACCTATTTTGAGATGATCCTAAAGAAGTTTAAGTGACTCGGCTTCATCAGAAAAAAAGAAAGAAAATTTAATGAATATGTGCTGCCCGGTGGTCGAATGGTTAAGGCATCAGCACATATGCCAGGCTCCAGGTACAGCCGGCCGCAGTGTCGTTGAGTTTGAATCCCGATTATGACCATGTAACTGCATGTCAGAGTCTGATCCCCCATTTCATGCTCACCTTTCCTGTCTAATAAAACCTTCCGGCCAAAAAAGAAAAAATGCGGACAAATGCGGACAAATGCGAGTATTTTTCGTTCATGTTTCTGAATTTGCGCAGTTCCCCTGTTCCTGTCAGCTCATTGCTCTGTCAAAGAGACTCTGACTGGCTGCAATGTTGGCGACAGTGACAAAAGTAGAAAATTTTTCAACATACCGGATCGCGTCACAGGCCTCCGTGTGCACAAGCGGGAGATTTTCACAAGCACTACTTTCGCTTGTCGCTGACCTGAGGGAGACTCAGAGGAAGATTTGAGTTTGCTTCATTCGCAACTCAAGGATGCTTGAGTTTTGGAATTTGGTCGCACGACTTAACTTGTACTATTCGCACGAGAATGATCTACTGCGCCTGCGCATGCACTGAGCACGGCCCCGGAGCACACCCCCGAACCAGGAGGCCGGTCCCTGGCCTCCTGGTTCATACGGCACTAACATGTCCGAGGTGTACTTTGGTGCTAGGCCATAGAGAGACTTGTACACAAGCAAAGCTGCGTTAAAGTCTATTCTCTGAGCCACAGGGAGCCAGTGCAGAGAACAGGACAAAAGATGAGTTAACTCCCAAGTGCAAGAAGTATGATTATACTTCTTGCACTTGGGAGTTAACTCATCTTTACCGTGGAAAGCAGAAAGGCACCCTCGCTGCCATTTTTGGGGTTCAGCCAAGATTATGTAAGCTGAACAAGGAGTATTGTTCGTGTTTGTCCAGATAGAAGGTGAGTGTGACCACTAAATGAAACAATAGTGTCTGATAATGCTATATGTACTTGTATTTAGTTTTTAGGGTTTGCTTGATTAATGGTATAATCCAGTTCACTTGTCAGGTTTTTCTGACCAGTGTGTTTTATTCCAGCAACGTTCACTTTATCTTCTTTTGATACATCCATACAAATCTAGGCTCTTTTTAAATGTTTAAAAGTTATATGATGTAGGATATATGATTTGCTGCCTTGTAATTACATCTCCTAATTTAGGGGGGTGTTTTACTTGAATAAGTAGGCTAAGCATCAAATAACTATTGACCTTCAGATAATTTTCTGAGACAAGGCATAAATGTAACTGAGCCCCGTTTTATTTTGTTGTAAATCTGTGGTTTAATTTATATTCATGTTTTGGACAGCCATTTGCGTTCTCTGCTCCTGGGCTGATCAATAATCATTAAAGATCAATAGCACCATCTAGTGGATTAATTAGGCCATTGTTGTTCATAGATAATAATTATTTGAGAATGTATTAGTGCAGTTTACAAATCAAAACAGTCCAAAACCAAGCTCAACCAAAGCATAATTACAGGCGTTTATCATCATCAGACCTGGAAACTAAACTCAATCATTCTGATTTTGTGTTGGACTTTCCAGGTACCTCCCACTGAGGACATCTTAAAATGAGTGAGCAGCATGGTTCTGCCTTGTAGAGGAGTTTAGTGCCATCACTGGAATGGAGGCTGAAGTGGGGAGCAATGAACGAGAAGAACATGGACAGCTTCATGTTGGCTTCAAGGAGGAGAGACACAACTGCAGTGATGGGCTCGCGTGGAGATGCAGGCCCTGCTTCACAGCCTCATGTTGGCTTCAAGGAGGAGAGACACAACTGCAGTGATAGGCTCTCTCCTGGTGAACACACTCACATTTGCTTAGTTAATGTTCATGTATTTCAGCTTTCTTTTATGGCCGTGGCTGGAGAGCCCCGGCGCGGTCAAATGGCCGCGCAGTTTCAGGGACCGTGGCATTTCCCTTATAGCCCGTTATAGCCTCATGGCTAACCCTAACCCTAACTTTAACCTTAACCTTAACCTTAACCTTAACCTTAACCCTAACCTTAACCCTAACCTTAACCTGTTACCACCCACCTGTCCGCCGGCAAACATTTTCTATATCTCAAATATTCTCTTACATCATCACTTTTATTTCCGTGGTCAATACCAGCAAGCCATACATCATTTTAAAGCATATTTTCTCAACAAAACGAATATGTCATTGATTTACATTGAATAATATGCCCCAAGAAGCAATTGCCAATAGTTTGTGAGAAAGTCTCAACTTTTACAAACGCATGTCCTACCTGTTTGCTGTTTATGACGGACGAAACGGCTTTAATTCTGTACATCCTTGTACTCAGTCTGTCCGTAAGGAATCATTGAAAAACAATATCCACTTGTATTTTTCCTGAAGTTATCCGATTTCGAGATATTGTCAAGTAAACAAACTTTTCTTCGTTTCTCGCCGGACGAGAATGCGCTTATTCGGCGCATTTCTCCGTCCATAACAAATGACCTGTTTGACCTATAAAATAATGTTGGATATCCTTCTTTTCCTCAGACTGTTACCTACAGAATGAGACCATCCACGATTTTTTCTGTCCACGGGTTTGTTTGCTACAGCCTCCGCAAAAAAAAAAATGCGCTTTAGCGAGAATAGCTTTAGAAAGAGGGGCGGGACAAAGGGCTTATTGACACAGAATCTTCTGTATTCTCGTGCGTAAGGCTCCGGGAAGGCTGTAAAGAGCCAGATTTCTCGGCAGGATTTTGCGCATAACGTTTTCTGATTTTACTTTTGGACGTGCATTTTGTTAGACATATGTATTATTATACCAATACAAAAATAAAATAAAAATATTATAATTTTTTTTTTTTTTTTTTAACCTCTATATGGGAAATTCATGGGTAAACTCATATTTACACATATTTTTTTTAGCAGTTATAATTGCTATTAGTGGCCTACAAAACATCAAAATGTATGATTTATGATCATAGAGGAGCTAAAATTTGGCACAGTTGGCACATATTTGGATCACCTGTTCCGAATATACTTTTTGATACAAAAAGGTCAACAGCACCAAAATGCCTGTTCCTAGAGATCTGAAACTTTACACAGTTGTTGTCAACAAGATAAACATCATGTACAGTGAACAGCATATGCACACAATGAAGTATGTCATGCTCAGGACCATTACAAATTGACAATATTCAGGCGAGACTAAAAAAGGATGTTTTGTTTATGTTTGGGCTTCTGTAGTGTAAGTTCTGAAGCCCTGACAGTGTTCATGTGCACATCTGCAGAAACTAGAAGGCCTAAGCTTTCTAATGATGCATCACACTTGCATGTGGAACATAAGATCCTCTTTTAATAAGCAATGCCATTTGGGTATGTCCAACCATTGTGCACAGGGCGAAAATAGGTGGATGGCCCCTAACCTTAACCCGGCGCGGTCAAATAGCGGTGCAGTTTCAGGAGCCGCAGCGCGCGGCCAGCACAAAATAACATGGCAGTTTCGGCCGCACGCCGCGGCACTGCAGACACTCCCTTCTTTTATAGGTGACATTTTGAGTATGTTTTCCTAGTCAAAAATTATATATTGTTTGAAATTTTAATTGCCATGGCAACAGTCCTAATTTCTCATCTTCCTGAAACCCACTGTTAAAAAGGCCCAATTCTCCAGCATCCCCGAACTTTTCTGCCTGGAGACTGATGAGCGGAGAAAGCAGAGAACTAGAAAGCTTTGTGAGAACCCTGTTTGGGACTTTTTCTGTTGCTTGGTGTTTGTGTGCGTGTATAGATGATGTAAGTAGATGTTTCAGTGTTTCTAAGTTTGCTGTGTTTCTGCTGCTATTATTCTAATTGATGCATCTGTGCTGTGCAACAGGCCTTGGTAGCGCCAGCTTATAGACAGGCCCATAGCCAATGAGATTCTTATGTAGATTGTGGATTTTACTATGTGGGTTTTGTGTTATTGCTTGCTTGGGGATGATTGTTCTTGTATGTACGGGTGCTGACGCTGACGCTTATGAGGGGTCAAAGTAACAAAAATTCAATTGAACGTTGTGTGGTGTAATACCTTAAAGGTGGTATGGAGAATTTTTTTCAGCAAATTTTTTATCATATTTCCTCGTGGCATGGATACATCATTTGTCCTGCCACGTATCAATCATAAAACGCACCTACCGCTCACCTGCAGCCGCGTGCGGGTCGTGCCGACGTTTCCGCGTGCCTAAGCGCATGGATCTATCATAATATAGTTCCCTCAGTGTACGGGGCAAAATGAAGACGGAGAAAGACAGTTCGAGCTGACGCAAAAGTGGACAGAAATCTACGGGAGACGAGAGATGCGATGCGCTCCGTTGCGCTAATAAACAAACGCACGTGTGTGTTGTATCAGTCCGCACGGGGGAGGGCGCATGCGCACTTCCGCCTGCGTTCTCAAATCGCCGAAAAATCGTCCATACCGCCTTTAATCATTGAAAGTAAATGTGTTAATAATGTTGTGAATCGTTTGACTTGGTTAATTCTGATGTACTAATCATGTAATTGCAATCAAATGTAATCGTTTTTTATCATTTAATATTCACGTCTACACCATTCAACAGTCCGGAGCTTTAGCGTCTGCATCTGTGATTTTTTGTTACTTCCGGTTGCTCGGAATACGGCAGGGGCAGATTGACGACAATTCCCCTTGTAGTCTAAAACAAGATCTTTAAAGTTTAAACCGATGGTCTTCACGGCAGCGTTTCTGTGCAATGCGCTTCAGTCGACGCAACTTCAGTCGACGCAACTTTAAGGAACACTTTGAAGCAGCTCTGGTAAGTGCCCGAACTATTCTCAGTATTTTATTATTTGTCGTTCGCATTCCAGTAATTCTAAGTAAATGTGTGTAGGCTTTGAGCTTGTCGCTAATGCTAACCGCCATTTTTTTCTAATAAATAAAAAGTAAACGTCAATCTTTTGTATGAAATACAGTTCATCATGATGTATCGATTAACAGGCTTGTAGGGTCATATCGTGTTGTTCTATCACGTGATTGTGAAAGTTAATGATAATTGAATTTGTCTACAAAGACTGTAAACACGACAGAAATGACTGTGTAATGTCTCTAAAACAGCGTGTGTTTCTACAGACAGTGGGCTCTTCTTGTTGACAGTGTGCTGGTCTGTGCTCTGTCGTGAGACGTTTCTATCCATCTGGACCTTCAGCATGAGCGCCACAACGTGTTACAAAGGTGCGTTTGAGTCCAGGATGCCCCGTCATATTATGATAGTTGATGTCACTCGAGAGAGGATCCCATTGAGTGCAGGCTGAGCTCTTCTAAGCCACAGTGTGAGTTCAAGAGTTTTTAATTCTTGGTACAGTTGATGTATTTGTTATTGTTATTGATGCTGGAAAAGCAGAAGGTTATGTTACATTCACATACAAGTCACATGTCTGAACTGTCTTTCTGTGTCAGTACATCAGTACATCAGTACATCAGTACATTAGTACATTAGTACATCAGTACATCAGTACATCAGTACATTGACTCGGGTATTTAGACCACCATTATCATTTGATAGTTTGGCCTTTCAGAAGGGTCTTTATGAAACATCCTTTTGTTGTACTATTTTGTGGCATCTGGGCAATTGAATTGCATTACATTTCAGAGCTGCTGGTTAAAATAAATAAATAAATACAAATTAATATATATACAAAATAAATAAATACAAAACAAGTATGAATAATTGTATGTATAACATATTATTCATGTATAATTTGTAAATTGTATGTAGTGTCTTAGTCTTGGCATTTAATAAGCAGCTAAAAATGGTGTCACTGTTCTATACTCCAGCTTCTATTGTAGTGTATCTAATAATATCTCTAAATCTACTTTGAATTTCAACCAGGACCAAGAGGCTTTGGCTCTGAGTAGATCTATTATGTCCACAACAAACATTTAGCCTCATTTATATACACTTCAAACCAAGTGCACTGAAACACAGGTAACATGCCAAAGACATTTCCTGGAATCTTTATCTCTATATGGATTAGAATCATGATAAAACAACCTTCATAAATAACACAAATTATAATGAATACACAATTAAGAAGGATTAAGTCTGTGTGTCTTCAGTAGACTGTCACACAGGTGGCCATTTTGAATGCCAGAGTTATTGATCATTGGTTCAAACACTTGCTCAATATATGGCCTGGTAGCATCCTGATTCAGCCTGATTACACCAGTGTTAAGGTCGCGGAGGAGCAGGAGCCTGACCTGGAGCAGGAGCCTGACCTGGAGCCAAGGCTGCCATTGAGCAGGGGCAAAATATGGCCTTAATAATAAAAAAAGGAACTACAATCACAAGCGAGCACGGGTAGCACCTGCAAACTGAGGACATAGTTTTGCTCCATCTTAAGTGTTAGGCCTTTATAAATGTCACCTTAGGTTTCTACTGCACAGCCATGCGATGTAATTATGTAATTTTTTTGTAATAAATAAGCATCATATTTGTTTTGTGTAAAATCGGTATTGGATATGAACACTTTATGTCTGGGGGACACGGATAGTTTATGTTCTACTTTAAAAGAAAATCCTTCATACCATTTTTTTTATATTTTAAGCGTTTCCTTATCTGCGTCCCCAGATATGAAGTAAACATGTTCAAATCCAATTGTGATTTTACTAATAACAAACAGAAAAGCAAAAAATGTATATGACATTGTAAATACTAGCATCATTTAAAGAATAAATCGGTGTAATCCCTCATTCGTCCAGCAGGGGGCCGTTGTAGAAAAAGATTGAGTTGTATCATCTGGACTGTTTTAGAAAAACAAGACGTTTGGACTCTCATCCAAGAGTCATTCTCAATCTGTGGATCTAGTCTTAGAACTCGGATATTTATCTTACTCGGAGTGATCTGATAAGAGCCTGTCCTTATTTGCTTTATAAAATAAGGACAGGCATAGGATAGGTATCCGATCCTATGCACATACTAATAATAATAATGTATTATTGCTGGAGATATATTTATGCACATTCATTATTGCTTTGGGTTTTCTGCAGCTTTGAAGAGCCGTCCACTCTCTTCAGAGATGAAAAGGTCTCCAAATGCACTCAGCACTCCAGCAATGGTGGACGCATGTCAGTAATAGTGAGGTATTTGTCATTGGATTATGATTTATGTTTTCTGCTTACATTAATGATATATATATATATGTTTTTTTACCAAAGGTTAAGTGGACCTGAACCTAGAGGGCGAAATGTGAGCTGAGGACCAGACAGCAAAATCTACACACAAAGAACGTTAGAGCCGCATTGATCCAAGTGGTCTCCATGACGACCATGGACTGGAATGAAAGTTCTAAAGTTGTTCTTTGGGAGTGGAAGTGTTTAAATTCTCCATGCCCGGGTCTAGAGGGGTGCAAAATGGTACATTGCAGCAGCATGTATTAAACATGTGTACCCTCTTTTGATGTTGACTACTTTTTTGAAACTGATATATCCTCGGTCAGGCTGGTCTTATTCTCAGCGTTCATTTTCCCCCATGCTAACGACTTTGTCAGAAGAGTACAATTACATGTAATAATAAACAAAACTATTACAAATTTGGCTCCTATACATTAAATCATGCAAAATGATAAACCACCAAAATAGAAATAATTAAAGAGATAAAGGTAATATTTAAGTCCTGCTGTGAAAGCCCCTCTCTCTGCACCTGTACTGCCTCTGCACATGGCCCATTGCACAGGCCCCGACACCTGCAGCCAACACTTAAGCTCCTCCACCGAGCACATATACATTTTGTACCATATGAGAGAAAATTGTATCCAGGGAACAAAACTGTACCTTTAGCCAATGTTACTAATTTGTCCATTTAGGGGTACAGCGCCAGCGACAAGCTCTTCGTGTCTTTAGAGTGACGTACCACACCAAACACAAGAAGCTACACATTTTCCCAAGCTTCCATTTATTCAACTACACAATACTGGTGACTAACGTGTTCATACGGTTCATCTTCCTTTGGCTGTATAATCTCATCATTCAAGTCATAGTCCTTGTTCCCTGACACAGATCCACACAGTCTTCGTTTGAAACGGGTGCGTTGCTGTTGAAAGCATCTCCCAGTCCAGATCTCCCAGTCCAGATCTCCCAGTCCAACGGCGGGTCAGGACATTAGTCACCACCAGACTGAAAAAAAACATGTTTAAACCAAAGCCACAACACAAGTTTAGACATCGTTGCATACTACAATTACTACACCTATTACAAAGTGTATTTAAATATCTTTTATCTTAAGGGCAGTATATATTAATGTTTTACTCCACAATGATTCAATTAAATAAAAACAATCACCATTGTAATTTCAAGTCCAGAAAACTTGCGGGAGAGTGACTCTTGTTAAAGAACGTGGTCTGGAGCAGGTGTGTGTGCGCGTGCGTATATATATATATATATATATATATATATATATATATATATATATACACACATATATGTATATATATATATACATATATATATATATATATATATATATTTATTATTATTATTTTTTTAAACTACAAAAGAGTTGACATGTTTTCAGGACTCAGTGTAACAAGTCACACTTGTTTGTCTTGAGTTTGTCTCCTTGAATTTCACTGTGGGAAAAGATAAAAGAAACGGTCTTACATCTCGGTATACTGTGAAAATATACACAGTAAGGTGTATAAAATACATCCTGTATTAAATGGTGAAACCTGTGACTGAAGCTTGTGGTCAGATGGTTCATCTCAGTCAAGGGCTCAGGGCTGTGGACACCTCAGCCTCATGGAGATTCTACTGTTGGTGTACGATATCTTTCAGAATTAGAATCATACATTGTCAGTCTGGTCAAATCTGATCTTTAACTGTAGGAGCCAGTGCCACAGTCATCTTCTTTATTTCTGAACACAGTCATCTCCTTTATTACTGAACACAGTCATCTCCTTTATTACTGAACAAGACCCTATATTTCCAACTGAATTACAAAAAAACATTAACATTGTACTTATTTGTGGCCAATGATGGTAGATACAGAAAAGAAGCTCATCTCCAATTCAAGGTTGTGGACTCCTCAGACTGCTGCAGATTGTATTTTATTCTATTTTAAGCACATTTATAACTTTATTAGTAGTAATTAATCATATTCATAATATATTCTACGTGATACATTACTTTAAACAGAATATCGTTGTATTTATACAAACATCTCACGACAGAGCAGCACAACAAGAGCCCACTGTTTTAGAGACATTACACAGTCATTTCTGTCGTGTTTACAGTCTTTGTAGACATATTCATTATCTTTAACTTTCACAATCACGTGATAGAACAACACGATATGACCCTACAAGCCTGTTAATCGATACATCATGATGAACTGTATTTCATACAAAAGATTGACGTCTACATTTTATTTATTAGAAAAAAACGGCTGTTAGCATTAGCCACCAGCTCAAAGCCTACACACATTTACTTAGAATTACTGGAATGCGATCGACAAATAATAAAATACTGAGAATAGTTCGGGCACTTACCAGAGCTGCTTCAAAGTGTTCCTTAAAGTTGCGTCGACTGAAGCGCATTGCACAGAAACGCTGCCGTGAAGACCATCGGTTTAAACTTTAAAGGTCCCATAAACATGCAAAATCGACTTTTCAGAGCTTTTAACCTTCTTACATTGCTATTTGTGCTTCATATATGTACCCAGAGTGTTTTTTTGATTGATTCCCGCAATGTTTAGCTATATTACAGACTATCTCCTTTCCTCGAATCTCCAAACTGACGGGCGGTGGGGCAAGACCGCGTCATAAGGGCAAGCACGCGTCACCAAGGGTGTTGCACAACCCTTATTATTATCAATTATACACTTGGGATAGACTACGAAACGTGAAAAAAGCATGTTATGGCACCTTTAAAGATCTTGTTTTGGACTACAAGGGGAATTGTCGTAAATCTGCCCCTGCCGTATTCCGAGCAATCGGAAGTAACAAAAATTCACAGGTGTGGACGCGAATGGTCTGGACTGTTGAATGGTGTAGACGTGAATATTAAATGATAAAAACGATTACATTTGATTGCAATTACATGATTAGTACATCAGAATTAAGTCGGTGTAATCCCTCATTTGTTCAGGCGTGTTCCATTGTAGAAAAAGCTTCAGTTGTAGTCATCTGGACTCAGTTAGAAAAATTAGACGTTTCGACTCTCATCCAAGAGTCATAAAATCAGTAAATCAATCAATAGAAAGTCAATGGACTGGACTTACCACAGAATAGTACAAATATCGGAGTTCTCGGCCTAAATTCTCTTATTGACAATGACTCTTGGATGAGAGTCGAAACGTCTAATTTTTCTAACTGAGTCCAGATGACTACAACTGAAGCTTTTTCTACATCAGAATTAAACAAGTCAAACGATTCACAACAACATTATTAACACATTTACTTTCAATGATTGCGGTTTTACACCACACAACGTTCAATTGAATTTTTGTTACTTTGACCCCTCATAGACGCTCGGTATCAGAGCTTATGTTGAAGTCGGTGCTGCCTCACCGTGTGGCCCGAGCTTACATCATCATGTACGCTCTTAAAGGGCCAGTGAGTGAACCTGCTTTGCAAGGGTTACCATAGCAACCTCAGCAATGCCGGTTAGTATGCTTAAGTTATTACGGCCTTATACTTACTGTATTTAGTTCCAACTGTATTTTGTGTCATATTTACATACAATGGATTTCTATTAGTTATTACTCAATGTGTATTATTGTTGTATAGTTATTTATATTCATTCCTCGTATCTCTAAGAATATCTCTATATTCTATATTGTACCACAGGGATTGTACAATAAACATACTAAAAGACACCTTTCTGCTTCATTGAGAACACAATGCAGTAAATCCAGACATCACCCCCCAGGAGTTGAAATCTCCCCCATCACAATAGAAAGAGCACATACATCACAATAGAAAGAGCACATCACCTGGGCAAACCAATACCAACAACTGATAAACCACAAGGCCTGATAATTAGTTGTCTTAATCATCATGTGAAGGATCTTGTTATGAAGCCTGCAAAAGTTAAAGTAGACCACCAGTACAAATGCAAGCGCATCTTCTTTGCTCTAGATATTCCATACAAAGGGTGTCAATAACGAGCAAAGTTCCAACACATATGTGAGGAATTCAGGAAGAGAAAATTGGGTTTTCTTTCCCGGCCACTCTTCTGATGGCTTTTAAAGGTAAAAAAAAAAAAAACGGGTCTCGGGCGTGGTGGACTTGAAGGGTGGCCAGGGAGCCCTTCATTAGGAATGGACGCCACTTTTCATTACATGATCAGGTTTTGGGTTCGGTGCATGTTCACAGCATTGATTTCTATGTTATTCTTTCATCTGTTTCCTGTTTTTGTAGTTCTTGTGTTTGTATGTTGTGTTCGACCAGAGAGTTTAGAGACACTCAAAAATGATCAATGGCTAAATCAATACAATCAACCTAATGGCATCGGAAGTTTTACAAGTACCATCCTTTAACGTTAACAACATATTTAATCCAATTAAGCAATAAAATGTTTTTACAAAAAATATAAAATAAAGAACAAACATATTTGAACAACAGACCTATTTGAACGACATTGAACATCAAAAACGAACCAAATTTTGTTATAAACAATCGTACTGTTCATTATACAGAGGCAAACACAAGAGGGGAGTTGCAATATTGATTTCAAACCGAATATCTTTTGAACACAAACGTTTTGAATGTAAAGACAAGAAGGGCAGATATGTACTGGTTAAAAAACTATTAATGGAAAAGTGTTTACCCTTTTTAATGTGTATGCTTCACCAGGGAGCCTTACTTTTATGTAGATATTGTAGACCTGATTCTAAACCACTCCTAGGGAACCCTCGTCTGTGGCAGCGATTGGAATTTTCACATCCAGAATACAGGACCGATTGACACCGTCGTGTGTGTGTGTGTGTGTGTGTGTCCAGGTGTCTGGGGAGGAATAGCAATAGATTTTAATCAGGATTTTGTATGGTTACTTTAATTTCGTGTTGATTTTAGGGTTTACCTTATTGAATTTGTTTTTTTCTTGGTTCATTTTGGTTATAATTATTTTTATTGGAGGATTTTTACTTAGTTTTAAAAACGTTTATGTTGAAATGATTGCATTTGGCACTTTCTGTTGTGCACTTGGTAGCTTTTGTACTTTTATTTAGAAAATGGAAAATCTGCCTCATCTTGTGCTACTCACTGCAACCCAGTTGCTCTCTGCCTATCCTGTGCACATCTACCCTTTTTATCACTATAAACTATATTATCATTTGTTGTCCCATCCATTATTGCACATAACATGAAGCTGCATGTAAATTTTATGGTGGAGGGCCATCACACACTCTCCTCATGAAAATATTATTCCTGTGCCACAGTTTAACAGTATAAATGTATCTTCAATGTATATTCAACATTTATTTATGTTAGGTCTTTTATTTTCAACAAAAGTTAAACTGAAAAACAGCTAGCCAATGCCTGTGACAGTAATATGAGATGAACTTGTTTAACAGCACAAATCAGCTCACCTGTGCAGGAGTTTTCTTACAAAGTTTTTATCTAAGTTTCTTTCCATCCAGCAACTGTCGCTCAGTCCGGTGTACAGTCTTTCTGATTGTGCTGAAAAAAAAAGCTCAGATGAAAGTCTAACTTGAGTAACATAGCTTCAGATAGAGAAGCTGTTGATGACATTATGTGAAAATCAATCAATAAATAGGTGTTTTACTGGCAAAAATACTTTATTTAGTGGAGTCACAAGCTTGTCTCCATGGAGACTGTTAAATTATGTGCCATTTCGTGGAACATTTCACACAAAACCACATCTCCATGGAACACTTGCAGAATCAGAAATAGGAAAAGGTCTCTTGGCATTGAACAAAATTCACAAACATAGGAAACTACTTTGGTGATACACCCCTAAGGATTTATTTATTTTTGTGAGTGGAATAATTTGTTTTTGAGATGCTCCATTTGGAGCTGCTGCATGACACAATTTGTGAAGTTTAATTAGGACGTTATACACTTTTCACTTTGACTAAAAATGTGATTGCATTGATCCTAAAACATAAATGAATCAGATGTTACTTGATGTTCTTTAGTCAGTAGGATTTTGTGACTTACGTCCAAGTTACATGCTGCACCACCACCACCACAGATGTAGTCAGTAACCATGACAACATAAACAATTGTACAGGATAACTTTTAATTGCATTGAACAGAAGCATCATCAGTCCTGTGGTAAAAGCTCCATTGCTCAGCTTGTTGCATGTAAATGAGAATCAACAACAGAACCAGATCCTTCAAGTCTCTACTCGAAGATACTAACGTTCAAAAATACAAATCTTTATCGCACTAAAATCTGAGAATAACCTCCTGTTGTATAAAAAAACAAAAGCACAAGAACTTGCATCTGAGTCTTAAAATTTGTGACCTGTTTTGTCAAAACCTCAATTTTTATATATGGCTACAAATTGGTTTGAATGAACATTAACTTCATCACTGCTTAACAGATATTTTGTAGTTTGCATTTGCGTTCATAGGTGCCATCTTTAAATCTCCAAATCCCTGAGTGGCCGCACAGACATAAGCAGTCTGAGCCCAAGCCATAGAGCACAAAAGCAGGTCCATTTGAGCAGTAAACTGACTGAGGTGGGCTGTGTGGGCCAAGCTGCATACTTTATAAATGTTCTGTGGATGTGAGGGTACTACTTCACTTCACAGGGACCGTTTTAAGTGGAAGGACATTTTATGTGGGAATAAGTCCGCAGTGTGTGCTTACATATAGGACTGAGTGAGTGTGCAGCCGAGGGCCAGTGTGAGGGGCGGGATGGGGGGCGCACACGTTACGAGGAGCTGGAGGCCTTCTTGTCCTTCTGCCGCAGGTGGATCTTCATGTGCCGCCGCCGCTCGTCGCTACGCGCAAACTTCCTGCCGCATTGGTCGCAGGAGAAGGGCTTCTCTCCCGTGTGCGTGCGGATGTGCGTGGTCAGGTGGTCGCTGCGGCTGAAGTTCCTCATGCAGATGCGGCACTGGAACGGTTTGTGTCCCGTGTGGATGCGCAGGTGACGGCTCAGCTCGTCGGAGCGCGAGAAGCGGCGGTCGCAGCTCTCCGCGGGGCACGGGTACGGCCGCTGGTGCACGGGCGTCTTGCTGGGCCTGTTGGGGTACTTACGGGGCCGCAAAATAGGCCTCAGAGGCAGGCTCTGGTGCGAGGGGAAAGCTGGGGCCACGGGCCCCTCTGTGGACGTACCCGGTGCGCCCAGAGTGAAGTTTCGGATGGTGGAGAGCGGCGTGAGCGGCGGCGGCATGCGCAGCGGCTCCAGAGTATACGGCAGGGACTTGCGCTCCTCGCGCTGGCAGCTCTGTGGGTAAAAGCCGCCGTATTCTGGCACAAATGAGAGGAGCGTGGGCCCGTCCACTGAGGGCTGAGGCGCGTGGTACGTCATGGCGCACGTGGACGACGCCATATACGCACCTTGCTCCTGGTACACGTCCCCACTACACGAGTAGGACGGTGCCCCGTGCGGGTGCGCGTACATGTGGCTGAGGTCTGGCTGCGCGTGCGCCATTCCGCCTTCCCCCAAGTGTTCTTCCTCTGTCGCGCCCCCTGAGGGCGAGTGATACGTGTATGGTGGAGATGCGCACGGAGACGCGCACGCAGAGGTGATGCCTGGCACCGCGATATCCGCGCTTACCACGTTGATCAGCTCCTCCGGGGTCCACTGCCCCGAGGCACCTTTAGAGTCCACGAATAATCTGGCCGTAAAGGCTAACGGCTGCGTATGTAAAGTGGCCACGTAGTGCGTCAGGTCAGCGTGTACAGGTGGCTCAGGTGCGTCCTTCTGGCCAAACAGGAGAGAACCTGCGAGACAGAGACGTGCACGTGTATTAGGCCTGATACACGCGCGCACACACACACACACACGCACACACACACACACACACATACGATCACACACACACACACACACGATCACAAACACACATACGATCACACACACACACACACGATCACAAACACACATACGATCACACACACACACACGATCACACACACACACGCACGCACACACACACACGATCACAAACACACACACACACACACGATCACACGCACACACACACACACACGATCACACGATCACACACACACGCACACGCACACACACACACACACACACACACACACACACACACACACACACACACACACACACACACACACAGTGACATAAACCCACTTTTACGCAGGAACCTCTACCCAAAGCTGACACGTTCCGGCCTCACATGGGACTTACCGGCTCCGCTTTTACCCCCGTACTCCTCGGCATCCCCCAGCGGCTCCTCTTTGAACACTACGCCCTCGGTGGAGAACACGTCTCTGGGCATCACGTCCATCAGACTGGCGTAGGACGCGCACACCTCGTCTACGACTTTAGCCGTCATGTTTGTCCGTCTTTAGCCAAACCACTTCTCTTCAGAACATTCCTTCTGACTCCCTTTTGCCTTCTAACGCGTCCCCCATTTATTTATTACAGTTGCGCGTGTGTAAGTAGCTCGTGGCCGTGGCATTGCGATTATAAAGGGGATCGCTGGGTGTCCCCCGTGCGTCATGCGCCAAATATGGACCAAGGACAGGGAACTCCCAAAATAGGAGGACTCGGGTTGATATGATGACGATACCCGAACAACAAAACTACATGTTTTACGCACAGGTTACACACACTTTCATTTAAGCTACATTGCTAGGCTTTTATCCTAACATTTAGACTATTTTGTGCTTTGCGTAAAGGTGTAAGAGAAGCGCGGTTCGGAATTCCGGTGTGTGCCCTCTCCATACAAGGCCTGTCCGGTGATGCGAGGATCCCCGTGAGCGTGCGTAAATGGCATCCGGGTAAACGGTGCCAGCGGAGCCCACACACAGCGCGGCGTGGAGCTGTTTGTGTTGTCCATGCAGTCCTGTGAGGGCAGGCAGCTGGTGAAGAAGTAATTGCAGGTTGTTTTCATGGGCTTCAGCTTCCCACTCAAAATATATAACATTGTAGTGTGTCTGGTTGCGATCCGCTTGTTTAAATCAGCTGGTCGCGTGGCATGAGAATGGGTCTTTGCGTAATTGCGTAATGTCGGGCATTTTGCTAATACATGTTGCTGTAGGAACAAGTATTTTCTAACTTGTGATATGTCAAGGGTTCTTTCTGACATTTCTTAGGAACAGTTATAAGGGCCAACCTGACCAAAAAAAAATGTGGGCACTACGAGAATAAAGTCATAAAATTAAAATAATTAAAGTCATAATGTTATGAGATTAAATTCGAAGCCAGAAAATAAGTCCTACATTTACGAGAATAAACTCCTAATTCTATGAGGAATTGTATGAGATTAAAAATAATTATTTTACGAGGATAAAATCTGAATATTATGAGAATAAAGTCAACATTTGAAGATGTTCCAATACACGTTTCACTTTCAGCACCACGGCCAGGATGCAAATAGCGCTTGACTTGGATGGGTTAAAATTTAACACAAAAGCCCACAATATATGTCGACCTTTATAATGAAGGCCTTTTAGACATCACAAACAGTAATTTTCCCTGTGCAGTGTCCCTCCGGTTAATTGCCAGCTCGGGGACACTGGGCAGGACACTGACCGCGCTCAGAGCCACATCCGCAGAAGGTGAGGGAGTATAGGACGATCTTTACCAATAATCTGTTTTTTGGACGCATTGGTTTGTTTTACATCAGCGCATCAGAGCTGCAGTGCCTCACAGTTGGCATATATGTGTAAAATGACGTACTCCGGGGGAGTTGGTTGCACGTGTGTTGGAGCTGCGCTCATGGCATGGCACTATATGTCTTTATAGTATCCTCTCATTGTAGTTACCAGCCTGGGCTACATGGTGTTAGGCTGTAGTTGTGTTACTCGGCTGTAAGAGGTGGAATGAGTTGTATGGATGATGGCGTGTGCGTAAAACATCACTTATTGGCTGTGCCAAACACGATCCAAGCTTGGACAGACTGCAGACAGCTGTTTTGATGTTCTGTGTGTTTTACAAGTCTGTCCAAGGGATGGCAAAAAGGTTAGAATAGGTGCATAAAACTTCAGCTTCCCAGTGCGCACGGCTCCTCGAGCAGCTACAGGGGCTGTTAGAATAGAATAATAGTGAATAGAATAGTGATTGTGCGCAAATTGCCCACATAGAAAAACAACGCAAGTGAGGAGCAGAACATGTGTGAATAACACCGAGGCTGCTCCTCCTGTCTGCGGGCGGCTGTGGCACGGAGCACGGCTGGTGTTTGAACCCATGGGGCACTACGGCTAAGCCATGGAGAAAGTAAACAATGTGTTTTGATTGATTCCTGCATATTTGAATAATCATGTATTGTCCTTCAATTAGGCTGGAGTGCTCAGAAAAAAATCGGTTTTAACCTGCGGTCTAACCCCACCCTCATCCTTGTATTTAGTTGTGTTGGTTTAGTTAAAAACAAGGACTAAAAGTGATAAATGTCACATACTTCTCTAAAATAATTACATTTTACAGGTAATTACATTTTAACATAATTATTTAAATGCAATTGTTGAAAAATGTGACAATTTTGAAACCAACATGCTTGACCTTGAGTTTGAATGCATCCCATTAGCCGCCATACACTCGCTCCATACCTGCAAAAGGTTAAAGATGGGGTAGCAAAAAACAAAACAATAACACAAATTCTGGCATTTCCCAGAGAATACTGTAAACTGGATTTTGGGACAATATCAGACCGCTGTGCACTGTCGGCATCTAATTATCAATTCAATTCAATTTACTTTACTTTTGTAATGCCCAAAATCACAACAGCAGATGCCTTGGTGGGTGTCTCAATAGTTATTACTTTAACTAATAGAAAGTTAGAGAATCAAATAATGAAACAGTCATTGTTAGGGGCGTTGCTAGGAACTGCTGAGATCCAGTACTCAGCCCAAGTGGATAAAAATTTTGATACCAGAGTGGACACTCTGACCTCACATTCTCAAAACAGTTCACACTCGTGTCTGAACAAAAGACTCTGGACAAAATGACACATTTTGCTTGCAAAAGGCTGTTACTCTCTCAAAACACTTAAAACATGCAACAAAAGCAAATCTTGCCTTCAAACACTAATTGCCAATTCAAAAGCACTCTTTAATCAACACTGGACAACAAAATAAAAAATATAGCCATCAATATGAACCAGTGCAGCCTTACATGTCCTGTTGACATGCCAGTGGCATTTCCTTGCTTTACATAGTTATACTTTACACAGAAATACTCAAAATCAGAAACAATTCCATGCCATTATTCTCAAAACTTTGGCTGAAAACTGAAATACAGAGAAAAATAGGAAAAATATGGGAATATACAGTAACAACTGTGTTCAAATTAGTCATTGTCTATTCGTTCACAACAAAAGTGCCACAGGTTCATCCACATCGCATTCTATATTTTCTCCTTGCATGGCGTATCCAGCCCTGACATTCTTCAGCACCTATTTCCTGGCCACCTATATAGGTGGAGAGTGACTGATTGCTAATTGAAGAATTGTGCAAGGGAGTTTCAAACAGGTGAATCAGTGATTCAGACTTATGCAAAGAATCTATACCACCTGTGAAAAGATGTTTTCCTTTTGTTTAGCGGGAAAACCAATAGAGTTTGGGTGGAAGACCATGAAGACCAAGTGGGTTCGAGTTTACATGAGCAGGTAAAAGCAATCGAGAAAAACTGTAAGGCCTCTTTGTAGTTCTCCATCACATGCTCACGAGCTCACGCAAAGCTGAACCCTGCAAGCTTCCCACGACACACCTGGACAATACGGTCCTGGTGTGTCCAAGGAATTACTGTTTTATTTTGCATTCATATATTTATTAGCACATTACAGTTTTTCTTGATTGCTTTTACCTACTTAGGTAAACTAGAACCCACTTGGTCTTCATGACTACTTTCTTTGCACAGCAGAAGTCATCTCTTGCGAATGTGTTCATACATTTTCATTGTGTTCACACATTTCTCACACCCTTTTGCAAAACAGTTAACACAGATGTCATTCAAAACCCCCAAACTCTATTCCTGTTTGAAACTCCTTTGCACAATTCTTCAATTAGCAATCAGTCACTCTCCACCTATATAGGTGGCCAGGAAATAGGTGCTGAAGAATGTCAGGGCTGGATACGCCATGCAAGGAGAAAATATGGAATGTGATGTGGATGAACCTGTGGCACTTTTGTTGTGAACGAATAGACAATGACTAATTTGAACACAGTTGTTACTGTATATTCCCATATTTTTCCTATTTTTCTCTGTATTTCAGTTTTCAGCCAAAGTTTTGAGAATAATGGCATGGAATTGTTTCTGATTTTGAGTATTTCTGTGTAAAGTATAACTATGTAAAGCAAGGAAATGCCACTGGCATGTCAACAGGACATGTAAGGCTGCACTGGTTCATATTGATGGCTATATTTTTTATTTTGTTGTCCAGTGTTGATTAAAGAGTGCTTTTGAATTGGCAATTAGTGTTTGAAGGCAAGATTTGCTTTTGCTGCATGTTTTAAGTGTTTTGAGAGAGTAACAGCCTTTTGCAAGAAAAATGTGTCATTTTGTCCAGAGTGCTTTTGTTCAGACACAAGTGTGAACTGTTTTAAGAATGTGAGGTCAGAGTGTCCACTCTGGTATCAAAACGATCGAGAAAAACTGTAAACTATCACAAAAAGAGAAGTGAGAGAGCGCAGAAAGAGAGAGAGAAAGACAAAGTGAGAGAAAGAAAGAGAAAAAAGTGGAGAGAATGACAGAGAGAAAAGGAGAGCAGGAGAGAAAGGAGAATAGAAAGAGAAACTAGGAGGAAAAAAGAGAGAACAAGAGAAAGAAAGGGGTAGATAAAGAACAAAGGCAAGAGAAATAAAAACAAAAATAGTGAAAAAGATGAGGGAGAAGGAAAAGAGAGAAACGTATAAAAAGAGACAAATAAAGTGTGAGCGAAAGAAAGTGATAAGAAAAATTAGAAAAAGAGAGAAAAATAAAGAGGGAAAAAGACACGGGGAGAGCAAGAGAAAAAGGAAGATAGATACAGAGAAAGAAAGAGAAAAAGAGAGGGATGGACAAAAAGAACAAGATTGAGAAAAGAGAGATTGAATGAGAAAACGACAAAGAAAGAAAAAGAGCGAGACAGGGAGAGAGTGAGTGAGAAAAGAGAATAGAAAGAGAGGGACAGAGGAAAAGAGAAAGAAAGTTAGAATAAAAAGAGAAAGAGAGAGAACGAGAGCAAGAGAGAAGAAAGAGTGAGAGCAGAAGAGCAAAGCCTGGGAGAGAGAAGAAGGCTTTTGAACGCCCACACTTCCAAAAATGTTGTTGTGTAGAGATTGTGTGGCTGACCGCCCACCCTGTGACAGATGGGGGCTCTCACACACACACACACACACACACACACACACACAAAGCCTCCTACACACTAATGCTACTGTTACTGCCTTCCTGTAACTCACACAAACACAACTGTTCCTACACACTTGCACGTATAATCAGAAGACATTGTTTTAGCATACACATGTATTTCAAGTTTACTATGGTAACGGGATAAAGTAAGAAAGTACGGTAAAGGGCTGCACCTAACAATAATTGATCAATATACTGATTATTCTTTTGATCCATTTATTAGTTGTTAAGATTGTGAATATTTTAGTCATTTTGAGACTCAGATGAAGCCAGGTTTTTCATCACAAAAAACTTAAACACAAAAACACTCCTTTCCCAGCATTTGCAGGTTTTGGAGTCTGTGTACAGTCCAACTCATTTACTAAATCATTTTACAATTATTTCAATAATCAATAAGTTATGATGAATCAATAAAATATGTTCAGTCCTAAATCCATACTAGGACTTGAACTAATGGCCATAAAAGCAATAACAATCTGTCAACTATACATACTGCTGTATAAGGTTTGTGTGATTTTTTTTTTTGTACAAAAGGCTTTACCTACCAAATCTAGTACGGAAACGGGAAGACTAGACTAATATGACCAAGTCCAAACCAGGACTATCCCAGAATTAAACTGGGACTAAACCAGAACTATTGCAGTCGAAAGAAAAATTAAACAAGGACTATATCAGGATCAAACCAGGACTAGGGCAGTAAACAAGATATGTATAACAATATCTATTTTTTTATACTTGAAATACATGTGCTTTTTTCACACAATAAAGGTTTTGCAGCTTAATGCCCACTTGATACAATAAATAATAGCTGAAACTGGTATGTCAGATATTGGTGATATCAACGGTTTCCCCCAAATATCGGCAAATGTAGACATATTGGTACTGATATTTTTGCTGCATTGCCTCAGACTGTGTGTCATCCCCAGTTTCTCCTTAGTTCATAATTTTTTTTAAACAAACTAATAAGTAAAAATAGAATAATGAGGCCAGTTCGGCTAAAATGTCTGTATGCTTACACACTCATGCCAGAAATTGTTTCCCATATGAATAAATACAAATTTAACTCACCACTGTTACCACTATTATTGATTAAAAACTAAATATACAATCTTGTGAATGATAAAAGCCTTAAAAATGTTGCCTTTTAACAGAACGCTGAAACCAACCAATAGTTTTGTGCATTTGTACTTTCAACAGTGATCACCTACTCTTGTCAGAGTAATATATGGTTTTTAATTGTGAGTCCACACTAAACACATTTGATTGTGTGCTGCAAGCCTTGAATGTGTCTGGAGACCCTGCCCCCCTCTCCTGTGGGACGCTGCCCTGTGCACCCTTCGCCCACGCACCTCCGGGCGCTCGGGCTTGTGGGGGGTGCCTGTTTTGTGTTGGGACGCTCGGGGTGTCAGCTGGGGTCCAGCGGCTACGCAGACCCCACCACGCCGATTAATCATCTGTCATCTGCCCGTTTGTTCGTATGGATCTTTGTCTTCATCCGCAGACCGTGCTGACTGCTGCCGGCCTGGCACTAAGACTAAATTTGCCAACGTCAAACTCAAGCGAACATTACAGTTTCAGTTGCTAATGTCACTGGGGTAAAACTCAACGATCAATAACTGTCAAATGATACTGTGGCAATTAGAGTTGGACCAGTTTGGAAAGGTGTAGGCTGTAATGACAATTCTTCATAAAAATGTTTTGCTAGGAATTATCCATTTCTATCTGTATTGAGTTAACAGAACATTAAAAGGTCTGCACCCGATTTTGTATCTACAAATATACAGAACACAAAACAGAACAAGACAGAAGAGAGTATAATCAAAACAATTATAATCACAAGCAGACATAAAATAAACTTAAATGCAAACAAAATCACTGAATAATTATATTAAAACATAGGTCCCATTTAGTCCAAAGTTAAGTGAAATAGTCCATTTACAAATTTAGTCCAAATGTCATTCATTCATTCATTCATTCTTTCTTTCTTTAAGTGGGATGGCAATTTCACTGTCAGGAGTGCATTATTAACTTCAGTCCAATAATCCCGAACGACTGGATTGGCTTTATTCCACTCATCAAACAGCCGGTTGGGGTTGGAAATTGGAAGAGTTCGGAATGAATTGAAAAATCTGGGCAAAACATTATTCTTTATAGTTCCAATCCTTTGACTTTGATTTACTGGAAGTATGGGATAAGATTACATTTTTAGAGATATTTTTAAATAGTAGTAAAGAGAGATATAATGTTTCTCTATGGAGTACCACTCCTAAATAGCCAAGCAAATCCGTTTGCCATTTAAATGGGTAAATCTTTCTAAAGTTTGTCGTCCCTCGAGGCAACTACTGTTGTCATTTTGGGCGTTACAAAAATTATTTAATTGAATTTAAGGACAGAGGGGATAGCAGAATGAAATTATTTCAGTTTTTGTACATTTAACTTGTATCTAGACGTTGGACAATTTTTTAAAGAAAATGCATCACATTGGACATGGACATTTCTGGTTTGGTATAATATAATAGAACATCATATGTGTAGAAGGCAATTTTATGTTCCATCCCTCATTTTAACACCATGAATTGTTTTTGAGTCTAACAAATCTGGCCAATGGTTCTGAAAAGGAAATGGGAGGGGAGACCAGGCACAGCCCTGCCTCACCCTTCTTTCCGGAGTCAGTGGATCTGTCACATGATCACTGATTTTAATTCTTGATGATGGACCATCATAAAGAGCCCTAATATTTTTTTTATAATCAAATCATTGATTTTAAATTTGTTTAGCACTTAATAAATATAGCCAGCTAACAGAATCAAAAGCCTTCTCAGCGTCCAAACTAATTATTTCGGCTTTGTTTTCTTGTTTCTGTATGATTCATTATGTGTAAGGATCGTCTTATTTTACCTTGTGTTTGTTGTTTGTTAATAAATTCTGTTTGATCATTGTGGATTAAGTATTTGTTCCATTCTTTTGGACATAATTAAGGTGTGTATACGATACTACACATTCAGAATAGAAATGGGTCTATATGAGGTACGATCCAATTGGTCCTTCCCTTCTTTTGGTATATAATATGGTGGCTTCTTTCTATCTAGAAGAGGTCTGAGTTTTCTTCAGTTAAAAGCTGCCAAAAGGAAAGGAGTAAGAGTGTCTTTATACACACGCTTTATACAACTCTGAGGTATTGTTCTTTAATCTTTTGATTGTGCCTTGTATTTCCAAAACTGTTATTTGCGAATTGAGAGTGTCCAGAAAGGAATTTATATCATTTTCTTAATCCATCCATCCATCTTCTACCGCTTTATCCGGGGCCAGGTCGCGGGGGCAGCAGTCTGAGCAGGGACTCCCAGACTTCCTTCTCCCCAGAAACTTCCTCCAACTCCTCCGGGGGGATCCCGAGGCGTTCCCAACGTGTCCTGGGTCTTCCCCGGGGCCTCTTCCCGGTGGGACATGCCCGAAACACCTC
Source organism: Eucyclogobius newberryi (assembly GCF_026437365.1). Classification (NCBI taxonomy): domain Eukaryota; kingdom Metazoa; phylum Chordata; class Actinopteri; order Gobiiformes; family Gobiidae; genus Eucyclogobius; species Eucyclogobius newberryi. The sequence continues at coordinate 1,652,493 of NW_027316500.1, read as the reverse complement.
CCCAGGGAGGTGCCCGGGAGGCAACAGATGCCTAAGCCACCTCAGCTGGCTCCTCTCGACGTGGAGGAGCAGCGGCTCTACTCCGAGCTCCCCCCGTGTGGCCGAGCTCCTCACCTTATCTCTAAGGGAGCGCCCAGCCACCCGGCGAAGGAAACTCATTTCGACCGCTTGTGTCCGCGATCTTGTCCTTTCGGTCACTACCCAAAGCTCATGACCATAGGTGAGGGTAGGAACGTAGATTGACCGGTAAATCGAGAGCTTTGCCTTTCGACTCAGCTCCTTCTTCACCACAACAGTCTGATGCAGCGACTGCATCACTGCAGCCGCTGCACCGATCCGCCTGTCAATCACACGCTCCATCCTCGTGAACAAGACCCCGAGATACATGAACTCCTCCAATTGGGGCAAGAACTCCCCACCCACCCGGAGAGGGCAAGCCACCTTTTTCCAGTTGAGAACCATGGCCTCGGATTTGGAGGCGCTGATTCTCATCCCAGCCGCTTCACACTCGGCTGCAAACCGTCCCAGTGCATGTTGCAGGTCCGGGTTTGATGAAGCCATCAGGACAACATCGTCTGCAAACAGCAGAGATGAGATACTGTGGTCTCCAAACCGGACACCCTCCGACCCTTGACTGCGCCTAGAAATGCTGTCCATAAAAACTATGAACAGAACCGGTGACTAAGGGCAGCCCTGGCGGAGTCCAACATGCACTGGGAACAGGTCTGACTTACTGCCGGCAATGCGAACACAGCTCCTGCTCCGGTCATACAGGGACCAGACAGCCCTGAGCAAAGGGCCCCGGACCCGGTACTCCCGGAGCACCCCCCAAAGGACACCCCGAGGGACACGGTCGAAAGCCTTCTCCAGATCCACAAAAGCACATGTGGACTGGTTGGGCAAACTCCATGAACCCTCGAGCACCCGATGGAGGGTATAGAGCTGGTCCAGTGTTCCACAACCAGGATAAAAACCACTCTGCTCCTCCTGAATCCGAGGTTCGACTATCGGTCGGATTCTCCTCTCCAGTACCTTGGAATAGACCTTACCGGGGAGGCTGAGGAGTGTGATCCCTCAGTAGTTGGAACACACCCTCCGGTCCCCCTTCTTGAACAGAGGGACCACCACTCTGGTCTGCCAGTCCAGAGGCACTGTCCCCGACCGCCACGCAATGCTGCAGAGACGTGTCAGCCAAGACAGTCCTAGAACATCCAGAGACTTTAGGTACTCAGGGCAGATCTCATCCACCCCCGGAGCCCTGCCACCGAGGAGTTTGTGAACAACCTCAGCGACTTCAGCTTGGGTGATGGACGAGCCAGCCTCTGAGTCCCCGGTCTCTGCTTCCTCTTCGGAAGACGTGACGGTGGGATTAAGGAGATCCTCAAAGTATTCCTTCCACCTTCCGACGACACTGCTTCCCCCTCCTGAGGCGCCGGACGGTTTGCCAGAATTTCTTTGGAGCCAACCGATAGTCCTCCTCCATGGCCTCCCCGAACTCCTCCCAGCCCCGGGTGTTTGCCTCTGCGACAGCACAAGCTGCGGCCCGATGCCGATACCTGTAGATGACCTCGGGAGACCTACAAGCCAGAGTGGCCTGATAGGCCTCCTTCTTCAGTCTGACGACATCCCTTACTTCCGTTGTCCACCACTGGGTTTGGAGGTTGCCGCCACGACAGGCACCGGAGACCTTTCGACCACAGCCCCGAGCAGCCGCATCAATGTCCCCAGCCTCCCCCGGGATATGGGAGAAGCTCTCCCGGAGGTGCGAGTTGAATTCTCTACTGACAGAGGGCCCCGCAAGACGTTCCCAACAAACCCTCACAATGCGCTTGGGTCTGCCAAGTCTGTCCGGCTTCCTCCTCCGCCAGCGGATCTAACTCACCACCAGGTGGTCATCGGTTGACAGCTCTGCGCCTCTCTTCACCCGAGTGTCCAAGACACGCGGCCGGAGATCAGATGACACGACAACAAAGTCGATCATTGACCTCCGGCCTAGGGTGTCCTGGTGCCACGTGCACTGATGGACACCCTTGTGCTTGAACATGGTGTCCGTTATGGACAATCCGTGGCTAGCACAGAATTCCAATAACTGAACACCGCTCGGATTCAGATCGGGGAAGCCGTTCTTCCCGATCACCCCTCTCCAGGTGTCACTGTCATTGCCCACGTGGGCATTGAAATCCCCCAGCAGAACAACGGAGTTCTTGGAGTCCTTGGGAGGAGTACTCTCCTCCCAAGGACTCCAAGAAGGCCGGGTACTCTAAACTGCTGTTCGGCCCGTAGGCCCACACATCGTCGAGGCTCCTGCTGTCGACTGCCGCCCAGATCTCTCTGCACCGGCCCCTTATGGATCCTCCTGCAGGTGGTGGGCCCACGGGAGGGCGGCCCCGCATCGCTCTTTCGGGCTGGTCCCAGCCGAGCCCCGTGGGGAAAGACCCGGCCACCAGGCGCTCGCCGACGAGCACCCATCCCAGGCCTGGCTCCAGATGGGGCCCCGGTGACGTCGATCCGGGCGACGTAACTGGCCTTGATTTTCTTAACATCATAAGGGACTTCTGAACCGCTCTTTGTCTGACCTGTCACCTAGGACCTGTTTGCCGTGGGAGACCATACCAGGGGCTTAAAGCCCCCGACAACATAGCTCCTGGGATCATTTGGGCGCTCAAACCCCTCCACCACGTTAAGGTATCGGTTCATCTTCTTAATCACCAGGATTTTTTTATAGAAGAATTAAAATGCTGATTGAATTTGGTCTTGTTTGGTTCATTTTGCCTGTCTCATATTTTAAAGATATTTCTTTCAGCTTGTTGTTTTCTAAGTTTTTTCTAAGATAGTAATTTAGAAAATGTTTATCCAGTCTGTTTGGTAAAGAGCGTTTTCTAAACTATCTCCTGTGAAGTCACTTCATTAATTTCTCCTCTTATCTTTTTAATTTCTTGTAGAATTTTAGGACACCCCTTTTTGGCATTGTTTTCCTTCAAGAATATTGTCTTTCTTTCTTTCTTCCAGATAATTTAGCTTTGTCTCCTTTGTTTCTTTTTTCGGAGGATATGGCTATAATTTGTTCTCACAAGACTGCTTTGCGCATAGAGATTTCCCCAGTATCATTTTCCTCCACATAAGTCTTAATGTTGTTTGACATTTTTTCCTTAAACGAAGGACATTTTTTCATCTTTCCTCCAAGTCTACAGTAATGTAGATAGGAGTATGATCACTTAGGTCTATGGTGCCTATATCTGCCACAGTGATTTTAGATCTGTCTTTATTGAAGATAAAGAAATAGTCTATTCTGGAATAGATTGTATGTGGATTAGAAAAATCGGTATATTGGTGTACATTAGGCTCCAGATATCAATCTGAGATTAAGGTAATTTGAGATTTTGTTGATCAATCACTGCCCTGACCGCACGCCACTGGGAAACACATGCAAACAAAAACTAACCAGTTCCGTGGACATCAGGTCGAATCTGGTGACTTCAGATGAGAGTGTGCATGTATTAGTCGGGGTATATTTTGATATTGTAAAATGGTGCATAGTAGAGAACGGAAGAAAAGGAAAAGAAATGAAATTCTGGTTACGGTGTTGGTCGAGAGTCACGCAAATGCTCCTTTGCTGGGAAAATCATTGTTTCAACCAAATAATCCCAAGAACCAAGGAGCAAGAGCAAGAGATGAGTAAACACAGAAAACACAAGACTAGTAATGCAATGGGAACCAAGCAAACAAATCTGATGGTCTATGGCTTTAATGGAAAACCGACAACCATACAAGCTAACAAGGCTAACATAGCAAACAGGCTGCCAACGGTACTCCTCCCGAGGCTAAACTCCCTCCTCGATGTGGGGTTTCTATGCCTGTTGGAAGCAGGAGAGGTGATAACTTTACAGCTATTGGCCCTTATGATGCATGAAATGCAGTGAGGCTGAACTACATATTTCAAATAATATGGATGGGTTACTGGAGCTGAGGACCAAAGTAGTGGCACTGCTGAAGGAGGTCAAGAATATGAAAAGTAAGATACTGGATTGGAAGTCAACAATATCCGGAACAATATCAGACTTGTGGGGAGGGAGAAAAAGGGACAACACTGAAAATGTTCTTGGGAAGGTCATCCCAGAGCGAATTTCGGGATCTGGAGTTGCGATCCTCCCCATTACAATAGAAAGAGCACATTGCCTGGGCCAAGGCAATGTATAAAATAGACAAGCAGCTGTTAAACCACGAGGCCTGATCATGATCATGTGAACAAGCGCATCATGAAGGCCGCAAAAGTCATCTTGTTCACCCTGGATATTCCATACAAGGTTTATCAACAACAAGGAAAGTTGTGTCTGTGAGAAATTCCAGAAGAGAAAATTGAGGCATGGGTTTTTGTAGGTAAGAAAACATATGCTCAAAAACCCAGGAGAGGCAGAAGTGCTCCTCATGAAAATGCAAAACACAGAGAATTGAACAGTGACAAGAACTGGAGTCACCAACGTGGGGTACATGAGTTGAGGTTATGGTCACCTCAACTCAAGGTAAAACCTTTCTGTTGATTTGAAGAGAATGATGATAGTGGTGTTATATTTGTTTTTGACACCAGACTTTATGCTCCATGTTTGCTCTCTGCTCTGTACATAAACTGTCTAGTTGCATCTGCTCATTGGAGTGCCAAATGTAGGAGATTGGGCAAAATGGGAAAATACATGCAGAAGGCGGCGGAAGAGCGTGGTGGTCTGGGGAGGTAGCGTATCCAGTTCTCTGTGAGGATAGATTCCAGGAGCCTTTTGGGGGCCCTTCAATAGGAATAGACTTCTCTCCTCTTTACGATCTTTTATATAATAAGGTTTCAGGTTCAGTGCATGGTTTTAAATGAAATAAAAATTGTACATTATATAGTTACAAGAAACACATTTCAGCGAACATCAACAACTAACAAAAAAACTACAAAATCTTACTATTCATCATACAGAGGCAAACACAAGACGGGAGTTACAATATTGATTTAGAACATAATAGTCTTTGAAAAAATGTTCAAATGTAAAGACAAAGATGGTAGATATGTAATGGATAAACAAACTATTAGTGGAAAGGTTTTTACAAAGTGTATGCTCCATTGAGGAGCATATCACCATCTACACTAATATCATGGACTTGATTGCAAACCACTTTGAGGGAATCAAATAATATGTGGCAGCGATTGGAATTTTTGCATTAAGCCAAGATGTTTCCAACTCAAAGGGCACAAGAACAGCAATAAATAAGAAATTCTGTAAATTAATGAAGAATATAGGACTGATTGACATATGGAGGGAGATGAACCTGAGTGCTCGTCAGTACACCCACTTTTCTAACCTTAACCCCTGCCATGGACACAATTAATGAATACCTTTGGAACATACTATTGGCGGCAGGAAAAAATGCCATCACAAAGAAATGGCGGACACAAACCTAACCAGCAATCAAAGGCTGGACAGACATCGTGGACCAATTTGGACCAATTGGGACGTTTGTTTGAATTGATTTGTATCATGATTGTCTTTCTTTTCTCTCTTGTCGTGTTATGTTCCGAAAAATAAAAAAATTTGGTGACAAGTAGAAAAGTAATTATATTATAGTAATTAAAAGGCCAATTGCTTTACATTTTTCTAGTCTACGATGTAACCAATATATATTTCTGATGTGATCTATGTACTTATTAACTATATTTTTGGAAGCTTAAGTGTTTGTCTCAAAGCAGGTTTACAAATTAGCTGTTAGCTTAAGCATCAAATGCATTTGAAAATGTAAGCTCTTTATTCTGTCAAATGTGCAACTATAAAACTTCAAAATACTATTATAGATTAATCCTGCTAATGAGTTGAATTCTGTAACTATAGCATTTTCACTATACTATTTATTAAGATAAAATAACATTAATGCAAGATTGATGTTGTAATCACATTTATTTTTAGTGCCATTGAAATAGGCGATCACAGACCTTGATTCTTTCATTGGTTTGTACATTAAACCTACCATTTGGGATTTTACTAAAGCAGTTTTGAGAGGGAAAATGATAGCAATAGCATCAGCAATAAAGAAACAAGGGGAGAAAAAGCTAAATATTCTGCAAGAAAAAGTAAAATTGCTGGAAGGAAACCATGACAAGAAGTGGAATGCTATAGGAAATTTTGTGAGGTCCAAATGATTTTTCTGCTTTTAAAAAAGCCTCTTTGTACCCTGAGACTTATGCCATTTCTCATAACAACTTTTGACTCCACATTCGTCCTGATGCTGCTGCCGCAGTTTGGTGACCATCGGATAAAAACCCTGAAGTTTGTTAAAATACAAGGACAGGATTTTGGGAGTGTCAAGTTTGAACCAAAATAGCTGACGTCCTATGGTGTGGTTTAGTGTGCCATTTTTTTTTTTTTTATTATCTCGAGATGTTCTTTGTTTCTCAGTTTTTTTTGTTTGCGAGAATAAATTAGGCTCGCCCACCCCAATGGGGAATGTAATTTGATTTTCAAGAGGGTGCCAGAGAGCCAATTTGGTAAAGTAGATTCACGTTGACACTTTTTGATCTCGACTTTTGCGCAAAACTCCAGTATATTTGGCGGAGAAAATTATAATAATAATGATTTTATTTTTGGGTTTTTTTCAAATGTTTTTACTTTGAAATGATAACATTTTGAATCATGTGACTTTGTGAAATTATTCCCCACTACTCAGAATCACAATCAGAAAGGGGGGAAGAATATGACGAATCATCAGTTATTGCTTATCATGATGTCTGAAATAAGCCGTGAAATTCAGCGTAATATGGTGTCTCTGATAGCTGTCATAGGCCCGGCCATATCTGCTGTGGTGTCTGCTGCAATAGCCGCTGAGCTGAAAGCAGCGGGAGTAACCGGAGCATGCATGGATGAAGTCGAACAGCGTGTTTCAGATAATATGGACGGTCTGCAGACAGTAAGGGCCAAGATGGGGGTGCTGTGGGCCAGGGTGACGACGCTGGAGTCGGAGAACAACCATATGAAAAATAAGATCCTGGATTTGGAGTCCAGATCACGTCGTCCTAACCTGAGGCTTGTGAGCGGAGAAGAGGAAGAAGAAGGAAAGGCACCGAAAACTTTTTGGGGAAGATTATTTCTGAGCCTCTTGATGGCTCAGGAGTTGAAGTCCCTCCCGTCACAATTGAAAGTTATTTTTTCTTGATCAGGTTTTGGGTTCGATGCCAGTTTTCAGAATGAGCCCTTTTGTTTTCTTTTTACCCTTTCTGTGGTTTTGTTTCCCTATATTGTTGTTTTTGACCAGAGAGATTAAAAACATTCAAGAGTTATCAATGATTAAATCTATTCAATCAACCCAATGGCATCAGAGGTATTACAAGTAGCATCCTTCAAGGTGAAAGGCATACTGAACCAAATCAAACAAACACAAGTTTTAACAAAAAAATTAAAAGAAAGAATAGACATTGTATATTTACAAAAGACTCATTTGAATGACACTAAACATCAAAAACTAGTGAATCATATAATTCACCAAAGGCAAACATAGAAGGGGAGTTGGAATTTTATTTCAAACCGAATCGTTTTTGAACAGAGTTTTGAATGTAAAGACAAGGAGAGCAGATATGTACTGGTTAAGGGTAATATTAATGGAAATGTTTTCACTCTTTTAAATGTGTATGCTCAATCAAGGTGTGATGTCACTTTCCATTACCCTATTTTGTGGCGATGATTGGAATCTTCGCATTCAGCCTACATTAAAAATGTCGAACTCAAGAGGCACTCACTGAAACAGATATAGGAAACATAGACCTAAGTGATCGTGCTCCTATCTATACTTCTGTAGATTTGAAGGAAAGACAGAAAAACACACTGTGGAGGTTACATGCCAGCCTTACTTGATGACCCTTTGTTTAAGGACAAAATATCCAACAACATTAAGACTTATCTGGAGGAAAACTATACTGGGGAAATTTCTCTGCCCTTCCTTTGGGATGCTTCCAAATCAGTTTTGAGAGGACAAATTATAGCCATAGCTTCCAAAAAAAGGAACAAAGGGAGAAAAGGCTAAATGAAGAAGAAAAAATTCAATTGCTGGGGGAAATCCATGCCCAAAAGGGATATCCTAAAAGGGTACAAGAAATTAAAAAGATAATAAGAGTTGATTAATTATCTGAATTCACACAAAATAGTGAGGAAAATGCTCTTTACCAAACAAAGAAGGTGGATTAAAATTTTCTAAATTACTATCTTGGAAACATAAAAAATAACAAACTGAAAGAACAATTTTTAAAATACGGGACAGGCTAATTATGTAATCTTAACCATACAAGACTAAATTCAATCAGTATTTGAATCCTTTTATATATATATATATATATATATATATATATATATATATATATATATATATATATATATATATAGATATAGATATATATATATATATATATATATATATATATATATATATATTTTATTTTTTTTATTATTATTTTTCCGGACAATTAAGAAGATGATATAAATTCTTTTCTGGACACCCTCAATTTGCCTGTTAGTCAGACGAATTTTTTTTTTTAAAAAGGAGCTGAAATTAATTTTTGGGAAATACTGGGCACAATCAGAACAATAAATCTCAGGGGAGCGATGGATTCACCTCAGAGTGGTATAACGCTTTAAAAAACACACTTACACCTTTCCTTTTGGAAACTTTCAACTGGACACTTAAAGGCGGTATGGACGATTTTTCGGCGATTTGAGAACGCAGGCGGAAGTGCGCATGCGCACTCCCCCGTGCGGACTGATACAACACACACGTGTGTTGGTTTATTAGCACAACGGAGCGCATCGCATCGCTCGTCTCCCGTAGATTTCTGTCCACTTCTGCGTCAGCTCGAACTGTCTTTCTCCGTCTTCATTTTGCCCCGTACACTGAGGGAACTATATTATGATAGATCCATGCGCTTAGGCACACGGAAACGTGGGGACGAGCCACACGCGGCTGCAGGTGAGCGGTAGGTGCGTTTTACGATTGATACGTGGCAGGACTAATGATTTATCCACGCCACGAGGAAATATGATAAAAAAAAATTGCTGAAAAAAATCGTCCATATCACCTTTAAGAAAACTCAACCCTCTCTTAGTTGGAAAGAGGCCATCATATTCCTGATACCAAAAGAAGGGAAGGACCAATTGTGCCTCATATAGACCTACTTCTATTCTGAATGTGGACTATCGTATATACGCCTCAATTATGTCCCAAACAATTTACAAACATTCCCAAACTTAATTCGCAATGATCAAAAAGGATTCATTACCAAACGACAAACACAAGAAAACATAAGATAATCCTTACTGATAATGAATCATATACAAAAACAACAAAACAAAGCCGTAATAATTAGTTTGGATGCTGAGAAGGCTTTTGTTTCTCTTAGTTGGACATATTTATTAATTGAAAGTGCTCAACAAATTCAAAATCAACAATTTCAAATCAATGTTTTAAAAAATATTGGGGCTGTTTACAATGGTCCAACATCAAGAATTAAAATCAGTGGTCATCTGACAGGTCCACTGACTCTGGGAAAGGGGGTCAGGCAGGGCTGGTCTCCCCTCTTTTTTGCTTTGTATTTGGAACCATTGGCCCAATTTATTAAATAATCAGAAACAATTTATGTTGTAACATTTGGTGGGACAACATTAAATTGCCTGTTATGCAGATGATGTTCTATTGTATCTGATCAAACCAGAGATTTGGGAAAAGTGGTCCAATGTCTGAATACAAAATGAATGTACAACAAACTGAAATGATTTCATTCCGGCATCCCCCTCTGACCTTTAGATAGACCTACCCATCTAAATGGCACAAAGAATCGCTTAGATATTTAGGTGTGGCACTCCATAGAGACCTATCAACATTTCTGGAGAAAAACTATACCCCTCTTTTTATTACTATTAAGTAAACATCTTGAAAAATTGAACCTTATCCCCTACATAAGTCTCAGTCAAAGTCAAAGGATTGAAACTATAAAAATGAATGTCTTGCCCAGGTTTCTCTATCTGTTCCAGACTCTTCCGATTTTCATCCCCAACCAGCTGTTTGATGAGTGGAATAAAGCATATTATATATCATATGGCAAGGGGGGGGGAAACATTCTAAATTATCAAAACGAAAAGGAAGCTGGGGTTTATCTTCTTGGAAAAAATACTTTTTATATACTATTTCAGATCAGATCAGAGCATTGCTGCGCTGGTGTGACCCAGAATATGAAGCTCAATGGAAAAATATTGAGATTAATGTTTTGCCGAGGGTTCCTGTACAGGCCAGTTGAGTAATTCGGGGAAGATGAGAACCCTTGGTTGAAGTCTGTTCTTACAACAAGGAACTAATCAAAACATATACAACATACAACAATTTCACACTTAACAGCGCAGATTGTAGAATCAGAGATTGAGAATGACTCTCGGATGAGAGTCGAAACATTTCGTTTTTCCTAAAAAAACAGATGAGTCCAGATGACTACAACTGAATCTTTTCCTACAATGGAACACTCCTGAATAAATGAGGGATTACACCGATATCTAACAGCATAGACTCAAGATTAAAAGTCTGGACCACAAAAGGTATAAAGGTCTTTTACCAGATTGTAGAGGAGAATTATCTAAAGATCTTTGAGGTGTTGAAAGAATCTTGGACGAACAGGACTTTTTTTTAGGTATTTACAAATAAGGAATTATTATGACCAAGAAATTAAAAACGATAATGACCATTAGAGCCCTTTGACTGAAACATTCATCAAAGCTTATAAATCTTTCAAGGGGATTAATATCTAAAATATACAAATGTATTAACACTACAGATTACATCAAGGGTAAATGGGAAAGAGAGGGTCACTTTGTTCTAGGTGATGGGAGTGAGTAAGTATATGTACATCTCAGTGGAGAACCACGGAATCAGATGTTTGGAGGGAATTTTGTTGGAAAAGTGTGTCTCGTTTCTTTGTAACCCCATGTCAAATTGCCCTTTACTCACAGGATCACAGCCTGTTGGAGAGGAAGTGGCAGTCAGGAGGCAAACCACTTTCATGTGTTTTGGGATTGTCCTGTTGTTCACAAGTATTGGATTGATATTAACAATGCCTTACAGACAATTTATGACATCACCATCCCAATGGATTTCAGAACTCTGTATTTGGGAATAAGGACCCTGCCACAGACACAACCAGCAGCTATCTATGGTGCATCATCCTTGCAGCCGCAAAAAAGGCCCTTACAAAAAAATTGATGACACAAAATGCACCGACGTTCCTGGACTGGACTAACATACATTATAATTTTAAAATGGACAAATTTGACAGACTGGACTTTAGCTTTATTATTGGCTGGATGTCTACTGTTTTTTATGACTCCATGTCCTTTCTCTTGTCTTGTGTTCATAAATCAACCCTTATTACATTGCTAATTCTTCCTCGTAATTTCTACGTTGCCCTGCTCCTGCTCCGTGACTCAGGTTTGGGGGGTTGGTGCTGCCCTGATTGCATATTTATGGAGCGGATATTGACTTGTGAGTGACAGATAATAGACAGCCGTGCCCATAGGCCTGAATGCTCTGACACTATTTGGGGAGCAGAGTGAGTCCTGGCCGCTCTCAACACGTCGTCAAAACCAGGATAATTAGCTCCAGACCCCCAGTGCTTCCCCCCAAGGACAGAGAGTTACATCAGAGTGGGCACACTCGGACTGCACGCTTTTCAACCCTACGACCAGGTCAAAACAAGTATTTCAGCCCCGCAAAGTCTTTGTGACCAAGTTTGGAATTAGGGCTGAATTATGTTATTTTATTTGCAATAGAATTTGTTTGGTTATTTTTTATGTAGAACAATAAAATCCGAGCTTTAGAGTGTTGTTTCTGTTTTGAAACATAAAAAGCAGAACTGGTTCATGTACATGATTTTTTGCATGTAATAAAATAAAATCTGTTGGCCCCCTGTACATACAGTGAGGAAAATAAATATAGGAACCACCCTGCGAAGTTCTCCCATTTTTGCAAGTTCTCCCACAAAGTTTGGAGGAGACTTTTTACTGTGAGAGACAGAATCTAACATTTAAAAATCTGAATGATTTTTAAATAATGTATGTTATTGCTGCAAATAAGTATTTGAACACCTGAGAAAATCAATGTTAATATTTGATGCAGAAGCCTTTGTTAACAATTACAGAGATAAATTTCCTGTAATTCTTGACCAGGTTTGCAGACTACGCAGTAGGGATTTTGACCCACTTCTCCACACAGATCTTCTCTAGATCTGTTAAGTTTCAGAGCTGTCACTGAGCAGCACAGAGTTTCAGCTCCCTCCAAAGATTTTCCATTGGATTTAGGTCTGGAGACTGGCTGGGACACTCCAGAACCTTAATACGCTTCTTACGGAGCCACTCCTTGGTTATCCTGACTGTGTGCTGTGTGCCCTTGACCAATCAATTTTTATCTTTTTTTATATTTTTAAAGTGTAAAACATAAAACACATAACATACCAAACTGAGCCTGAGAGAAACATTTACCAACAAAAGAAACCCAAATACATGAAAATATGAATTAAAATAAAAGTCCTGAGTTGGGGCTTCCCTTATGGCGTCAGAGTGAGCCCCACTTTCACTCCGCCGCTGCCAACATCCATCCATCTTCTGCCGCTAATCCGGGGCTGGGTCGCAGGGGCAGCAGTCTGGGCAGGGACTCCCAGACTTCCCTCTCCCCAGAAACTTCTTCCAACTCCTCTGTTGTGATCCTGAAGCGTTCCCAGGCCAGCCGACATTTTTTTCTTAAAAAGTACCCGACATTTTTTTCTTAAAAAGTACCCACAAAATTCCAAGAAACAAGGATCAAGAGATGAGCAAACGCGGAGGACACAAGCCTGGAGGCGCTACATGAATCAAACAAACAAAGCTGATTGTCCACAGCTCCGGTGAAAAACAGACCACCTCACAAGCTAACAAGGCTAACATGGCTAGCAGGCCCGAGGCTTACATGGCTAACAGGCTTGGCGCAGCGGCTAGCACCTCGCTCTCGGCCGATAAACAAAGCTCTGTCCCCGAATCCGGGTCCCCAAGCTCCCACTTGTCCGAGGGTGGAGGTGAGATCACATTGCACCGACTGGCCATTATGACGCATGATCAGCGCTCGGTACGGCCCGAATTGAAGAAATCATCTCTGATTTAATGAATATAAAAGAGACAGGAGTGGATGGAGCACATATAGATGAAGCTGAACAGCGTATTTCAGACAATACAGATGAGTTGCACAATATGAGGGCAAGATGGAGGCGCTGAAGGCCAAGGTAATGACTCCTTGATGGTTCAGGAGTTGAAGTCCCTCCCATCATAATTGAAAGAGCACATCGCCTGGGCAAACCAAGACCAGCTTCTGATAAACCACAAGATCTGATTATGAGGTTTGTTAACGATTGTATGAAGTCTTGTAAAAGCTAAAGGAGACCTCCAATACAAAGGGAAGCACGTCTTCTTTGCCCCAGATATCCCCTATGAGGTTCGTCAACAGCGTGAAAAGTTCCACCACATCTGTGAGGAGCTCAGGAAAAGAAAGCTGAGACATGGGTTATCTTTGCCGGCGACTCTTCTGGTGACATACAAAGGTAAAACGCACATACTCAGAACGCTGTGAGAGACGGAGGTGCTCCTCAGGAGGATGCAAAACACAGAGAATTGAACAGTGACAAGAGATGATGCCACCAGTTTGATTTATGCAGGGGTCTCCGGGAGTTTGGGGAGGCCATGGAGGAGGACTATCGGTCGGCCCCAAAGAAATTCTGGCAAACCGTCTGGCACCTGAGGAGGGGGAAGCAGTGCTTCACCAACACCATTTACGGTGCGGGTGAAGACCTGCTGACCTCGACTGGGGATGTTGTCGGACGGTAGAAGGAATACTTTGAGGACCTCCTTAATCCCTCAGTCACATCTTCCGAAGAGGAAGCAGAGACTGAGGACTCGGAGGCTGACTCATCCATCACCCAAGCTGAAGTTACTGAGGTTGTTGGCAAAGGCCTCAGGGGCAGGGTTCCGGGGATGGATGAGATCCGCCCTGAGTACCTAAAGTCTCTGGATGTTGTAGGACTGTCTAGGCTGACACGTCTCTGCAACATTGCATGGCGGTCGGGGACTGTTGCTCAGGGCTGTCCGGTCCCTGTATGACCGGAGCAGGAGCTGTGTCCGCCTTTCCGGCATAAAGTCAGACCTGTTCCCAGTGCATGTTGGACTTCGCCAGGGCTGCCCTTTGTCACCGGTTCTGTTCATAGTTTTTATGGACAGAATTCCTAGGCGCAGTTAGGGGTCGGAGGGTGTCTGGTTTGGGGACCACAGGATCTCATATCTGCTGTTTGCAGACAATGTTGTCCTAATGGCTCCGGAACCTGCAACATGCACTGCGACGGTTTGCAGCCGAGTGTGAAGCAGCTGGGATGAGAATCGGCACCTCCAAATCCGAAGGCCATGGTTCTCAACCGGAAAAAGGTTGCTTGCCCTCTCCAGGTGGATGGGGAGTCCTTGCCCCAAGTGGAGGAGTTCAAGTATCTCGGGGAAGGATGGAGCGTGAGATTGACAGGTGGATCGGTGCAGCGGCTGCAGTGATGCGGTCGCTGCATCAGACTGTTGTGGTGAAGAAGGAGCTGAGTCGAAAGGCAAAGCTCTCGATTTACCGGTCAATCTACATTCCTACCCTCACCTATTGTCATGAGCTTTCGGTTGAAATGAGTTTCCTCCGCCGGGTGGCTGGGCGCTCCATTAGAGATAGGGTGAGGAGCTCAGTCACACGGGAGGAGCTCGAAGTAGAGCCGCTGCTCCTCCACGTCGAGAGGAGCCAGGTGAGGTGTCTCCGGTATCTGTTCCGGATGCCTCCTGGGCGCTTCCAGCTGGGGATGTGTTTCAGGCATGTCCCACCGGGAAGAGGGCCCGTGGAAGACCCAGGATACGCTGGAGGGACTGTCTTTCAGCTGGCCAGGGAACGCCTCGGGATCCCCCGGAGGAGTTGGGAGAAGTGTCTGGGGAGGAGGAAGTCGGGGAGTCCCTGCTTAGACTGCTGTCCCCACGACCTGGCCCCGGATAAGAAGAAGATGGATGGATGTTTCACTGATTGATTGATTGATTGATTGATTGATTGATTGATTGATGAAGCTACTATAATTTTTGGGCCATAGAGCGCTCCTGAATAAAAGCAGCAGCAACAAAATTTATAAAGAAAAAAAAAATTGTACATATACAGGCTGCACCTGTCAATAAGCCACAAGTGTCCACATTGTAACATGAGATATGTACAGATAAATATAGTACATGGTAGTTGTAGAGGCTAATCCTAGTTCTTTGTTCCTTCGTTTTAACCTCTTCGGAAAATAATGACTGCATGAGCCTGTTTTACGCGTAGGACCACTGGTGTAGTCGAAGCACGATAAAACAACCGTGTTGCTCCAGCCATCTCTCTTTATTAACAAAGTTTTACAACAAAACTTCTTCACCTGTTTTACATGACAGGTAACAGTAGTGCGCCCCCAAGCGTCCAGGACATGCACACACATGCAAACTTCTTTTAAATAAAACACAAATGAGTTATTATGAATAACATAAAATTAAGAATGCAAAATATCAAACCATATAAAATGGCGCTTACAGTAGTGATGCGTATTCTGAACTGGGGGTCGTGCAGCGCACCCACACGTCTAATTAGACTAATTTCTCAGTGAAAATGAATTGGATTGTAATAAAAGTTCAACATGCAGAGAAAACCTGTGAGCTGTCCCTACTGTCCCTGATGTCCATGATTACTCTGTGTGAGCTGAGTTACCTGTGTCTAAGTCTTAACATCTGGTTCAATCTGCTCCTGAGCTTGTACTTTGCGAGTGAGTGTTAAATTGTAACATTAGATATTTCCACAGAAATTAGTGATGCAGGGTTGTCCTGCGGGTCAAGTCGGGCCAAGAAAGTCTCATTTCAATGCGGTGGGTTCTAAACTGCAGACCGTCATATATCGCATGTCCGTGCTCTACGAGTGTCTTTGTGTTTCTCAGCATCTAGATTCACTTCCTCATTAGACTAATTTCCCCGTGAATATGAGTCTGATTGTAATAAAACACAGTGTTTTGAAGCTTAACATACAGAGAACACGACTTGTCCCCTGGAGAGTGCTTCCACTATCCACTGTGTCCAAAGTGCTTCCATTGTCCATTGGCGTCTTCTTCTACATTGACAATGGCAATAAACCCCTTTCTGATTCTGATTCTTCTACAGTGTGCCAAACGCTTGTGCTTCCTGCTAGAGATTCCCCTGGTGGCCAGTGAAAATCTATAAATTAGACGTATCGTAAAAATGCGGTAAATGGAAGAATATATGTTATGCTGCGGGTTCCTTCCTTACTGGCAGATGACAAACAGTTGTATCATTTGGAAGAAGTAGAAAATCATCTTACAACCTGGAAAGAGCTAATCAAAACTTACGAACTAAACAAAGTTGTTAAATTCTTAAGCTGGTTGGCTTATGATCAAAGTTTTACACCTAACATCACAGATCTTAGATTTAATACCTGGATAACAAAAGTACCAACAGTTCTACACGTTGTGAAACATAATCAAATGAAAAGGTTTTATACGTTGAAACAATCCTTTGAGAGGACTTTTATAGATATTTACAAATAAGGAGTTAGTATTACCAAGAAATCAAAAAGAGCAACGACCATTTTAACACTCTGACTGAAATATTTATTAAGGCTTATAAATCAATCTGGACATCCACTCTACTGATTATATTAAAAATAAACTCGAAAGAGAGGGGAATTTTATTTTGATTGACGAAGAGTGGGAAAATATATGTGGAAAAACCACAAAAGTACATGTTTTAAAAGAATTCTGTTACCATAAAGTGCACATTTTTACAAGGATATGCTGACTTGGAGAAACTGGGGTTGTCAGGAGGCATTTCTATGTTTTTTCCGAGTGCCTTGTTGCTCAGAAATATTGGACTGAAATTAATAAATCGCTACAGACACTTTTTGATATTGCCATTCCATTTTATTTCTATGTATAACTATGTATTTGGGCCTTAGAACTCCTCCCATGGACACAATAAATTAATATCTTCGGAGCATATTTTTGCTGGACTGGATCGACATTATAATGGACTTACAGGAAATGGGGGGATCACATTTGGAGCTTTGGTCTAGGTGAGACCACTATTTTGACTTTGAAACGCACAACACTACTGTGTTGTGCGTTTATTTCTGTGAATGTATTCGTCTATGTTTTGTGTTTTCTATGGATTTTTTTTAAATATTGAAAAGAAAAAAAAAGAAATTGAGATGAATCAATATGATACAAAAATGCTCAGCAGATCTACAGCAGATAAATCTACATATTATTTTTTAAATAAGCAAAAATTCCATCAGCCAGTTCCAATTGTCTTCATTTTTGGTTTTAGAAAGTAGGTCAAAAAGAGTTTTCTTGTGATAACGATTAGATTTTCCATTTATGTTTCAATATTAGGATTAAGTGCACAGCGCGCATTTTGAACACAGCATGGAGCATGAACATTTGAGAGAATCAAATACATGTTTGTTGGGGTCTAAACTACAGGGCTTAAAGCTTTTTTTGTTTTTTATTTTATTTTTTAACATAATTGCAGTTATTAATTGAGTCTGTGATTAGCTAATTACAATCATTCAAATTGAGAATTTAAATCCTCTGGGTTTATCTTGTATCAGTACAAGAAGAGACAATGGAGATTTGGGGACAGCTTTTTCTCAACTGAATAAGCTTACTTATTCAGTTCTGTCCTAAATACAAATTAAAAAGTGATAAAATTACGAAGAGAAAAGAAAAAGACTTGAATTCTGATAATGAATTTGTATTTGTGTATTTGAAGTTTTGATTTAATGATTTATACTAATGCTTTTGCCTGGGTCATCTTATTGAAAGCAGAATGAGAATAAAGCTAGTAAATATGTAAATATTTAGAAAAATGTTACTCAACTAGCACCTAATTTAACTTTAACTTAAAAATGTTGAATTAGGTTAGAAATACCTTTAAACACATGAAATAATCAAGCTCTAATAAGTTAACATCTAAATTACTAGGAACTACTTTGACTTTGTTTTCTGAATGTAAGTAATTTTATCTTGTATAGTTTTACACCAATTCAGCCACTTCAATTCACAACAGAATCTTCTGCTACAATGCCCCATGTTTTGAGGACCCATTCATTCAACCAAATCACATTACTCCATTGTGACCAAGGCTAGGCTAAACTTCACAAATCTGACAAAGGAAACCTGAAGAAACCATGATCAAGACTCCCTCTTCTCACCTGCTATAACGTTCCAAGTTCTTGTTCCTTTCTTAGATCTTCTGGTTCTCCTTCCAGCTTCAGACTGAGAGCACAGAGTAGTTGATTTGATCTGAGATGTACCCGTTGCAAAAGCCAGAGCTGCAGCGGCGGCAGCGGCAGCAGCAGTGTTTTGGCCCGTCCCACCGCAGAAGTTACCCGCTCGCCCCCGGAAAAGGCTCCTTGTGTCACCACCTAGTGTGGGCTGTTGATGACAAAAAACCAAGTCAGACAGAGCATGAGTGAGGGCGAGTGGGATGCACAGACAATACCACTCTGCCCACCTCACTTTGTCTGCCGCCCTTTTGCTTAAAAATGTATGGAAATGAAGATGACAAGGTCTGGACTGAACAGAGGTTGCTCCTTGTTTGAGGACATGTTCTGAGGGAATTGGGATTACCTGCCATGCTGGACGAGACAACCGGCAAATGTGTTTGGAAATTGACATGCAAAATATAAACTTCTACATACTGGTGTGGGAAATAGGAAATATTGACCTTCTGGTAACCTTAAAAAAAAGTAACATCCGTCACCTCCGGGACCGTCAAGGGTCCCACTTTTAAACATAAAATCATAAATCCACATATTTTCTACTTTCAAAACTCTGATCTCTTCATCAACTACTATTCTACTCATACGTGTATAAACTTTGTATATAAGATGCTTATTTTTTACATTATTAGTCCGTTTTACTTTAAAAGTACACTTGCAGTAGACCACAAAAAATAAAAATTTTGCCTAAATTAATAGTGTGAAGTGGAAAGATTTTGCTGAATTTGTAAGAGCCTATGAATTTATGAGAGTCCAGAGTCTTTCAAAAAGGATTTTTTTCAAATGTCAGTTAGAATTTGGGTCCAGTCCTTGATTGTCAATGCAGTTTAGTTATACTTTTTTGTAATACCTTCTTTCCTGCCAACAGCAGTATGCTCCTAAGGTATCTATTTGTTGTGTCCATGGCTGGGGTTTTGTGGCCAAAAGACATGATTCTGAAATCAAGTGGATTGGTGGCGTTAATGTTAGCGCTTTATTGATCTCTGAGCAGGACAGTCCCAAAACACGTTGTAATGGTAGGCCTACTGGCAACCACAATCTCTCCAGTGGTTAAAATATCTTTGTGAATTGTAAGCAGTTTGACATGAAGAAAAGAGTTATATTTTCATTCCCATTCTTCATCAGTCAAAAGAAAGTTACCTCCTATTTCCCATTTATTTTTGATATATATAGTTGAATGACAAAATTATTAATGCATTCCCTTGAAAGGTCCGATTTATATGCCTTAATGAAAATCTCAGTCAGAGGGTTATGATGATCCTTGCTTAGTTTAATTACTTTGGTTATAATAACTTCTTATGTTAATACCTATTAATTCAGTAAATAGATCATAATGGAAAATTCGATTTAAATTTATTTTTGTAACGCCCAAAATCACTACAGCAGTTGCCTCGAAGGGCGACAGTGAAAAACAGATTAAACAATGTTCCACAGCAACTCCCTCGGCTGGACAGAGGGATGGGCTTCACATTGCAGATAGTGGAGCTGGAACCACTCAGGAGGAGAACCGGTTCTTCAAGGTAGATGAAGACCCATTCATCTGGTGTGACAGTTGAGGAGCATTTGGATCTGCAGGTCATCAACGTGCCTGTTCCACTCCCCAAAGGGAAGTGGGAGAAGAAGAAGAAAAAGCAATGAACATAGTGCAAATATTAGTATAGAAGGTGATATCACTCCCTGGTGGAGCATACACATTCAATAGAGGAACCTACAGGGCTAAACATTCATTTTTAATGTTTAAATTCTTTTACTTGGACTTAAGTATAGTATAAGAGTACATTTTTCAAGGTCTTTGTTTATATTAGTAAAAAGAGGGGTATATATATTTTTTTTCTCTTCAACTGTTGATAGATCTTTATGGAGGACCATACTTGAGTAGCTTAGTGATTCCGTTTGCCAGGTCTTTCTTTTTTAAAGATTTAATTTTTTTCAATTTAAAAAAAAAAGTATAACAAAAGAAAACTCAGCAAAACAAAACATGACCAGAGAGAGAAGACACAAACCAAAATAAGCAAACATCCGTCAACAGCCATAAATGAAAAAAAAAAAGAGAAAAATTCTAGCACACATCATCGGTGCATTTTGTTTCATCCATTTTTTCCTCCAGAGAGAGCTGCTGGTTGTGCCCATGGCAGGAGTCCTGAGGCCCAAATACAGAGTTCTGAAATCCATTGGGATGGTGATGTCATAAATTGTCTCTGATCTCAGTCCAAAACTTGTGAGCTACAGGACAATACCAAAACACATGATAGTAGAACCGCCATCAGGTGGCGGGGAATAAAGTCTAAGGAATAAAGTCTGGCGGTAATGTAACACTTGGATACCAACCGCCATGAAACAACAACAACAACAACAACAACAACACAGTGGTTTGCCTCCTGCTGCCGCTTCCTCTCAGTCTGCATTTCCCTGTGAGTAATGGGCACTTTGACATGGGTTTATACAGAAACCAGACACACTTTTTCAATAGAATTCCCTCCAAACATGTGAGCCTGTGGTTCTCCAATGAGATGAATATATACCTTCCAACTCTTCATAGGCCAGAACAAAATGACCCTCTCTTTCCTATCTACTCTCAATTTAATCAGTAGAGTAACAGGCCAAATTGTTAATACATTGAAACAATTTAGATATTAATCCCCTTGAAAGTTCCAATTTATAAGCTTTAATAAATATTTCAGTCAAAAGGCTCTGATGGTCATCATTCTTTTTCATTTCTTGGTTATAATATCTCCTTATTTGTAAATACCTATAAAGTTCTGCTTCTCCAGCAAAAGGACTCTTTCAACTCATTAAAGATGATTCTCCTTTACAATCTTGTAAAAAAAAACGTTATACCTTTTGTTGTCCAGACTAAATCTTGAGACTGCACTGTTGGATTGGAAATTTTGATCATAAGCCAACCGATTCAAGATTTAACATCTTTGTGTTAAATTGTTTGTATATTTTAATTAGCTCCAGAACAGATTCCACCCAAGGGTTCTCCGCGGGGTGGAAGTCACACGGGGGAAGCTCTGAGTAGAGCCGCTGCTCCTCCACGTCGAGAGGAGCCAGCTGAGGTGGCTCGGGCATCTGTTCCGGATGCCTCCTGGGAGCCTCCCTGGGGAGGTGTTTCGGGCATGTCCCACCGGGAAGAGGCCCCGGGGAAGACCCAGGACACGCTGGAGGGACTACGTCTCTCGGCTGGCCTGGGAACGCCTCGGGACCCCCGGAGGAGTTGGAAGAAGTGTCTGGGGAGTGGGAAGTCTGGGAGTCCCTGCTTGGACTGCTGCCCCCGCGACCCGGCCCCGGATAAGTGGAAGGAGATAGATAGATGAATGGTTAAGATTGAATTACTCTGTCTCGTATTTTTAAAATTGTCCTTTCCGCTTGTTTTTTTCATATTTTCCAGGCTACTCATTTAAAACATTTTTACCCACTTTCGCAATACCTTTGTTTGGTAAAGAGTATTTTCTAATCTAATTCTTGTGAGGTCATTCATTTCTCCTCTTATCTACAAATTAAATGTACATAAAACAGAAATTCTCTCTATTTGGGGACCCCCTTTGAAATTTACAAAGACCTATCCATTTAGGTGGCCAACAGATTCATTAAGAATTGGGTGTGAACCTTCATAAAGATCTAGCAGCAATTTTGGACAAAAATAATTTATCTTAGAATTTGGCAAAGAACCCGTTTCAAAACTCTACAATTATCAAAAGGAAAATGGGGCTGGGGTTTGAAAAAAATGACTTTATTTCAGCTCAGATCAGAGTGTTGCTGTACTGATGTGACCCAGAATATGACGCTCAATGCAAAAATATTAAGAGTAATTTTGTGCCAGGGTTACTGTAAAGCCGAGGTGTCCAAACTTTTTTTCACAGAGGGAAAAACTTATACAGAGCAGGGGGCCACAAAGAATCCGATAATGTCGAATTGTCATTGTCAAAAGTCGAAATTTTGCATTTGAAATAGTTTCGATGAGCCTCCACACCTTTAATAAGACTTGGAACATTACTATTAGGTTGGCATAACATCAAAATGCTTACATTTTTCAAATTTTACAGTAAAAAGTGCTATCAACTTAGTGGGAAGCCAGAGGGCCAACAAAAATTGGTCTGAGGGCCGCAATTGGCCCCCGGGCTGTAGTTTGGACATGCCTGCTCTAAAGGCTTTACTAGCAAATAACAAACGGTTGACTGATTTAAAGGAAGTTAAGAATCCGTGGGTAAAATCTGTGCTTACGACCTGGAAAGAACTTTCCTTCCTGCTGCTGTCAGACTCTACAACAAACACTGTTAGCCCTGAATGTGTGTCATTCAGCTTTCATAATCATGTGCAATACTGTGACATAATGTCAATCATCCTGGTGCAATATTTTCTAAGGAGAAATTAAACAAAGCAACGACCCAGCAGAGAACCACAAACTCCCAAATTTGGAGGGAATTCTGTTGGGAAAATGTCTCACGTTTTTTCATAACACCATGTCAAAATGCCCATTATTCACAATGAAATGTAGACTGTTGGTGAAACTGTAGTTGCCAGGAGGCAAGCCACTATCAGGTGTTTTGGGACTGTCCTGTTGTTCAAAAATATTGGACTGAATGCTCTGCAGACTGTTTTTGACATTGCCATCCCACGGTCCCATGGACACAATTAATGGAACATACTATTGGAACGGGCTGCATACTATTGGAACATACTATTGGCGGCAGGAAAAAAGGCCATCACAAGGAAATGGCTGACTCAAACCTCACCAACTCTCAAGGACTGGACAGACAAATGAAAAAAAAAATACATTTGAACTTAACTTGGAAATGGACAAATTTGAAAGACATTGGACCAATTTGTTTCTATTTATATTAGTTCATGTCTATTCATGTTATTTTGATTTTCACTCTGGTTGTGTTTTGTTCTGTTCTATTTGTTAATAATGTTGTTGTTTTTTTATTGCACTGCATTGTTGTTGTTCAACAAAAGTAGAAATTCACATTAAAATGTGGATTTATGACACACATGCAATAACATTGTCCAGCTTAATAAATTAACTTGATTGTATCCATATTTTGGTTGATTTAAGCACCTTCTTGGGTTTTATTGCTTGATTTGAGTTGTTACAGTTCCAATAGGCCATTGGCTGAGATCTGTCGGAGCCCCAGAAAGCAAGTTTTGTTCCACTGAGCTGGAGAATTCAGTAAGTATATAATAAGTATATAAGTATTCACAGAAAAAATTCCACAAACCAACTCCCTGCAGTTATTGAGAAAATTGATCTTGAAGTAGGACGTTTTACCCTCTGGAGTCATATTTAGTACATAATAAGTCAAGAACCAATTAAGTTACAAAGAAATCTTTTATTAGGCATATAGTTAAGTTTTCAGACTATATGTACACATAATATCAAGGTTGTAAGGCAAGTGGTTTGATAATGGGAATAAAAGGAAAATGCGAAAAATCACTATTTACACAGGTACTCAATATTTACACATCAGCATTTACACACATCAATGGGGTGAATATTTCAACCTCAGGGGTGTTCAAAATAGGCCCCTCTATCAATTTGCAGTACTTACAATTTGAATCCCTAAAGTGTCATCAAAATTGTAGAAAAAGAATAGGCCTATAACGACAAACAACATGATAACATGATACACTTTTCTGTCAAAGGTTGTGCCCGAGCAGCAGTCCACAGTTAAACAATCAGCAGTCGGGGGCCACAGGGTTTGAATGACAGGATGATCTTTTAGAGCTTTATGAACAATGATACCAGCCCTAAACAGAGTTTTTAAAATGTCCTGTGACTTGTCCATCCTTACTGTTTGCTGAAGTGGACTGGGAGATAACACATCTGTATCTGTTGATGTTGTCAATCTCTCGGTCTCTAATACTCCAGGAATCATCTCAATAACATCAGATGTAGAAAGTGTTTCTACATAAATTATGTCACTCATATTCTGCTGTTGTGGGCGTTGGAAGGTGATCTGTGGATAGTCTACAGAGAGACGACGCTTCAACTGATCTGTTCTGAAAGCAGACAAAGAATATTTAGATTTTTTCAAAATATTTCTGGGAATCAAAACCTAAAAAAAATTATGATGCTGGTCCTTTCTAATTCTAATGACAATAACATTTTATTATAAGGAAAGTTGTTGGTATAAACAAAATAATGCACATTTGAATTTATATTGACATTTATACCACTTGGTGTCATTCTCAATAACTTCTACCTGGGTTTAAGCAGGGTATACAATAAAAGGTTTTGTGAAAACCTTCTTACCTATAAGATGTTGCTTTTTCACCATTTTCTTGAACAGTCCAAGCTTGTTCATTCTCATGATTTCACCACTTTCTATCAGCCGTTTCACAATGACATCTTAGCAGAAAATGTTGTATGTTGTGGTGTACGGATGGTTTCGGGTGCTGAAAGAGACATTTAAAATGGTTTTAGAAAAAGGGAAAATTGAATTTAGGGCTGCCAAGAAATGAATGGTTGTTGGGTTGGAAAAATCATACTTTCCAATGTGGTGTAACTCTAATAATTATTGTTATATAAAGTATAACAGAGATGATCTGTGGGAAATCATAATGACAATAACATAAATGTTCATCTTTACCTCATTTTCCCAACTGTCTTGTTGTAGTGGTAGTGCACTTCTATAGCGATGCAGTCTCTTTCTCTAATGTGGAGTAATATTGACTTCACTTCGGCAGCTTTTCTGGGTTTTCCTGCAAAAAATTACAATTTTAGTGAGTGCTAATCTATTTATTTCACCAGAAAATTATTTTTGACAAGCCTGCTATATTTCATGAAATGTTCTTGAATGAGATTTTACATACCACATGATTCAGGGTCAGCCTGGGCAAGTTTGTCTTTATGTCCTTTTCTTCCCACTTTGATATCGCTGTCCTTCTAATTGCATATAATACAAATTGCAGGAAGAATTGTGGTGGGGGCTTTTCTACTCCACTACTCGCAGATCTTAGTCTTTTGGGCAAAATACATTCTGAATATTCATCACTACTGGAATCTACAATGATGACACAAAGAATAAAATCAATGATGAATAATTTATCATTTTATACACTACTAGTACACGCGTGAAGGTGATGAGTTCTACTCACCATTGCTAGATTCAGTGCGGGTTTCTGATGGTCTACTCTACATGTCTCTCTGGCATAAATAGTTGCCGCTTCTCGGTGTATCTCTTGTAACACGAGGGTGGTACTGCGGTACTGTAACACCAGGGTGGTACGGTGGTACTGTGGTACTGTAGTACTGTGGTACTGTAGTACTGCGGTACTGCAGTACTGCAGTACTGCGGTACTGATCCCCCGAGTGTCTCGTGTTCACAGTCCAACATGCTTTACACTTTTTCGACGGCATTTGCTTCTTTTCCGCCGAGTTCCAGCCATTCCTTCGCAATCCTCCGACATGTATACCATGTTGGTTTGGTTAGGACCTTAGTCTGCTCATTATAAGTGTCGAGGATGTGCAAACAGCACAGATATTCCAGTTCATGTCGCTGCGAAGACCAGGAACCACGCCGATCAGCGGCCATGTTTGTTTACATACAAACCGCATCACAGCAAGCTGCGCGCAAGGTTTTCAGGGTTTAATCAACGCTCATTGGTCGAAATTGCGTCACTGTCACATCATTGCATACAATTAGTCCGCGGCGCTAACAAAAATAGGTTTGTCTTTGGGAATCGATTACTGTACAAGAAAACTGCAGCGAATATTTTTGTGGAATTTTGTTTTGGGGGTTATTGTTATGAGCTTTATATTAAACAATGTCAAAATTGTATTCCCCACCTCAGTGGACCAGAACTAAACGAAAGAAATTCTAGCAAATGGCCTGCTAACTGTAATTAAAGGTGCCATAACATGCTTTTTTTCACGTTTCGTAGTCTATCCCAAGTGTATAATTGATAATAATAAGGGTTGTGCAACACCCTTGGTCACGCGTGCTTGCCCTTATGACGCGGTCTTGCCCCACCGCCCGTCAGTTTGGAGATTCGAGGAAAGGAGATAGTCTGTAATATAGCTAAACACTGCGGGAATCAATCAAAAAAACACTCTGGGTACATATATGAAGCACAAATAGCAATGTAAGAAGGTTAAAAGCTCTGAAAAGTCGATTTTGCATGTTATGGGACCTTTAATGGACGGCTCATATTTTTTCCAGACTTTTTGTTGTTGGGTTACTTTTAATTGCGGTCAGCAGCCAACTGAAAATGTGCATTTACCACAACCTATTGTAGTTGTACGTCTTCAAAGTATGTGTTATTACGCTACTATATTATATTATAATTATATATACTGTATTGAAATAAAAAAAAATAAAAAGGAGAGAGAGAAAGAGAGAGAAAGTAAGAGAGCCCCCTTTTTCAGTCTTGAATGGAAGCAGAAACTCAAGAGAAAATGTCCCCCCGAGGTCCAAACTCTAAGGACCACTGGACGCAGCAGATGTTTCCGGTCATACGCGCTCTTCTGCCATTGCGTCCAGCCCACTTTTAAGATAAGATAAGATAAGATATTCCTTTATTGTCCCACATGGGGAAATTTCATTAATGCAACGCAGGTAGATACAGAGGTAGATACAGAAGAAAAGAACAGATCACTTGTAGGAAGTTTGAAAAACACTCTCAGTAGAAGATCTCCTATAAACAAAAACTCCCATAGAAAAAACCTCCCATTTCCCAACAAGGGATGGAGGGGAAAAATAATAAAGATAAAAATAAATAAATACATAAATACCATTGCATGTCACGACAGTAATTGCACATGAATATGTGTCACGACGGCACATGGATTGCACATGAATTTCACAGTAATTGCACATGAATCACGACAGTAATTGCACATATGACGGAATTGCACATGGTTAGGTCAGTATTGCGAGTGTTCAGGACTAACAGTGTTTGTTATAAAGTCTGACAGCAGCAGGAAGGAAAGACCTGCGAAACTTTTCCTTCACACAGCGAGGGTGGATCAGTCTCTCACTGAAGCTGCTCTCCAGAGCGGACAGAGTGTCCTGCAGGGGATGACACTCATAGTCCAGCATAGATGTGAATCTAGCCAGGACCCTTCTGTCCCCCACCTCCTGCACCGAGTCCAGAGCACAGCCCAGGACGGAGCTGGACTTCTTGATGACTTTGTCCAGCTTCTTCCTCTCCCTCTCTGTGATGCTGCTGCTCCAGCAGGCCACACCGTACAGGAGGGCTGATGCCACCACAGAGTCATAGAAGGTCTTCATGAGTGGCCCTGTCACTCCAAAAGACCTGAGTCTCCTCAGGAGGTAGAGCCGACTCTGGCTCTTCCTGTACAGTGCGTCTGTGTTATGAGTCCAGTCCAGTTTGTGGTTCAGATGAACGCCCAGGTACTTGTATGAGTCCATTCTCTCAATGTCCCTTCCCTGGATGTTCACTGGTAAGGGGGCAGTGGGGTGGCGTCTGCGGAAATCCACCACCATCTCCTTGGTCTTCCCCGCGTTGATGAGGAGGTGGTTCCGCTGACACCAGTCCACAAAGTCCTGCGTCAGTCCCCTGTACTCTGCATCATCGTCGTCCGTGATGAGTCCGATGATGGCAGAGTCATCAGAGAATTTCTGCAGGACACAGCTGTCCGTGTCGTGTCTGAAGTCTGCAGTGTAAAGGGTGAAGAGAAAGGGCGCGAGGACAGTGCCCTGGGGCGCCCCCACACTGCAGGTCCCAGTGTCAGACACACAGTCCCGGGCTCTCACAAACTGGGGTCGGTCCGTGAGGTAGTCCAGGATCCACTCAGCCAGGTCATACTCCACACCAGTCGTCTCCAGCTTGTCCCTCGGGAGCAGCGGCTGGATGGTGTTGAAGTCGCTGGAAAGATCGAAGAACAGGATCCTCACAGAGCTGCCAGGCTATTCCAGGTGAGAGAGAGAGCGGTGCAGCAGGGAGATGACGGCGTCCTCCACTCCGATGCCAGATCGGTATGCAAACTGCAGCGGGTCCATGGCTGAGCTCACGGTGGAGTGGAGGTGGTCCAGGACCAGCCGCTCCAGTGTCTTCATCAGGTGGGACGTGAGAGCCACCGGCCTGAAGCTGTTGAGGTCTTTGGCGGGCGGTGTCTTGGGCACAGGTACCAGACAGGAGGTCTTCCAGACCTGTGGTACCACCCTCAGCTTCAGGCTCATGTTGAAGACATGCTCCATAACTCCACACAGTTCATCTGCGCAGGACTTAAGGAGCCTGGGGCTGATACCGTCAGGTCCTGCTGCCTTCCTCACTTTAATCCTCTTCAGCTCACTCCTCACCTGTGCTGCTGTGACATCAGTCAATCGTCAGTGGTTGGCAGGGGGACTGTGTGCTGGGGGGATGGGTGAGTCCAGGCGAAGTGGGGAGCTGATGGTCCGGGGCGGAGAAATGAAGAGGAACGGATGCAGGGCATTGTCCAGCTGTGGAAGAGGGAGCATGCAGCGGTGCAGGGGGAGGGGCGGGTGACCGATCAAATCTCAAGAAGTGAGCATTTAAATCATTAACCCACTGTAGATCCCCCTCTGTCTGGGCAGGGGGGATTTTGAAGCCCGAGATGGTTTTCAGGCTTCTCCACACTCCCTGAATATTCTTCTGCTGCAGCTGCTCCTCCATCCTCCTCTTGTAGCCGGCTTCAGCCAGCCTGATCTTCCTCCTCAGCTCCCTTTGCACAGTCCTCAGCTCCTCCTTGTTCCCTGACCTGAAGGCTCTCTTCTTCTCCTTCAGCAGAGCCTTCAGTTCACGGTTAATCCATGGCTTGTTGTTTGGAAAACACCGCACCGTCCGGGAGGGAACAATGTTCTCAAAACAAAAGTTGATGTAGTCCGTGATGGTGTTGATGTCCTCCCCATGGCCGTAAAGCTCAGTCCAGACAGTGGTGCTGAAGCAGTCCCTCAGAGCCTCCTCACTCTCAGCAGACCACATCCTCACCACACGGGACACCACAGGCTGCCTGCGCACGATGGGTTCATACACAGGCCTCAGATGTACACGGTTGTGGTCCGAGCTGCCCAGGGGAGGGAGGGGGGAAGAAGAATAAGCCTCTTTGGTGTTGGCAAAAAACAAGTCTAATGTTCTATTGTTTCTGGTGGGGCAGGTAACATACGTTGGTAGTTTTGGGTGAAAACATACAGCTTCATTCAATGGCAGAAGATACAAATTGACGGATCTTCTCACTAGTTTAAGACTAAAATGAGTGAACCAGCCATCAGAACCACGGGAAAACACGGATGTATGAAATCACCACCAACGGACGCTAAAGAGTCTTTTAATAGAGCTAGCTTTCCTCTGCTTCAGGTGAATAAACGGCTCCACACTGTGGCCATAATTTAGAAATACAAACTCACTCATCCATTTAGTTGGTTAATCTGTGGCGAACCCAGGCGCACCCCCCTTTTTAAGATTGAAAATGCTACTAGGCTCCACAACAATTTGCAAATACATGACTTAACACACACTCCATTGCAACGGCACTTTCCCGCCCTGTGGAGCAATGTGCTGCGCAGTACTCGATGCACATAGTGGAGTGTCGCCTTGGCCAGCGCGGCAAGCGTTGAAAAAGAAAAGCTTTTTTGCCAAAACTTAAAAAAGCTTAACTTTTTTGCGGCACAGCAACCAATCAGAGAATACGCTCTTGTGACGTGCTACGCACTACCCGGAAAAGGCCCAAAACAAACCCCACAACAATTTAAAAAAAACATAAAAAATCCTCAAGACACATATTTACCATCCCTTAGTAAATTTCAATTCAAATATTAATTTAGCTATCATCGAGAAAGAAGAACAGAATCAAGCGTCATTTGATGAATAAATTATTGTATCTACCAAAAGATGAAAATATACAATAACAAACCTGCCACAAACTTATTTGTATGAAATGATTCCTAATGTCTTTCCAGGCCTAACTAACTAATTCAGCTGGAGTTTAAATTGCCTAGTTTCTTTTTGCCTCCTTGCTCTAGACTAGACTAGACCTTGTCTAGACCTTGTCTAGTCTAGACCTTGCTCTAGACTAGACTTGACTAGACTGACAGGTGACAAGACTGACAGGTGACTAGACTGACAGGTCTAGACTGACAGGTGACTGAAGTATTGAAGTCAATTGAAGAGTGAACATTAGGCCCTAATCATATTGTATCATTGAAGAAAAAGAAATCCATCCATCCATCTTCTTCCGCTTTATCCGGGGCCGGGTCGCAGGGGCAGCAGTCTGAGCAGGGACTCCCAGACTTCCTCCCCAGACACTTCCTCCAACTCCTCCGGGGCGATCCCGAGGCGTTCCCAGTCCAGCCGAGAGACATAGTCTCTCCAGCGTGTCCTGGGTCTTCCCCGGGACCTCTTCCCGATGGGACATGTCTGAAACACCCAGGCGCCCAGGAGGCATCCGGGACAGATGCCCGAGCCACCTCAGCTGGCTCCTCTCGACGTGGAGGAGCAGCAGCTCCACTCCGAGCTCCCCCCGTGTGGCCGGGCTCCTCACCTTATCTCTAAGGGAGCGCCCAGCCACCCGGCGGAGGAAACTCATTTCGACCGCTTGTATCCGCAATCTTGTTCTTTCGGTCACTACCCAAAGCTCATGACCATAGGTGAGGGTAGGAACGTAGACCGACCGGTAAATCGAGAGCTTTGCCTTTCGACTCAGCTCCTCCTTCACCATAACGGTCCGATGCAGCGACTGCATCACTGCAGCCGCTGCACCGATCCGCCTGTCGATCTCACGCTCCATCCTTCCCTCACTCGTGAACAAGACCCCGAGATACTTGAACTCCTCCACTTGGGGCAAGGACACCCCACCCACCTGAAGAGGGCAAGCCACCTTTTTCCGGTCGAGAACCATGGCCTCGGATTTGGAGGTGCTGATTCTCATCCCAGCCGCTTCACACTCGGCTGCAAACCGTCCCAGTGCATGTTGCAGGTCCGGGTTTGATGGAGCCATCAGGACAACATCCAAGGGCCCCGGGCCCCGGACCCCGTACTCCCAGAGCACCCCCCAAAGGACACCCTGAGGGACACGGTCGAAAGCCTTCTCCAGATCCACAAAGCACATGTGGACTGGTTGAGCAAACTCCCATGAACCCTCGAGCACCCGATGGAGGGTATAGAGCTGGTCCAGAAAAATAAATATAATTTAAAATATTGACACTGCTCTGGACCAGAAAAAACAGTCAGATAAGTCGGAAATTACATGACACAATCAATCAATTATTTAATTAAAAAAGCCATAGGGCTTTTACAAAGATTTTTACAAGTAAACTTAATGTCTCGATTTATGCACATCATTTTAATAATGGGCTTTCATCTTTCATTGGCTTTATTCTATTGACTATCATATTCTTCTTGGTATGCGCACCTCCCTTCAGAAAATCCTGGACAATCCTCTGTCAATCAATTGTGTAAATATTCAATCAGATCTAAGGGATCTAAAATGTATTCTTTTATTCCTGTATGTTGTGATGTGGGTACATCTAAGCAAAATGTTAAGTAAGATCTTAAATATGATGTTTACAAAATTTTAGTGAAATGTGTTGTCTAACCTGTCACGTGCAGTAAAGTGCATGAAGTGTTTTACTTCATTACTTTCCATGATTGAATATCAGAAAACAGAATATCAAGGAAACATAGACCTCATGAAGAAATACATTGACCTCCACAATTATTATTATTACGCACAATTGACTTAGCGCTTGAATTAGGTCTGTCTGAAGCAATGTCGCCATTTAGTGGTAAAAAAACAATAAAAACGTGCAATTTTAAGTAACAGGTTATTTACGCTGCGAATAAACTACAAACAAATCATTTGATTCCTGAATCCATCAACATAAATTCGCCGAGTAACAATGTCGGTATCGTGTATTTCTTTATCTGTAAGCGGCTAAACTAGTAATTTCTTCCCATGGTGCAGTGCGCTCAAACTATCACGTGACTGAATATATCCAATAGCGGTCTACGTTTGCCCGTTACTCGCGTGCTATTGGGCGGAGCGAATTTAAAAGTACAATTTGAATATTTGAGAGGTTTCTGCGCAGCGCCACAAGGATTTATTTCTGAGATCAGACTGTGCGCTTACGGAAGACACTTCTCGAAATAACTAGGATTTATTTGACTTCAAATAAACAACAGGAGAGCGCAAATATTCACATTATTTGGTGAGTAGCGTTGTGTGAAGCTCGGATTTGCTAGCCTTGGTTAGCTTGGCTTTCTCTGTATGTGTCTATTTCGATTTAAACCAAAACTGTTGTGTTTTTAGGCTAATCGCTATTGGTTTTCTAGCGTATTTGTGTTGGCAATTGTCAGTTATGCTAAATGTCTTCAACTTTAGACGCAGAGCAGGCTTTAATATGTTAATATATTATGTATATTCGCTGAATTTTAGGCTCTTTTTGAGGCGGCGAACGTGTCTGCAGCAGCGATGGCTTCGAACAACGGGAACGGGTTGAAACGAGATGAAAAAGGCAGGAACATACAAGTGGTGGTCAGATGCAGGTAAGGACTGACAAATGAAAGATTTTCTGCAGAAATTTAAAGAATCAAGAGCCTTTACTTCACTTGAAATGTTATTCACCATAGTTCCCTTTTAAGGTTCCCTTTTGGTGGAGTTATGTGCAGTTAATACAATATGTCAACATCAAGATTAGAGATTCCCTAAAAACAAAGTTTAAATGTTTTTACCCATGTTCTGCGCTTACACTTAACTACATCCTACTTTTACAGTGACTACTGTTGCTTTGTTATGAATAATGGTGGCCAATTCAAATAAACCTGATGGACCAGAAACATACTATGTGTATATATATCTCACCATTTGAGAGGAAAACAGGTTTTATTACAAAGGGCTGTTATTAAATTAAAAGACAAGAATAATGCATTATGATTTAATTTTACTCTAAAAAACATTCCTAAATTGTAAATTTTCTCCATCAAGAAGGTTAGATTTATCGACGTACGTATTGACGATAAGTCAATTATGAGAAATAATTGTATTTTGGTAATTGTTCTCTGGACTATACAGACTTTAATACACTTATGCATACATATTTAATTGAGTAATTATTAATCAAAATGTAAAAAAAAATAAACTCTTTCAGATATAGAAGTCACCGTATTTCCACTTTTATTTCAATCTAGAATAGAAATGATTGGTTGACTTGTAAAATTATAGTCAGTTTCTCACCTACAATCAAAAAGTAATTGCATCCCAACATGTGCATTGAGTATAGCAGTCCTTTGTTGATTGTGCCAAATTTAAGGAGATGGAAACTGAAATTGCAATGCTCAAAAGTAATTGTTTAAATAATTAATTTTGATTTAGTTTTTAATGGACACCATAAGTGTCATCTGTGCTACAATATGTTCAACCTGTTGAAATCTAAT
Source organism: Eucyclogobius newberryi (assembly GCF_026437365.1). Lineage (NCBI taxonomy): Eukaryota > Metazoa > Chordata > Actinopteri > Gobiiformes > Gobiidae > Eucyclogobius > Eucyclogobius newberryi. The sequence goes on along the minus strand of NW_027316500.1, from coordinate 1,618,740 downwards.
CTGCTGCTTGTCCCCAGGCCTTTCAACACCGTGGAGCGCAAGTCTTCGCACAGTGTGATCGACTGTGACCAGAGCAGACGAGAGGTGACGGTGAAGACAGGAGGGCCCAATGACAAGGCCTCCAGGAAGACTTACACCTTTGACATGGTATGCTTCTTCAACTAGTATATTATCCATTAGTTATCTTTATAGAAGTGAAGGTTGTGCAGACGGTAGTTCATGCTGTGGTTGTGTACTTTAGCAAGACATTTCACCTTCTATATTGTTTGGTTTATGGTGGCGGGTGCTGAGGTTTTCATGTTTCCACTGGTTAGCTTTGGAGTGGATTAGTAGTACTAGTGTTGTCACAATACTAAAACTTTAAACTATATAGATGACGTTTTCAACAAATTGTAGTACCATATTTATTAAAGGTTGTGGTTCTGATAAAGCCCAAGATTATTCTAAAATGGTTCACAAATTGCAAACTGTTGTCCTGGTAAAGTGGTGTATGTTTTTGTTGTTGTTGTAATTGATGCTTGTTCAAATAAGTGTCTAGTTTTAGTATTTGAGTATCTGATTGTTATACTTTTGACAACCCTTTGGTACATCGAAACTGTCATAAACTACAGGTAAAGTGACATTGTGTTCACTGGGAGGACTGGGACATGCATACTGTACATGCATACAGTATGAGCCGTCTCTCTCATAAAGGTTTGCCATTGGGCTAAATTATTAGCATCAAGCACAGTGCTTTTATTTTCCACCTGCTTTAAAAAAAAAAAACTCTCATAAATACATTTTGTGAAAAGCCAGTTGACTAATGTTAAAGTAAAAATGTACAACTGTACAAGTGTACAACTTATAAACAAGAGGAATGAAATTGTCAATTAAGCTTATTTGTAGTAATAGGGAAATTATTATGCCATATTAGTTTATAAGTGAAGGGAACTACTGGTGTTATGCAATTTTTTTTTTGAAATGTTTGATTTGGTTCTACTCAAGAACAGGCTTCACCAAAATTATCCTCATGTAGATTTAGAAATAACTTGAATAAGGCAAAAAAAAATTGTGTTCCCGGTAACACTGAAAAAAAATCCAGGTCGTTAGGTCGGATTTGATTGAGTTATACATTGTATAGCTAAGGCCCAATGTCACTGGGATAGGCTTCAGTCACACTCTAGTGGCATCAAATGAATAATAGAGTTAATATTGTGTATATCGAGATATAAAAATGTTTTCTCTATATCGCCCAGCCCCATGTGTCCTCCCACAGTTTAAAACATCACGGAACCACCATGCCTGATGTTTCATGATTCATGTTTCTTTTAGGTGTTTGCTCCAGCGGCCAAGCAGATCGACGTGTACCGCAGTGTTGTCTGTCCCATTCTGGATGAGGTTATTATGGGATATAACTGTACTGTATTTGCGTAAGTAGGCCTTTTTATATTGAGTTTCTTTTACCTTTTGAAACTGTAGTACTTCAGTTCTTCTGTTTCATATCCAGATATGGTCAGACTGGGACAGGGAAGACCTTCACTATGGAGGGGGAGCGCAGCCCAGACGGAGAGTTTACCTGGGAAGAGGTGTGTACTGTAGTCTATAGTCTACAGAGCATGTGAACAAAAGTGAAGTCGGACCTAATGTCAGGTGGCGCGGTTGTGCATACGGTCTTTATGTCCTTGGGCAAGACACACCTTTCCTCCAGTGTCCTTGACTGCATGTAAACTTAGTGCTGCTATTGTCTTTGGATAAAGGAAGTAAAAGCAGAAAATACAGGCATTTGCGTTATGACATTGTCCGTGCGGTTGGGTCGTGATTTTCCAATTTATTTTAATTACCATGTAGCTCTGTTTGCTCACACATGTAATGGGTTATTCCGAATGTTTCAGAAAGGTAATGTTGAACCTAGCCAGAATATTGACTGCATTTAAACATAGTCCATGTATGCTGGTGAATGAGTTTCTTTGTTTAGTTTGTATAATATATTGTTCATGGTTCTTTTGAAGTGACATTGCTCAAATTCATAATGCGAACTGGTGCACAAAAGGACTAGGTAGATGTTTGATGAATTTATAAAGTCCTACTGCTCAGCCTGAGTGTGAAGGTGGGACAAAGGATGGAAATTCGCCCATTGCTACAAGCCAACGTGTTCAGAACACGTATATATTATGTACAGTGTTCATCTAAAGGAGACTTATTATTCCAAATTGACTTTTAGGATATTTTAACCATAATTGTTTTTCCCCTTTAAACCTGTTATTTGTGCATATTTGAGAAACTAATATTTTTTTATTCCGATTTAAAACTGAAACCGTTCATTCTAGAATTGTTAATATTCTGATGGCGGAGCATTTAAGAGTCTATCTAATAACTATAATAACCTCTGGGAGAACCATCTGCTTGGTTAGAGTCTCGTAGATGTTTAGGGCCTAGTTCAATGACAATCAGTTTTTTCAGGGTTAAGATGCAGATAAGTTGTCTTTGGTTTTATATTCACAAGCATGAAGTCTGTCTACTTGATCAGCTGCTCGTGTTTCATTGATAAAATTTACATGCCATGCTTTCTGATGTTGCCTAACGGCAGCATATAAAGAGTACTGAACACTGCCGCACACCATATGTTGCTTTAGAACAAGGTGAGAAGCTCTGGTTTACGTTCACAAAATGGTACCTAATAAATAGGATTTAAACCAGCTGAGGACTGTCTCTCTGACGCCTACATAACATTCTACTGCTTTTTGTTTTCTACACATACGGCTTTATCATTTAAAGTTTCACTTGATATGATAAAATATTAAACAATGGCTCAGTAGCGCCACCTCAAATCGATTAACATGGGGCCGACGCCAAAACAAGTAAAAATGTGACACTTCAAAAATTATGTTGCAAAATGAGTCACTAGCACCCCCTCAAAATTCATAATATATTACGGCAATGATTGGCCTTTTCATTGTAGACTTATGAAACTTGGTACAAACATACCTCATGTCAGGACAAGTAAGAAATTATAATAATCTGTTAACAACCTGTTCTAAGCGTATTAACTTGTGCGTCTCTGCCATTGAAGTCCTATTCTCGTGCGTGTGTGTGTGTTCGTGTTCGTGTTCACACGTACGAGTAAAAATCATTCCCTAGTATTTTTACCAGTACATATCTGCCATCTTTTTTTATTCTAACCTTTGTTCAAAAGTTATTAGGTCTGAAATCAATATTACAACTCCCCTTCTGTGTTTGCCCCTGTATGATGAAAAGTGCAACTTTTGGTTAGTTTTTTATGTTAAATATAGCTTAAATGTCTTTCTTGTAGATGTATAATGTACCAGTAATTTCTGTTTATTGGCGTCCAACAGCAACAAAACAAATATTGGGGGGGAGGCAGGCAACGAAACATCCATATTCGCCCAGCCCAGACCTTACTCAAATTTCCCCATCTAATTTTATACCTTTTTTCAAATGAGTATCTAGTTTTAGAATTGATACTTTTGATAAGCCTATTAAGAATAAAATAAAATTGAGGTGAAATCATTGAAAAGTGAAATTAAGTCACTAGTAGGCTCATCACTTATTAGAGCTATGGTGGTATAATGTGAATTAAGAATTTTGTTCATGGCCTTATCGACTGCTCTACGATGACATTTTGGCTGTGAACTCATCATGGATTTCCTCATTGCTTGATTTCCTTTCCCTTTCAGGACCCGCTGGCAGGCATCATCCCCAGAACGCTGCACCAGATCTTTGAGAAGCTCTCGGAGAATGGCACCGAGTTTTCAGTCAAAGTGTCCCTGCTGGAAATCTACAACGAGGAGCTGTTCGACTTGCTCAGCCCCGGAGACGATGCCAACGAGAGACTGCAGCTGTTTGACGACCCGCGCAACAAGGTCAAGACCACGTTACAACACTGCAGCATGGGAATGTCCAGATTATTTGGGTTAATCAATATCATAATTCTTCAGGTCAAGTATTTATATTGCAATATTGGCTGACGCAATATTCTATAGGGCAATGTTAATACTGTATATGGATATAACATCAAGGTCTTCAGTCGAAATTAGCTTGATTTAGTCAGTTTTGCCTTAAGTCTTTATTTTGACAGACTTTGACTGATTTTATAAATTAATGAAATAATATATATTCAATAATTGAAATGCAAACAAAGCCACCGACCAGAGCAAGACTAAAAAATAATAATAAACGATCATATTAACACAAACAGCACAGTATGACATAACATAAATAAAATGACAAGATGTCCTACATACAAGTCCATTTAGTCCAAAGTATCAGTTTTCCATTTTCCTGATATCCGTCCATCAGTCCAGTCCTTGATCATTGGTGAGGTTTGTGTCGGCCATTTCTTTGTGTTGTGCTTTTTTCCTGTCTCCAAAAGTATGTTCCAAAGGTATCCATTTATTGTGTCCATCGTCTGCAGTGCCTTTTTCATTTCGGTCCAATATTTTTGAGCAACAGTACGGTCCCAAAACATGTGCTAGTGGTTTGCTTCCTGGGTGCTATCGTTTCTCCAACATTTAGCATTTCCTTGACATGTGATTTCGTTGTCAACAAAGCGTCAAACTTTAGTTGGGACACACCTTTCCTCACATTATGAGGATGTTATGTTGCGTGATGTGTGGTTTGGATTTACACACATTCTTTCATAAAGGTTTATGTATCTGACCGTACGAAACTAAGGCGGATTGTCTTTAGTAAATCCCCCTTGTGTTTAATAGTGTGTATAGTCTGTTAATAATGTGGCTGCTCCATTCACACTAAACACCAAATGCTTGTTATTAGTTTATTAATTTAAAAAGACCTTCAAAGCTTTAGATGAGTCTTATGATGCTGAGTTGCCAACGTTTCTAATGCAGTTTCTGAGCGTTTGGGAGCGGTAAAAGTAACCAGTCTTCACGTTTTGTGACTTCAGCGTGGAGTGGTGGTCAAGGGCCTAGAGGAGATCACGGTTCACAATAAGGATGAGGTATATCAGATCCTAGAGAGAGGATCAGCCAAGAGGAAGACTGCCTCCACACTGATGAACGCATACTCCAGGTAACTGCTGCGAAGAAGAGGCCTGTCCTAATGCTTACCCTGTATTTAGAGAACGGTCCTATAGAAACCACGCCTGTATTGAAATGTTTTTGTTTGGTGTTGTCGCTCTTTTTTTAGTCGTTCCCATTCCGTGTTTTCCGTTACCATCCACATGAAGGAGATCACTTTGGACGGAGAGGAGTTGCTGAAGATTGGCAAACTTAATCTGGTAAATCTTTTTCTTAATATACATGCATATATGTTTTTGTCATTTAAACATGCCTTTGTTATATTATTACTTGGTTTACGGATCCGCCGCACTTAGAATATTGATTTATACTATATGAATAAAATAAATTATTATCCGCCGACAAAGCAAAATAGCATTAATTTAAATGTAAAAAGCAGTATTAAGTCAAAAAACAAGAGCGCGTGAAGCTATTTCTCGCCAAACTCCTGTCCCTGCGCGCGGTCCCGGGGAGAGCGCGTGCACCCATCTCTGTCTGCTGCGCGCCTTTTATATCGCAAATAAGATAAGATAAGATATTCCTTTATTGTCCCACATGGGGAAATTTCATTGGTGCAACACAGGTAGATGCAGAGGTAGATACAGAAGAACAGATCACTTATAGGAAGTCTGAAAAACACTTTCAGTAGAAGATCTCCTATAAATAAAAAAAACTCCCATAGACAAATAAATACCATTGCATGTGATCACGACAGTAATTGCACATGAATATGTGTCACGACAGCACATAGATTGCACATGAATTTCACAGTAATTGCACATGAATTCCAACAGCAATTGCACATATGACGGAATTGCACATGGTTAGGTCAGTATTGCGAGTACATTTTAAACCCGTTTACCACATTTTCTTCAGCGCGTTTTGCTGTGACTGGGTGGGTGGGTGGGGGAGGGTGCACACTTAAGCGTCAGTTCTGTCTGTCTAAAACACGCTAAATCTACAGTTACACTCACCTGCGCACCACGTCTCTCCCCCTCCCTCTCCTCCCGTGGTGCGTTTTGGGCAAACCTGGAAGAAAACATCTAATGGAAATTATATCTATATTCTGTCCGCCTGTGCAATATGTCATTTGAAAATCCGTAAACCAAGTAATAAAATAACTGCGGCCTTATGAGTACATCTGAAGTGACGTCACACACTCGTTGCTCCTTCTTGAGGAGCGCGGTAGGCTGTTTTTATTTAACGTCCCAAAGACCCTGGTTGTGCGCCAGAAATGGATTACTGGTGTCAGGAGGTACAATCGTTTTTCCACTGATCATCGTTGAGATGGTTCTACAGCTCGAGTCTCAAGTGGTAAATTAAATTGACTGGACAAGATTTGGTCCTGACCAGGTGGTTTACTACTGCAGTTCTTTTCTGGCTCTCCACCAACGTATCTTACCAGAGGATTTGCCTACATTGCTCAAATAAGACAGTCTTTGGCTTAATCTCACTTTAAGGAATACACTCAAATCTAGGTTATATTTTATCATTGAATTTCTTCCACCCCAGAAGGAAAATGCTGTTTTAGACCATCTTTTTTCTTTGTATTTGTAGGTGGATCTTGCAGGCAGTGAAAACATCGGCCGTTCTGGAGCAGTGGATAAACGCGCTCGAGAGGCCGGAAACATCAACCAGTCTCTGCTCACTCTGGGCAGAGTCATCACTGCACTGGTGGAGAAGAGGCCGCACATTCCATACAGGTATAACACACCGTGCTGTGGTTCTGTGATTTGGTCTGCAGTTCTGGTGAAACTGGCCTTCTGAAAAGCTTTGTATGAGACACAATTTTCCGTTTCAATTGGAGCTCCACCTTTTAGTCTTTACTGTAGTTACTGTAATGACTGACTGAAACATTTTAATCATAAGCTCACAATAGGGCTGGAAGCTATGGGACAAAATCTTCATTTTATTATTAGTAATAAGTTAAAATGGCATCAAGTAATGATTTCATGCACATAAACTACCGGTATACAGCCTTTTAGTCTGTGCCATTTAACACAAATAAGTTTGTTTGCTTCCAATCTGCTACTGAAGATTGTGTCAAATGCTGTAAACAGTATTTATTTTGTATCTAAGAAACATTATTATATTGAATTAAATAGTATTGAAAGATCATGATCTCTGATTTATATGAATTCAGTATTTGTGCTCTTCCTTCATATCAATTAAAAGATAAAAGTACTTTGAATTGTTTTACATGCTAATAACGAGGTTTAAAACAACACATTTATCTTGTTCTTATGACGCTGCGATGCCGCGCGCGCTTGTGGGCCCCTGAAATTGCTGGGGGGGCCCTAACTTTTTTAGATAGGGGGCCCCCCTGGCCCCTAACTTTGAAAATCTATTTCTCAGCCTGTAGACTAGTAATAACCAGGTCTGAACTGTTCCAGAATAAAAAACTGTCTAAACAATGACTTGACCAAGACCAAACCAGGTCTTAACTAGTGCTAACCCAGAATTAAACCAGTAAACAAGATTATTATTTTTTTATATTTGGAAAATTTGTCGTGGACCGGATCAATCACTTGGTGGGCCTGATTTGGCCTCAGGGCCTTATGTTGAATAGCCCTGCTCTATGGTATCAAAATAATGCAAAGAATGTGTAGATATAACTAACCATTTATGGTTGCCCATTTTAGCGCCAAAAAGTGATTTAGGCGTTTGGTTACTCTTAAATAAGATGTTAATATGTGGAGCCAGGTTGAAATTGTTTCAACTTGACTAACTTTTCACTGGCAGTGTAAATCTCCCAAATTTAGACATTTCTTTATGTACAATGTTCAGTGATCGTTTTGATGTCTTAAAGGCGCAATGGGCGATTTGAGAACTTCGGCGGAAGTGCGCATGCCACTCCCCCGTGCGGACTGATACAACACACACCTGCGTTTGTTTATTAGGGCGACGGATCACATCGCATCGTCTTCTTCTGAGTCAGCTCGAACTGTCTTTCTCCGTCTTCAGTTTGTCCCGTACACTGAGGGAACTATATATTATAATAGATCCATGCGCTTAGACACGCGGAAACGTGCTGCTCTCATGGGACGAGCCGCACGGGGCTGCAGGTGAGCGGTAGGTGCATCCTATGATTGATACGTGGCAGGACAAATCGGCAGTCCACGCCACGAGGAAATAAGACTCAGATTTGGGCCAAAAAATCGTCCATTCAACCTTTAAGTTAGAAACTACAAACATCACATCTAAATATGTAGTTAACAAAAAGTAAGGGGACTTTTTGTGTGTGTTATTTAAAATTATTTTATTTGTTGTTTTACATATAGATTCTTCACACAATTTTGTTCTGATCTCTGATTTGCACACTTTTTTTCAATGTATAAATAAGGCATTGTTTGTGTATAACTTTTTTTTTTTTTTTTTAATGAATGTAAACTACAACAACATTTAGAAAATATTTCTAAAAGCAATGGCTTTCCTATGTTAATAACAAATCTTTAACCTGTAAATGTTGCTTTCTGATAAACTTTTTAAAGCATGCTTTTTGTTTTTTCCTTAGAGAGTCTAAGCTGACCAGAATACTCCAAGATTCTCTGGGAGGACGAACAAAGACTTCAATCATAGCCACGGTTTCTCCGTCATCGAGCAACATAGAGGTGTGTTCTCCAGAAACCTACACGGCATTTTAATCAGGAAAATGACATGCATTCATGCTGATGTTTTGTACAGGAAACATTGAGCACACTGGAGTACGCCAGCAGAGCCAAGAACATCATGAACAAACCAGAAGTCAACCAGAAACTCACAAAGAGGACGCTCATCAAGGTACAGCCTGCTCAATCTGTCAAATGTAATGACATATCTCCTTCATATGTCAAATCTTTTCGAAAGCAAGTTGTTTTTTGTCTGTAGGAATACACGGAGGAGATCGAGAAGCTTAAGAGAGACCTGGCAGCCTCCCGAGACAAGAACGGGGTTTACCTGTCGGCTGAGAACTACGAGTACGTCCCATGGTTTTACTTGCGATTTCTGTGGTTTTGATTGACTTTAAATGTAATCCTACACTGTGTATTTGTCCAGGAGCATGGTGGGTCAGATTAACACTCATGAGGAGCAGATCGCAGAGTACACGGAGAAGATCACTGCCATGGAGGAGGAGATCAAGAAGGTGGGTTGTCTTGTTCATCTTTTCTTTTACTCTTTTGTCACCTCCATAATATAATTTGGGATTGTCTTTCAATTGAATTCACAATTTGAATAGTCTCAACTTGCAAGATTCCATTATGCAGGTTTTTAAATGAAAATATTTCCTCTGCAAGTAAAAAATTCAAGCAACATCTTACTATTAGCAGAAAAAAACTGGTGTTTCGATCTTTTTTTTTTAACTGTTCAAAATGTTATTGCTCCCATATATGTTGGCTGGGTGATAAATCCAATTGATTTGATTGATAATTATTATTTAATATGTATAAAAATTGAGGGCACCTTGATGTATTATCTAAAGTCTTCTAAGTTAGTGTATATCCATAGCACATGCACATCCTCCTAATAGAGGATTTACAGAAAGACAACAGCTATTGATTGAATATAAAAATTATACCAACAAACGGTAAATTTAATTAAAAAAAATTAAACTAAAAAAGACTATTTCCATTGACATGCAGGCTTTATCAATGGGAGGCATAGTAAAATGAGTTCTTTTTTCAAAGAGCAGAGCAATGAGAGTTGAGCTTTTAAAATAAATACTTTTCTCCTCCTTCTATGCAGATCATTGAGCTGTTTGTGGACAGCAAGACCAAACTGGAGCAGTGCGCTGTGGACCTGGACCAACAGCAGCAGAGGTAGAGCTTTCATTTGAAGTCTAGGACCAGAACACTATAGGTCAAATATAATGTCTGTGTGTCTGTCAGGCTTGAGGAGACCAGCAAACACCTGGAGCAGACCAAGGAGAAGTTGAACCAGGAGGAGCTTGTGTGTTCCGAGCTCACTGTGGCACATGAGTCACTCTACAATACAGCCGGACAGGTACCAAGTCTGATTATACCACCATTGTGTTGAGTCGACTCCTGCTTGTTTATTAGTAGTTACATTTTTAGGAGTCAATGGAATAATACCTAAATTCTTCCACATTGCTCGTTTATTTGTAATCTATAATCTCAAGATAAGTTTAAATATCTTTGCAAACATAAAATGTATTGTACAGAAGTTAATGATTTAGAAGATTGATTTCTTGATTTTATGTAAACCAGGTTTTTGTAATGCATTTTTTTTTCATTTATACGTCCTATATGTCATTTATACCTGCAACTTTTTCTTGGCACGAAAGAATTTAAACTTATCTTTGTATCATTTTGATGATCAATGAGTAAAAATGTATATTTATTCCCTTTTTTGATTGGTTCTTCTATACATAACAATTTATTTTTTTTACCAGTGTTTTCTTTTTCATTTGTCTCCAGTTTAAGCTGATTTGGTTTTGTTTTTTTCTCAGTTGCTGAACACTGTGGATGCCAGCACCAATGACGTGTCAGGGCTGCACGACAAGCTGGACAGGAAGAAAAAGGTTAAGAGATTTATTTTTTTTGAGTCATTCTAGATGTATGTGTATATGTATACTACTCTCAAAACTTGCCTCGGATGCAGGATACACTTCAATTCTTAACTCTGAGTATGGTCACTACTCCCTCAACCGCGCTTCAAGTCAAACTCAAACAGAATCTTGCAGTCAGATAGGTTGGAGAGCTAATTGGTCATCCAACATTTAGATCAAGATCACACTTTTCTTCACTCAGTTAAGCACGAACACCTCTAGAGGTGAGACATCTTGCCCAATTAACTTTATTGCCTTTTATGTTGTAATACACAATCAAGCCCACAGATGCCCTGTTTATTGCCATTGTCAGCAAACAAAGTTCACAAACTGAACTTTGGTGTTAAGGTGCCACATACAACAATAAATAATGATGGCAACATATATAAAACAAGTAAATTAAAAAAATACTGTCTGTGCTCAGACTCTAACCCTGATAATTGTTTATTTAAATTATTGTAAAAGTGGCAGCTGTTAAGTGTTCATGAGTCCCATGGCAGAGGGAAGAAACTGTTCTTGTGGCATTAGGTTCTGGTCTGGATGAACGTAGCCTCCTGTCTGAGGGGAGTGGCTCAAATAGTCCATCTTAGGGCTGCAACGATTATTCGAGTTAATCGAATAATTCAAATTATTAATTACAAAAATGCTTTTATTATTTTATTGCCTCGATGCTTCGTTTAATTTACATATTTTATTAAACACGTGAATCTGTGGCGCTCGGAGCGCACTGAACGACTTGTGGCGCTTTTGTTTCCCACGGAGCTTCTTCCTGAAGCAGCTGAAGCACAACAGAGAGAGCGGCGTGTTTTAAACTCACGAGTGCGACACATGGATCTATTATAGGTGCGACACATGGATCTATTATAGGTGCGACACATGGATCTATTATAGGTGCGACACATGGATCTATTATAGGTGCGACACATGAATCTATTACAGGTGCGACACATGGATCTATTATAGGTGCGACACATGAATCTATTATAGGTGAGACACATGGATCTATTATAGGTGCGACACATGGATCTATTACAGGTGCGACACGTGGATCTATTACAGGTGCGACACGTGGATCTATTACAGGTGCGACACGTGGATCTATTACAGGTGCGACACATGGATCTATTACAGGTGCGACACATGGATCTATTACAGGTGCGACACATGGATCTATTATAGGTGCGACACATGGATCTATTACAGGTGCGACACATGGATCTATTACAGGTGCGACACATGGATCTATTACAGGTGCGACACATGGATCTATTACAGGTGCGACACATGGATCTATTACAGGTGCGACACATGGATCTATTACAGGTGCGACACATGGATCTATTACAGGTGCGACACATGGATCTATTACAGGTGCGACACATGGATCTATTACAGGTGCGACCCCGCTCCACACTCTGCTTCCCTGTCACACTGGTACGTTTAAAACATGCCACACGCTCCTCTGCGGCGCCTTGAAACAGCAGGAGGACCGCGACTATGTTATAATAATCTGATGTGAAACAGAAAGTCCGCGATGACACGGAGACAACGCCGTAAAGTGACAAAATGTAGAGCCACCGCTCCAAACACCAGCAACACTGGTCCCACACACAATGTTTTACAAACAAATGTCTTATTTTAAATTATGTGACAGAAACGCAAATTAATTCATACTGTAACTGTTATAAACAGTCTGGTGACAAGTTAATTAGCCCTTTATATATATTCTTTATATACAAACAGAACACTTTGGACTGGTGAAGTGAAATGTTGCTGTTTTGGGACAAACTTATGTGAAATTAAGAATATATATATTTTTTTTTTAAGGCAGAAACTCAATTTGTTGTTTATTACAATGAACTATAACGTTTATTTAAAAAAACGATTTAATATGCTTTTAAATGGTTTACGGAATGTACACATTGTTTTACAGATTCATAGATTAATCGAAGAAAAAAATCGATAGATTAATTGATTACAAAAAGAATCGATAGCTGCAGCCCTAGTCCATGTGGTGGTGGTATCTGTATCGGCCTAAGATTTCCCTTTGGTGTACCACTAGTAGGTATAATGCTGTCCTCACAGAATCGTATGTTTGATATCTGTGTAGTGTACTTTTCGGGCTATACAGCGCTCCTGAATAAAAACACAAACTTAACAAAGAAAATAGAACTTGTACATAATATATGGGCCGCACCTGTCAATAAACCTTATTGTAACATGAGATATTTACACAGTGAAAACAAGTTAACTGGTCACAAGAAACTTCAAAATAGTGGATTTATCACATAAATACTTGGCAAACCTGAGTGACACTGCAGTATTTATGAACTAATATTAATTTTACATGGTTTATTTAACTTTGAGTTCTCATTGATGGAGAAAACTGGCAACTTTTTGCTTGAGATTGAAAACGATTGATTGTTTACCTGCAAAAGCTAAGGTAAGCAGCCAACGTTGGCGGCTTTAAAACCCTAACCCTTATAGTTCTTTATTCAGTCACTACAGCCGTGCATCAAAACAGCGTTTATAGGAGCTGATAGGAGCTTATAAGAAAATGGAAAGCGTGCATCCCTCCTCGCCTCAGATAAACATTTTATGCTTTCATTCAGCTGAAATTGGTGTTTTTTTTTTTTTTTATAAATCTCGTAAGCAGCGATACGGACAGCCTATGCCGGCCACTGATTGGGCTATTCTAATGATAATGGGTGGAGAACCTCCTGATACCTCACTCGGTTTCAGTTGCTTTTCACTCTTCCCTCAGTCGCCTCTCTGCTGAGCAGAGTAAAGGACAAAATGCTTTACACAGTGGCCCTATAATTGGAGATTTGAAATGAAAAGTGTGTTTTTTGGTCCCAGGTGGAGCAGCACAACCAGCAGATCCAGCAGAGCTTTGCCCAGAGGATGGAGGGTGCCTTCAACCAGATCCAGCTGTGTGTGCAGCAGCAGGGCTCCAGACACCAGGACATGCTCGGCTCCTACTCCCAGACCATCGGTCAGTGCAAAACACTCATGTTTGTGGTTTTTACTTTTGTTCTCAAGCTTCAGAAGGGGCGTAGCAGGGTGTTATGGGGTCAACCCCCTGATGCTTTCATCAAGAACATATAATTGGTATTGCCTAGAAATGTCTCAGCTGGGGTTGGAAGGTACTCATTTGAACATCGATTAGTATTGCAACTAGATGGATCAGATCAGAACCTAGTTTTAACAAATATCGATACAAAAATGAAATCACATGCTCATCTTTCATGGACAATTTTAGATTTATCATAGTGTGTAGGACACACATGCAAGCATAATAAGTACTTATATTTGTGTTTGAGGGAAGAAACTCTTGAATGACAATGAGCATGAATTGGAGCTTTTGGAGAGAGTCGCTAAAGAGTTTAGGTCGTGTAGATTGTGTCCTCAAGGCTGCAAACTTGTCACCTTTTGGCGGAATATGGCTCGGGCTGCACCACGAGAACAGTTTGTCAGACTGCTCCAGGTAACTGTTGTGTGGCTGCAGAAGCCCATCTGCAACAGACTGGGCTCTCTTCTGAACAGCTCTGAAGCTGACCCACCCCAAGAGAAGAAGACTGCACCGATGCAGGGACCAGAAGTGTAAATTAGTGTCCAGATGACTAGACCTAAAAAATATATATATATACGACATGAACACTGTTTTTTAAAAACAAGATGATTCGACTCTTATCCAAAAGTAATTCTCAATCTGCGGACCTGGTCTGAGAACTTGGATATTTAGTCTACTGTATGCTGCATAAGCCCTCCCCACCAATAATCTTTTCAGTTTCACCCGAAACTAATCTTTGTTACCCTAACTGCTATAATGGGCCATAGAACTCTTATCTGCAGCCCCCTCGTTACTGATGCGTACCTGATTAGTATATGAATGGCCTGAGTTATTTCCTGACCATAGCCTCAAAAGGATGTTGTAGACCACTGGCCACTACATTACATTGCTCTTTTTTTGTGTGGTCATCTTGTCCTCAGGATGAACCAGTTTCTTAAAGTGTTGCTTGGTTTTAAAATAAACGGGAATGTCGTGCAGTCTATAAATCCTTTGTCTGAAAATGGTCAGTTTAGTGTAAATTGTCCCTGTAATTTCTTAATGGCAGCACATTTAGGTGACCCTGGAAAAACTACAGTTTGAACGATCTTTCAACTAAATACACATGTTAACAGGTATCTCTATTTGAAATATTAAATATTTTGCAATTTATATGGATTTGGACCCCTGTACAAAATGATTGTACTTCCTGCTTGACATGGGTAGAAGTAATGAGTAGTTACACATAAAATACTTGTGTACTGTAGAGTTGCTCATATAAAATGATGTTATTAAAACACACTTTACCTGGCCTGGATCTCATCTGAACTGTAGCAGTTCACAGAAGCTGTCAATCGAAATTATTACTGTCAGTCTTTCCACATCCTTTTAATGTCCTTTAGGAAGAGTGTGAGATCTGTTCGCTCACCACTCATAATTTTTCTAACTCCTTTTAAAGTCTGATTTTTGGTCCCAGATTTGCCTTTTTGGCAGCACTAGTAGCTGCAACACCCCCACAAAATGGCAAGTGCTCATTTTAAGTTGGACTCACAATTTTGCACCCGTCTTTCTAAATATGGCCCGAACAGTGGGTGACTTGTTTTGCTGTGTGTCTTTGCTGTCAGATGGCCTGGTGCAGAAGAACGAGGCCGCGCTCCACAGTTGTCTGTCCACAGTGGAGACTCTTGTGTGTGGAGTTGGCACAGTGGTGTCTGAAGGAGTGAGCCGCTGCAGGGACAAAGTAAAGGAGCAGGAGAGCCTGTGCGCACACCACCGAGAGGGGCTTCTACAGCTGCTGGTGAGGGGCATATTGATTATTATTGCACATCGATGTTACAATTGAATCATGTGAGATGATGGCAGGCAGCACCATTTTTGTATGTTAACAACTCATTTGCGTTTGAAGTGTGGTTACTCTAGCTTCCAACCATTTCTAATGTCGAGGTCGGGTTCTGGTAAATCACCACCAGGACCAACGGCTTAAAACTTTATTGAGTCAAAAGACCCAGAAATTACCAAGCTAGACAAAAAAATATAAAATATTAACGCGCCGAATTCACTTGCAATAACAATAAATGCATTTTTTGACTAGTTTTCCTCCTAAACAATCAGTTTAGACGTGTTTACTCCTGGTAACTTCAGTGTGACCAGTTTAAGATTTCTGAGTGACTTGAGACCGTATTGCTGCTGCTGTTACAGGAGGAGCCAGATCAACACTTTGACACACAATTAAACAAAAATTGGTCTTAACACTTTTTCATGTCCTGTTTTTACATATGCCCTATGAAGCATTTTATTTTAGTTTTCCCCAAAGAAGGGTATAATGTGTTCTAACTAGTTCTACACATTTTAAAATGGATTTTAATATTATTGTACAATAACAGGAATTAGATTAACACACATTTTAAGTCAAACAAATATGGATATAAATTACCCAAATGACAATCTTTAGAAAATATCAGCCTAATATCAGTTATCAGCCCAAGCTTTTCCCATAACATCGGGGCCCAACATTTCTATTGGTGCACCACTTCCTAATATCGTGAGTTAAACTCTGTTTGCAGGAGGAGCACCAGCAGGACATGGAGGAGGTTCTGGTCACCCGCACGCTACTGAGTCTGACGGCGGTGAAGGAGCTGGGAGACACCCTGAGGAGCACCGTGGCGGCGCAAAGGGCACTGGCCAATAAGGTTTCACCACAACTCTAGTCCTGTCTGTGTTCATAGGTTGCACCATTGCTATATATCCTTCCCATTTCAGGTGGAGGCCATGAAGGAGATGGGCGTGTTCTTCAACACTCTGGTTGGCGACCTGTCCAAGCTGAGGGAGCGCACTGTGCACGGTCTGAGCAGTCTGCAGCAGGACCATGACGAACTGGAGGAGCAGATCTCACAAGCACAGGAGAAGCACCAGACGGTATGGAGCTAAAACATTTGTAAATGATGAGATGGTGTTTAGTATTAACTTTTAACATGCATATATCATGATTTTCCATTTTATTAATTGTAAACGGCAATTTTGGACTTTTGGGTACAACGCGGACTGACTAGTGACTACTACGCCATATTGCTGATATTTGCCTTTTAAAATCTCCTTTTCACCCACAAAACGAGGAGCAAGATGCTGTGACATGAGTAAACAAGGAAAGAAAGGAGCTAAACGATAAAAACTGAAGGACACGGACTTCCCCACAAGCTAATGATGCTAACACTGTATAATTAGCTTGTGGGGTTGTCTTATTGAGAGCGGCGGTTGGGGCTGAGGGCGCCGCTCGGGGCTGAGGGCACCCTCAGCCCCGAGCAGGAGCAGCATCTCGGACCTTATGGAGAGTTACAGGGGCTGAAAGCGAAGTTGGTGAAGTTGTTCCCACTTAAATTTCTCTAAAGAGCATATCGCCTGAGCCAGAAATGGGGCTGTCGGTTAAACGATTTCCCTCCGCACCGTGGTTTGTGGTTTATGCTGTGTGGTCTCATAATAATGCATGTAAATTGAAGAAGGTGACATTCAAAGTTGATATCAATTAAAGAATTGAAGAAATTAAGTGCCGAGGTAAAATCTGTGCCTACAACATGGAAGGAGCCAAAACATACGAACTAAACAAGAATGTTCAAATCTTAAACTTTAAAATCTTAAATCTTTGCTTCTGACCAAGGTTTTTACTAAATATTACTGACCTGAGTAGGGCTGCAACGATTATTCGAGTTAATTGAATAATTCGATTATTATTTTATTGCTTCGTTTAATTTACATATTTCATTAAAACACGTGAATCTGATGCGCGCGGAGCGCACGGAACGATTTGTCGCCACGAGTCGTTGCGCGCGCTCCGTTTCCCACGGAGCTTCTTCCTGAAGCAGCTCAAGCGCAACAGAGAGCGGCGTGTTTTAAACTCACGAGTGCGACACATGGATCTATTATAGGTGCGACACATGGATCTATTATAGGTGCGACACATGGATCTATTATAGGTGCGACACATGGATCTATTATAGGTGCGACACATGGATCTATTACAGGTGCGACACATGGATATATTACAGGTGCGACACATGGATCTATTATAGGTGCGACACATGGATCTATTACAGGTGCGACACATGGATCTATTACAGGTGCGACACATGGATCTATTACAGGTGCGACACATGGATCTATTACAGGTGCGACACATGGATCTATTACAGGTGCGACACATGGATCTATTACAGGTGCGACACATGGATCTATTACAGGTGCGACACATGGATCTATTACAGGTGCGACACATGGATCTATTACAGGTGCGACACATGGATCTATTACAGGTGCGACACATGGATCTATTACAGGTGCGACACATGGATCTATTACAGGTGCGACACATGGATCTATTACAGGTGCGACACATGGATCTATTATAGGTGCGACCGGGAAGAGTTATTTGGACTGAAGAGAAATGTTGCTGTTTTTGGGATAAACTTATGTGAAATTAAGAATAAAATGTGTTTTTTTTTTTTTAGGCAGAAACTCAATTTGCTATTTGTTTATTACAATGAACTATAACGTTTATTTAAAAAACGATTTAATATGCTTTTAAATGGTTTACGGAATGTACAAAAAAATTACCGATTAATCGAAGAAAAAAATCGATGGATTAATCGATAACTCAAATAATCGATAGCTGCAGCCCTAGACCTGAGATTCAAGTTCTTGATTGCAAAATATATAAAAGTTTTGACCAGATTGTAAAAGATAAACACGAAACTCATTCTAGTTGCAAATAAGTACCCACTTACTTTGTTTAATTTATTATAACCAATAAATTAAACAAAGTATACTTTAAACAAAGTAATGGCCATTATAACCCTTTGACTGAATTTTTTATCACGGCTTAGAAATCTGAACTTTCAAGGGGACCTATATCCAAATTATATTAATGCATTATTAATCTGGACAACAACTCCACTTTCCCATTTGTTTTTATTATATTTAGTAAAGGTAGCCTCGTTTTGACATACAAAGAGTGGGAAAGTGTGTGTCAAGTTGTTTCATAACACCATGTCAAAGGCATCATTATAACCCATGAACTTTAGAACTATGTACTTAGGCCTCAAAACTCCTGCCATGGACACAATAAAAGAATACTTTTTTGGAATATACTTTTGGCTGCAGGAAAAAAAGGCAATCCCTAAAATGGCTTAGAAAATCTATCAAGGACTAGATTGACATTATAACCGACATTAGACAAATGGAAAAACAATAATGTTGACTTTATTTGGAAACCCAACAAATTTTAGCGACTGTGGGACTTTTATTTTAATTAATATTTTTCATGATTGTGTTTTGTTGGTAGTTGTATTTTTAAATGGTTTATTCTTTTGTCTTATTTGTTTTATGTTTTGAACTTGTAAAAATATAAAGTGTTACGCCCGGTCTACACCTAATGCCAGCACAGTGGGTGCTGAAAGAATCAGCAAGAAGTCTATTTCCCGAACACCAGAGCATTTCAAGTCATTAGACCTGTACTTCTGTGTATCGCCTGCACCACCCTGTACGGGTCAAAAATGCGCTGCAGTACAGCCGTTGTCGTAAGCAGTTCACCAGTACGCCGCTCTATACGTGCCACACCCCGTATTGACTGTGAACGAGACCTATTTTTTGTATCATATAAAATATGATACAAACTATCTGAATAATATTTTAGGGGTGGTAATCACTTAAAAACTTGATAAATTACAATTTAGACACGGCAAGCTTCAACTTTGAGTGGTTAACACTTACACATCTCTGAAGACCGATGTTCATAATAGTCCATTGAGCTTTACAATCCTATGAAAGAAGTTAGTTTTAGTTATGTTTTAGGTTTTTAATCAGGGCTACACATATGGTGTTAAAATGGGCTTGTCAAAGGACTTTAGTCTATCTCTTCAACACGAGTAAGTGCTACAAATTTGGGGTACAAATACACTGTATTCTAATATGGTTTAGAGCTTATACAGTTGCAGCAGTGACCACAGTATCTTAAATCAGCTTCAAACCCAAGTTGTTGCTAAGGGATGTGTATGGCGTCTCCTTTCAAATAAAATAGTTGCGTTTTTGTTCAGGGTATGAAGCAGACCATCCAGTGCCTGCAGGACCAGCTGAACCTCCTGAGTATGGAGACGGAGAAGGACTACAGCCAGCTCCGCTCAGCCTCCAGAGCTTTGCAAACGCCTCTGCAGAGCCTCCAGGATGACATGAGCAGGTACACACACACACACACACACACACACACACACACACACACACACACACATCTTTAAAGATACTACTCTATTACCTCTGGTCACAAGTTCACTTAAGGAATTTGAGAAATTACAATGACAATGTTTCAATTATCTTCAGACAGGAATTGTACCAGGGCAGCCATGTCCTAAGAACAAAACGGTTTAAAAGAATAAGAAAAGGAAAATAAAAGATTTTTATGAAATCTAAATGCAACCAAAGGAGCAAAGAAAGAAAAACAGTCTTTGTTGTAAAAGGTTGCGTTTTCAAATTTCAACAGTTTCTCCTCCTGCGACTCACATGCGAACCACTTTACCTCTTATTTAAAAAGGTCCCGTTATTCCCCAGTGCATTCATTCCATGCATGTTGAGTGTAGGCCTGTTGTCAAATGATAGAATAGCCTATTGTTTCAACCATATACCGTTCCACATCTCCCGATAGTTGTGCATAAATGTATGGTTTTACAGCATAACACATTGCAGCATATCCAGCCAGTGCAGGTCCCAGGGAATACCAGTACCGTGGAACATGGGCCTGACCCTGTTTTGGTCTGATTTTGGACCTGATTTAAACTTTAGACCTGGTTTAGTTGTTTTCCCCCCGCGTCGTGCCCCAGATCCAGTGCTGTTCACACGCACATGTAGGATCTCTAGCGGCGCATAACTTTGTGATTACTTTGTGTATTTTGAAAATATAAAGTGTACATGAGCTGGTTATCTTGTCTGTTACCGTCTACAGCTCTCATATAAACAGACCTAGCAGTGTTTTTGGCACGGGCGCTCGATGGTGACCCATGTACTAAAGCATCATATCAATATTTTGACCTACTTATTCTGCAACTGAAACTCTGCACTGAGCGTAAAACTCGGGCTGTTCTGCGCAGTGAATGATCTGATCCGGACTGGGTTCTGATAGAATCGCTACATGTGCGCGAGCTAGAGCTGGGTCGGGTTGCATAATTGTGCCCGATCTAAACTGAGCTCAGCTCAAGCGGCGTGTGACTTTAACATGTGTGGAGATGTCTGTATGGAAGAGCACTAATGTCTGAGCAGCTGCCAGCTGTTTTTGTTTTTCTTGTTCATTCAGAAGTGCTCACTGGGCTAATGCGGGTTTCTCCAGTGAGAGCCGGGCCCCTGTGCACTACTGCAGTTGCAGTATGTACCGTATTTTCCGGACTATAAGTCACAAGGGGTGCTACTTACATATATTTATACCTTATACCTCCTTATCACATGTAATGTCCTGCTTTCATGGCTCTCATTGTTGTCATTGTAAGCTGCTATTTGTACAGTACCGATAAGTATAATTTAGATCAGGCCTATTTCCTTAAATGTATGCTGTTTGTACATTCAAAATATTTGTAAAGTGCCACAATAATTGATATGAAAGGATTTCTCCTAATTCATTGTCTTTGATAGTATTCACCCTTCTATAATTTGACCTCTTTTTAAAATGTTTGCGTGTACAGCCCCTGTGTGTGTTAAGAAGGTACTCCTGAGCGGAGTACCTTCTTAACACACAGAAAAAATCTTGGTTTCTCTTGGTTCTGGGCTCATTAAAGTAGACTGTATTAGACTGTATTAGTGTCTGTGGAAAATCTAAAGCCTGCACATAGCAGCTTTGTACAGTTTTTTAAAAACGCAGCATTTAGGCTGCCCCAAATTAATTGTATGTTTGCTGTAGGGCTGGGTATTGCAAAGACCCTTGCGATACGATACGTATCCCGATACTTGTATATTCCGATACAATTCCCTCATTACGATACACATCCCGATACATTTTTGAAAAAAGGGTCTTAAAAATGTACCAAATGGTTAATGTTTTTACTCTGAATAAGAAAATGCATGCAATTTCATGTTTATCCACGAAGCACTTATTTATAAATCCATTCTGCTCTAATAACTTGATACATCCAACCAACTGATCCAAATAAAAATATAAGGAATACATTCTAGTAAATTATTGCATGTTCTTGCCAAACAATTGGCCTGGTCTGAACATGCTGCTGCAGCATCTTCTGCACAGATCAGCTTCTGATCAGGTCCACAGCTCCTTCTCGAGAGAGGCGCGCAGCACAAACAGCAGATCAAAAGTACTATTTCACCTCGTTTAAAGCCTACGGGCCACAAAAATCTTTTTATATGATTTTTTTTTTTTTCAAATAAAACAATATCGATACTGTGACTCAGTATTGATACGCGTATCGATACGGAGTCCGTGACGATATATCGCCGTATCGATATTTTGAACACAGCCCTAGTTTGCTGTAACCCTACCAACATTTTTCAAGTAGGTAGGTAATTTTTTTTAATTATTTTTAACTTTCAAATTCGTAAATAAAATCCACCCATTTAATGATGAATTGCCTATGAAATTAAGTTATCATTTATCAGGAGAGATGCTACCATAAATGTACAAAACAAAAGTCTAGCCAATGAACTATTTTTGTCAATTTTTACAGTAACTCAACTTTTCATCCACCGAACACAAATTCTGGAAATATGCTTGAGAGGATCTCTTCAGAAGGCACAACAAGACAAAATATACTGCATGGGTGTATGTAAAAATAGAACTTTGTTTTAAAATCTAAAGGACAGAATAATAAGTCTGGAGTGAGACTAATGGGGTTCACTAACGGTAATAATTATGTACTGCGTTGTTGTAGATGTGTTTATCTTCTTCGGTGGTGACAATGACTCTGACGATGATATATCGGCCGTAGCAAATAACGGTCCCGCGGAACTTCATCATACTCCATGCGCAATATTTGTAAAACAACTTCCGATGATAATTGCTTGTAAAGATAAACTATAAAGTGCCTGAAGTCTTTATTGTAACGTCCCTTCGGGTTCTGTTGTGCAGTTAGTCTACAGTCGTTCACTAAATCTAAGTGCGCACTGCCCTGTCCGCACATCTCTGTGCTGGGTCTACTTGCATCTAAAATCACCGATTTAAATGTTGCGGCCCTACCCCTCACAGAAATGAAAACAACCCACGCTGATCATTGACGATTAGAAAAGAGTCTTGACCTCCATTAGTTACAGAGCCCTATTTACTTGCCTTTAACTTGATTTGATTTCTATTTGTATGAAGAACGTTCAAAGTAATTGTCTGATAAATTTCCAATGTACCTGCATCTTTCTAAAACTCATCTGCATCTATGTCCCTGATGTGCGCAGTGATTGTCGGTCAGCAGAGCAGCAGATGTCCTCTCAGGCAGAGCTCCTCTCCTCAACCTCCTCCTCTCTGGCCTCCTCGATCAGGCACAATGCAGAAGAGAGCCACCATGCACTGGAGGAGATGATGGCCAGCTGTGGCAGCGTCCACACCGCCGTCTCTGGTAAGAACTTCCCCAAAATATGTTAGGGGTGGAGACACCTGTCACCCCAACAATCAGTCAGACTCCAACTAGGACCATGGGCCTGACCAAAGAGCTGTCAAAACACACCAGCTTTGTGAAAAAAGATCAACTGTTGGAGCAATTGTTAGAAAATGGAAGAGGCTAAAGATGACAGTCAATCTCCCTCGGACTGGGGCTTCATGCAAGCGCTCACCTCGTGTGGGATAAGAAAGGTGAGGGGTCAGCCCAGAACTACACTGGAGGAGCTGGTCAATGATCTGAAGAGCACTGGGACCACAGTTTCAAAGTTTACTGTCTGTAATACACTACGCTGTCATGGTTATGCAGGTTCCCCTGCTTAAGTCGGCTTATGTCCAGGCCCGTCTGAAGTTTGCCCGTGAGCATGTTTCACGGGAGTCGTGGGAGTCATGGGAGTCGTTTGGACGCAGATGGATCAGTACCATCCCAACAACAGCATTCCTAATGTGAAGCATGGGGGTGGAAACATGCTTTGTGGGTGCTTTTCTGCATAGGGGACAGAACAACTGCACTGTAGGAGAGAATGAATAGGGCCATATATTGCGAGTGGCTTAGCCAGTCTCAAAACCTAAATTAAATAGAAAATCTTTGGAAGGAGCTGAAACTTGGTGTTGCTCAGCGACAGCACTGAACCTGACAGAGAAGATCTCTGTGGAGTAGTGGGCCAAAATCCCTGCTGCAGTGTGAACCTACCTGGTCAAGATCTACAAAGGCTTCTGTACCAAATATTATATGTTTAAATACTTCTTTGCAGCAGATTCTGTCTCTCAGTTGAAATGCACCTACGAAAAAAATGATGGAGGGGTCTGACATTTTTTCAAGTGTGAGAAGTTGCAAAATCGCAGGGTGTTAAAATAAGAAACTTGTATTCGTCCCACAATGTGGAAATTCCAGTGTTGCAACACAAGGTAGGTACAGAAGTAAAAGAACAGATAACGTGTAGAAACTTGAAAATAGGTCACTCCTCCCCACGCGGTGCTGCACCGTCTGAGAAAATGCCCACGCGAATGTTTTTTCAGCCTGGCGGTATCTTTTGGGCATGGGCATGCCAAAACACCTCAGCGAGAACACTGCATGTGTACTATGTTTTATAGTAGTATATCTATATCTGTCTCTGTCTCTCTCTCTCTCTGGTTTCCTTTCTGTTCTCGGGTCTTGTTCCATTCCATTTTTTTTTTGTTATGCATTTTCAAAATTGAAGAAAAAAAAGATCACTTGGTAACAAATTTACATAAGATTAATCACTGCAATATGACCGTAATTGAGCCTTACAAAAAAAAGAGTCACATATGCTAATTATTTCGAGATTAGTTTATGGTCGAGGATTTATTTCGAATCAGAAATGGAAATAGAAATCACCAGAAGCTTAAAGATTCACAGCTAATGTTTGTACTACACGTTGAGCAAGTGGGACTTTTCCTAGCAATATACAATGTTTAACTGGATTTCAAGTTATGTTTAAAGCAATCTCTAAAGCTTTTGTAACTTAATTGTCCTACTTTACTATACTTATGTGTACGTTTTCTCAGAATTGGGTTATGATGACTGACATTGACATTTGTCCATGGATGTGGTGCAGGTCTGGTGGAGAGGGACCTGCAGTGGGCCTCCAAAACTATGGAACACACAAAGGCTAAAGCCCAGGAACAGCTCACTCTTTTGGACGGTGTTTCCACAGAGGTTCTGAGTCTACAGCAGGTAAGTCTTTCCTATCCGTCTATCCTATTTAACTACTTTTATATGATATGAAAGTGAAATTATAAGAAGTTGTAGTAAAGTAGAAGCTTTTATACACCATAAATATGAATTGTTCAGTTTGATTTTAACAGCAATAAACAAATATTTACTTCAGTTTGCAATCTATCATTTGTATTATATCAATGGCAATAAACTGATTATATTTAAATCCATAAAAAAATGTGCCATAACAAACGGTAAAGGTCCTGATGTAAATTTACTGCAAAAATGTGAATGTATGTTTGTCCTAAACCTACTTGAAGTTAAACTAATTAATTTGGCGTGACAGCGCCCCCTACAGAGTGAAATAAAATTTTATATAGAGAGTAAAATTTTAGATTAGATTTAAGAAATTTGGCACGCTCGCTCGCTCTTGCCCTCTCACTCACTCATTCATTCTCTACCGCTTGTTAGACCCGTTAGGAGTAGCGGGTGACTATAGCCTATCCCAGTGTCTTTGGGCCTTAGGTGGGGGGCCAGCTCGTTGCAGGGTTAACCCTGTGTGTACATATTCAATTCAAATGTATTTTTGTAACGCCCAAAATCACAACAACAGTTGCCTCTGAGGGCGACAGTGACAAACAGATTAAACCATGTCTGTGGTGGCGAGGGACGATGTTCCAGAGTCCCCTGTCCTTAGACCCTCCTTCTCGGCCTGGAAAAACTACAAATAACCTCCTTGGGGAAAAAGTAGAAACCTGGAGGAGTTCCACAGTGAAGGAGAGATCTGACTCCACATTAACAAATTGGTACCTATCAGAAAAATAGGATTTAAACCAGCTGAGGGCAGTTCCTCTGACACCTACATCACATTCTAACCTCTGCAGTAGAATGTTGTGGTCAATGGTGTCAAACGCTTCGCTGAGGTCCAACAGGACGAGGATTGAGACCAGTCATCTGCTGCTAATAATAACAAATCATTTGTGACTGACTTTAGTGCAGTTTCAGTGCTGTGGTGGGCCCTGAACCCTGTGGGTGGCGACAAAGCTGTTTTACTACAACTTTTTCATGGATTTTAGAGACAAAGGGAAGATTTGAAATGGGTATATAGTTTACTGATAAGTCGGGATCGAGGTTAGGCGTTTTCAAAAGAGGTTTAATGACGTCATGTTTGAAGGACTGTGGAACATAAGCAATTTCGAGTGAAGTATTTATTATATTAAGAATAGGGTCTATAATTAGGGGGAGAATGTCTTTGAGGAGTCTGCTTGGAATGGGGTCTAGGACACAAGTTGAGCTTTTAGAGCAGGGGTCCCCAACCTTTTTGCACCACGGACTGGAATAATGTAGGTTTTATTTTCACGGACCGGTGTGCCAGGTTATGTCGCGGTCAGGTTAACTTTCTCAGAAGTGGGCGGGGCTTAGGCTTCCATTCGATTCAGCTCGGAAAAGACGCGTTTGTACAAGTGTGCCATACCAAAAGATCCGAATTGGAGTAACATAACGTACAGTTCCATGTGTCCTCACTGTTCTTCTGACTGGTGGAAGCTCATCAGATGAATGTCAAAAATAAGTGCATAAAAATTACGACTGCCGCAAATGCTGAATCAGTGGGAGCCCTGTGCGTGTTTCTGTGCAATGAGAGGGTCCCATCAGGAGTGATTGGAGACAAAGACCCCCGCAGTGTGTTAAATCCAGTCTGCTCCGTAGTTTTGTCACAGGAAGTAGCACTCAAACGCTTGTAAAAGTAAAAACAGGTGATCGCGTAGCAGCTGGAGAATGCTGGCCCAGGAGACGTGTCCTCCAAAATCCTCGCTGGCTCCTCGTCTGCTCCTCACTTGGCCTTTTCCCCTTTGCAAAAATGCTCTCCAAAGACTTTTGTTTTTTACTCATTTTCGCTGGCTTGTGGGTCTACTTTTGTGCAGCGTGTTTGACGCATCCGCGATGACGTAGCATGTATAATGCACGTATCAGTTATGTTGTCACGCAAGACAAAAGCAGATATAATATACTTGCCATTATATTTAATGGATTTCATTGGCAATTTCCTATAAGGCTTTTCATTATATATCCACTGACAAGCTTATTAGCGTGTCATGAGGGACAGGCCAAAGTCACGTCGGTGAAGTTGCTGTCACTGATAGATTATTTCCAGTTTTTGTGCGGCCCGGTAGCAAACGCGTTGCGTACCGGTACCGGTCCCCGGCCCGGTGGGGATGGCTGAAGTTCTCTGCTTGATCAACAGAAAAGATAAGATAATCCTTTATTGTCCACACATGGGGACATTTCATTGAAAGGTTCACAGGTTCTAAATTTACTGATGGATTTATATATGATGTTAGTTTTACAGCTTGGGCTAGTTCAGAGTGAATAGTGGGAGTAATTTTTATCTAATTTATCTGATTGTTTTTATTTTATAGATCCATATACACCAAATCTGTGCCTGCCATTACATTTGACCTAACTACATTGAAATAGTCTTATAAAGGCTTAAATGTTACTGTGCCAAACCTGAAACTAACATGATATGTCTCTCCTCTTTTGAGCCACACCGCATCATTTGCATGTGATATAATTGCCTGCCGACGCAGCACTTACAGTTGTCCATGGTTCATGTCTGTTGCAGAGTGTAGATGTGCTGTGCTCAGACCAGCGCGGCTCCACAGCAGAGCAGCTTTCGGCTCACATGCAGCAGGTGAACGGCTCGCTCCAGGCCCTGCAGAGGCAGACGGCAGAGGAGGGCCTGGCCGTGGAGCTGCAGCAGGCTGAACTGCAGCAGCATGTGGAGAGCAGTGAGCGGCTGGTGAGGGACTTCCTGCAGGAGGAGCTGCAGCAGGACGTGTCCACTGGTAAGATGCTTAATTATGTCCAAACACTGAAACAATTTGCATCAAGTATTTAACCAAATGTTTCCCCTGAAGTTTACATTTTTGCTTTCTTTCTGTATTACCACTGGCAACGGCACATGCCTAGTGTCATCAAAAGCTTTTCCACTTGGCCTGGTCCCCCTCATTTCGGAGTGTACCGGGCTGCTTCTGTTAACAGCGGATTGCGTTTCTAAGGACCCTGGTCACGGGGGTCTGCTATGTGTTTTCTTAATGGAATCAAATCTGAGTTGTTGGATAATGTAGGTATACGCGCTTCACTGTAGGTGCCAAGCCACTGCAGTAAACATGTAAACAAAAAAAAGAGAATCTCAAATTTGAGTTGCACCTGGATTCTTATCCATCTTCAGACCAAGCTCAGCAATTTACAAAAATATTCACGTTTTTGGGTCTTTGTGTAATGGTTTGGATGGTGTTAAACGCATTATACACTGGTCTAATTTTGGGTTGTGGCACAGGTGCTGTGTGTCAGAACAGAAAACGGTTGATGCCAACTAGCATGCTCAACAAATACAGTTATCAAATGTCACCAGATTAAGCCAGCGTTTAGTGAGGACTGATTATTTTCTGTTTTTTTTTTTAATTTATTTTTTCTTCTGTTCTTTTGTTCTCTCTTGTCCAATCATTGGACTTAAAAACGCTCTTTGGGCCTTAAGCGAGGCAGCACCCCTCTCATTGTCCCCTTCAGACCTCTCAAACTGGGTGGTATGCCTCATTGTTTTTATGCAGTGGAAACACCAGGGAATGTACCACTCTGCCCCGTACAGCTCCTATGGAAACGTCCCTAAAGTCTGAAGACTGTCAACATCCAATCACTAATGTCACTCATAAGTTCTTTCCTAACTTCAAGAACAGGTGCAAGTTGAATAGTTTTCCTGAAGGAAAACTTTCCACATCCTTGCAGATGCATTGCATGTATTTCATTTAGTTAGTTAAAAATGAGTTAGTTAAAAATTTAAAAACTTTCTAACATTGTTCCCTCATCAAAAACGTACCTGGAGGCATTTAGCTTCATTCAGGCTAGTTTGGCCCTACGGCCATCAAATACACTACGTTGTATATTTCCCCCAATCTGTGATGTTTTCTGGACCTGTAACGTGGCTGAGAATCTGTGCTGTTCAAAGTCCATAAATCATCGCCAGACTTGTTTTTCTTGCGTGGCTGCTGTCGAGCATCTATGAGAATGGATTCCAGTTTCCAGGAATCATGTCCTGGAATCATTAACATGTGTAATTCCCTCTGCAGCCAGTAGATGGTGCCAGAACTCTGTACAGTATATGCCATGGGAAACGGCAGAGATTCAGATGTTAATGTGGAAATAGAGTTTTAGTTCTAAAACATGAGTCTAAACTAAAGGTACTTAGGAGCATGTTTTAAAGCAGATTATTCAAATTAATAATAATAATAACTTTTATTTATATAGCGCTTTTCAGTGACCCAAAGACGCTGAACATATATAAAAAAGGGGGGGTATTTACAGACAGGGGGGACAACACGTACAATACACATTAATATACAGATAAAATGAACAAGACAGAAGAAGTAGAGAGAAAAAGATGGGGATGTAACAGGGGGTAGAAGTGTAGGCAATGGGGTAGAGGAGGCTAGGGGTAGGGGAGGTCATAGGCTTGGGTGAAGAGGTATGTTTTTAGGCGGGATTTGAATGTTGTGAGTGAGGGAGAGTGGCGGACAGGTTGGGGGAGGGAGTTCCAGAGTCGGGGTGCTGTTCGGGAGAATGCTCTGTCGCCAAAACTTTTGAGTCGGGATGTTGGTGCAGTCAGGGTGAGAGAGGAGGAGGATCGGAGAGCTCGGGAGGGGCGGTGGGGGATGAGGAGGTCAGACAGGTAGGGGGGGGGGGGGGGGCAAGGTGGTGAAGAGCTTTGAAGGTGAGGAGGAGTATTTTAAAGTTTATGCGCTGCTTGATGGGGAGAGAGTGGAGAGAGCGGAGAACGGGAGTGATGTGATCACGGGACCGGGTGTGGGTGAGGAGGCGGGCAGCAGAGTTTTGGACCATTTGGAGTCTATGGAGGGAATGGGAGGAGATGCCAGTGAGGAGGGAGTTGCAGTAGTCGAGGCGGGAGGAGATGAAGGCATGGATGAGGGATTCAGCAGCGGGGAGGGTGAGGCAGTGTCGGATTTTGGCGATGCGGCGGAGGTGGAAGTATGAGGGCTTGACAATGTGGCTGACATGGGGAGTGAAGGAGAGGGTGGGGTCCATGATGACACCGAGATTGCGTACCAGGGTAGAGTGGGTGATGGTCGAGGTGTCGCTGCTGAGTGAAAAGGGACCAGTTTTATTGAGAGTGGATTTGGTGCCAATGAGGAGGAGCTCTGTTTTGTCACTGTTCAGTTTGAGGAAGTTGAGAGTGAGCCATGATTTTATTGTTGAGATGCAGGTTTCGATGTGGCTGAGGGGAGGGTTTTGGGTGGATTTGGTGGTGAGGTATATCTGGGTGTCGTCAGCGTAGCAGTGAAAGTCCAGGTTGAGTTGGCGGAGGATGTGACCAAGGGGGAAGATGTAGCAGATGAAGAGGAGGGGGCCGAGGACTGAGCCCTGGGGGACCCCCTGCGTTACTGGGGAGAGGGTGGATGAGTGACCGGAGAGGGAAATGAACTCTTGCCTGTTGGTGAGGTAGGATGTGAGCCAGTCAAGTGCAGAGCCCTCAACACCCAGTTGGCGCAGCCTTTGTAGGAGGATGGAATGGTTTATAGTGTCAAAGGCTGCGCTGAGGTCTTGTAGTAAGAGGATGTTGAGGCCCCCGGAGTCTGCAGAGGTGAGGAGATCGTTGAGTACTTTGACCAGGGCTGTTTCAGTGCTGTGAAGTGGGCGGAAGCCAGATTGGAGGGGTTCATAGAGGTTGTTTGACTGGAGGTGGGTGTGAAGTTGGGCGGCGACGATGCGTTCCAGCGTTTTTGAGAGGAATGGCAGGTTGGAGATGGGGCGGTAGTTGGAGAGGTTGGCGGAGTCTAGGGTTTTTGAGGATGAGAAAAGGATGCAGAGATGATCAGAGAGTGGGAAGGGGAGGGGGTGGGGCTTAGATATGGGTAGGAGAGAGGAACAGACTAAGTCCAGAGTGTGGCCTTTGGTATGGGTGGGGAAGTCAATATGTTGTATCTACCTCTGTATCTACCTGCGTTGCACCAATGAAATTTCCCCATGTGGGACAATAAAGGAATGTCTTATCTTATCTTATTATCTTATCTTATGTTGGGTGAGATGGAAGCAGTCCAGGAGAGAGAGGAAGTCGGATGTCAGTGGGGCGTTGGGGCAGTCAATGTGGATGTTGAAGTCACCAGTGAGTAGGAGGCGGGCAGAGAGAGAGGATGCGATGGTGAGGAGTTCAGACAATTCAGTGAGGAAAGAGAGGTGGGGCTTTGGGGGACGATAGATCAGGATAGCGGTGATAGAGTTGGGGAGGGAGAAGGCGAGGTATTCAAATGATGAGATGGATGGAAGGTTGAGGTTCAGTTCAGTGATGGATGTAGATTTTTTATGAATAACAGCAAGACCTCCCCCACGCCCGGAGAGGCGGGGTTTGGCAGTGCAAGTGTAGTTGGAGGGAGTGGCTTGGTTGAGAGCATAGAAGTCCAGGGGCTGTTGCCATGTTTCACAGAGGAGAAGCAGATCAATGTTATTGTCCAGTAGCAGTTCAGAACAGGTGATTTGTTGGAGAGGGAGCGGCAGTTCAGCAGTGCAAGGGAGATGGGTGGGGGCGCGGAGATGGATGGGGGCGCAGGGGTGGGGGGGCGGAGGTTGCTGAGGTTGGCAGTGCGGCAGGTGGGGGTGACGGGGGGGCGAAAACTAGTCCAGAGTGAGGGGATAGGTGAGCCGTCGTTGGAGTGTTGGTTATGGGAGAGACCAGAGCCCCTGAGGATGTAGCGGGGCTGGCGAAGGATCCCAGCTGAGCTAGCTGCAGAGGCAGCAGCAGCTGGGAGACGGTAGTTATGGTTGAGGAGGTGAAGGTCAGCAGCGGTGTAGGTGAGTAGGCGAGAAGTTGGTGGAGCGGTGGCCTGGAGGCGCGGGAGTGATAGTCCGAGGAGGAGATGGAACGTAGCAGCAGATGAGAGTAATCCAGTTAGTATGTTGGCGGTGGCTAGAAGCTGGTTAACTAGGAGCTGGTGGGCAGAGAGTTGTGAAAAAGCAGCAGTGGACCGGGTGTTGAAGCTGGTGGAGTGAGTGGCGTTGGTTGCCCCAGACCTTGTCTGCACGACAGGGAGGCCCCGTGATACCATGACGGACCTCAGCAGGTGTTAAGCCAGCTGTTAGCTGGCGGCTAGGGCAGTAGATAGTCCAGGAGTGAGGGAGGAGATGAGCGATGGACGGTGCAGTAATGTCCGATGAAGTTAAGGAACAGGGATGTAGACAGAAGACAACACAGAGACGCGGGAACAAAACAAAACAATGGAAACGACTAACAAAACAAAGACGTTGGGAATTATTTCCAACGTTGCAAAAATTATGCATATTTGTCATTTAACTCAAATTGGACAGGGAAAAATCACTTTTGGAATTACAGCTGTTTTCCATTTTTCTCACTAATTCAGAGCTGCTCAAAGCCTGATTTTTAAATACCAGAATACAGTTAATGAACATTTTAATTAAAAAAAATGTCAGTACTGGAACATGTTTTGTTTTTATTTGGTGGACAGCGCATGTTAATGAAATGTTGCTGGATTGTAGTGTCCCGCATTCACTCTCTCGACACTTTCATACACCAGCATACTATTGTTTCGTACTTGTTATTGGAATAAACAGGATATTTATGCAAACACGGGGAGAACATGCAAACTCTACACAAAGTATCATGGCGTTGTGTCTTGCAAATTAGTTTTTTATTCCATTTTCCCAGAACTCTTTACAAAATATTTTTTTCTGGATTTCTATTCAAAGTTTTTTTGCAGTCCTTGGTGGTCTGATTTCTGTCATTACTTTTTTTGTTGTATTTACCGTATGTATACATAAAGTTGTACTTTTTCCTATGATGGTGGTTATAATGGTGCTTTTATATAGGGGGTATTTCCTGGTTTCCAGTTAGCTATATTTTTTCAAATGCATCAATTTCATATTGGTCTTTTGCATTAGGCCCATACACACACACACATGCTGCATTTGTTTGTATGAGAACATGAGTGCATCCTGTGGGCGGGACCAGCCACAGCTTAATTAAGAATGCATCATCCATTTAGCAGATTAATGCCAAGTGCTGAAATTATGCTGCAATTCTGAAAATAAAAATGATTGGTGCTGCAAGGAAGACATTGACTGCGGAACAATTTTCTTTTGCAAATTGAATAGTTAATAAGCTTGAAGCTAACTTGTTTGAAAGCAACCATTAGCTTTGCGGATATCGACTAAAGCTAACCAAAGGAGAGAATTACACTTGGCGCTCTTTCCTCTGTAATTCATCTTAAAGTTTTGTGTGAACATGTGTTGTCTCTGTGGTTCCAGGTGCCACCCCTCAGCGGTGTGACTTTGTGTACCCTCGTCTGCTGGTCAAGGGGCGCAGCCGGAGTGAGCTGCTGAACAGCCTGAAGAGGGAACAGGAGAGTCTGCAGACTGCCTTGGATGAGGAGCTGGAAGAGGAGGACGACGACGGCGATGATGCCCAGAGCCTGGCCGACCAGGTAAAAGCTCCACTCCATATTCCTCTATATATGTATCTTTCTATCTATCGCACATGCATTTCAACTACAGGATATTTATGGCCATATCCTGTACAGTTGCTGTGATGACGATGTTTGCAGTCACCAATCAAACGGGTTGGTATAATAAAATATAAGCAAGGAAAAAGATCTACCCCAGCTAATAGAGACTGTCAATACACATTACTCAATGCTTTTTTCCCTAGATCTTCAGTGCAGTTATTGCAGGGCTTAGTTTTCCATGGCTATGACGGATTTCCATCGATTGCAGAAATTGGAAAAAAATTTCGTCAATCCATTGTTGTTATTAATTGAGCTGTCCCAGCGTGCTGAGCTCAACATGTTCTGCTTTTCTCTCAAGACAAAACATTTAACACCCAAGCAAATAAAATGGTTAACTGCGCAATGAGAGGGTCAAAGACTTGTGAATCAAAGTGTGTGGCACCTGCACCTGGTTTTAGGAGAGGAGCAAGGGGATTACTCAAATGGAAAGGGAGCGGAGAGGGTGCAAGGACTTCTGACGACAGCCGTCAATACTAAAGCATCATATAAATACTTTGACGCACTTATTCTGCAACCAAAACTCTGAATGTAAAACCCGGTTATTCTATTACGCAGCTGCACGGTGAATGATTTAAACCAAATTTGGGTTTGGACAGTATCGCTACAGGTGCACGAGGTTGGCTACATGGTTTGTGCCTCTATTCACATGCTGCTTGAGCTTAAAAAAAAACAAAACTATAAAAACCCCTCCAGACTATAGGACATGGAATCTAAAATATTTCGCTGTACCTCCATAGCGGCCTGTGTTCCCGTGGCTCTTGGCTCATTATAGTATAAGCTGTAGTCTAAGTGTCATTTAGATCAGGCCTATTTTCTTTGATTTGGTTATACATACCACTATACTTTTGTGGTATAATAGTAGATTAAATATTACTGCAGTCAGGTAAAGTTTAGATTTCAGCTCTACCCAAAAGTCCCCTCTATAACTGATAAAATACTCAAGTACAGGAAATGACACCACCTCGTCTCAGCAGTACCTTCTTGCCACAGGAGAAATCTTTTAACCCTCGTGACGTTGGGCTCATCATAGTAGACTGTGTCATTTAGGTCAGGCAGATTTCCTCTTCTAAATACATATTTGTAAAAACTTTAAAAAATATGCACATCGCATTTTCAAATTATTATTTTTTTCCTTTGCTTTAACCTCTTTGGGATTTGGAAATGATATAACTAAAACGGTTGCACTGAAGGGTTGTCGCAGTAAAACATAAGCCATATTTCAAACATTTCACCATTGCAGGTCATAACAAATATTCTACTTTATAAATGTGTTGCTTGAAATGAAATGTTATTTTTTTAGGACTCTGTGGAGGATGAGACCTGTAATGACAGTCTGGCCACTGAGCCGTCCTTCATCGATGAAAACTTGGTCTTCAATGAGAGCAAGCGACTCCCATTCTTTAAAGTATGCTGCCTTTTCCACATTATTATCATCAATTTTATTCAAGTTTTAGAAATGACACTTTTTCCCTTTTCAGAAAAAGAAAGGCAGTCGTAAAGAGTCCAAGATTCCTTCCCAGTCCAAATCAGCAGAAAACGAGTCTGCTCCTGAAAGACTGTCCAGACTACCGCTGCGCTGTCAGAACTAACCTTTCTCATGTATTTGAATGTATTTTATTTTTTGAATGTATATATAAATATACACATCTAGCCTTGAGTCATAAAATATTTGTATGGATGTTAGAATGCTGATCAGTGCCATCATCAGTAACTGTTTGTCATTTTAAGATAACAAGTTTTATATTAAAATTAAATGAATAAATGATTGTCCTGTCATTCACTTCCAACTCTTGAGTGCCATTATAAACTCTTGATTTACAATGAAAATGACGTTTAAGATTGAGTTGCAATGTTCTTTTGCCTTAAGTCGGTAGCATATTTCACACAGAAAAGGGCGTACTTCCATTATCTCGATTGAGCATGCGCAGCACGGTTCTACTTTCGGTTTTGTAGGTGGTGTGATGAATGTAGTTACCATAACAAAGTGAGTTAGTTGCATGCAGCTGTCTGAAGCAAAATATGTATTTGATATAACTTCCAAAACTGATAATTGCTTGCTTTTATCTAAGAATGATGAATCATTCTATCAAGTTAGATCATGGTTTCTGATAATTGAAAGCAGGTTAAATGTTGGCTTATCTATTTGAATTAAAAAAAAAAATCTTTACCCAATTGACAAAGCATGTAATCATTTGATATTTTTAAAAATGTTTTTGAGGAGCTTGATCATCGGAAGTGGTTCACAAAAGGGTTAACATTTATGAGACAAGACTGATATTCACGCTATACACAAGGCCAGATTAGCATCTCTGATATGCAAGTAATTTATAAATGTGCTTTTCGTTTGATTTGTCTGTTTTTTTTGTAAAATGCTAGTTAATATATTCCTGAAAGTCTAGATCCAATCATATTCTATGAAAGTTTAATTTGATGCTGTACAAATGACTGTAAATTCTCCAGAATTACTCCGAATACCTTTGTTGTGGACAGACAGGATTTTGTACTCTTTATGGTGGATATTATAAACTGCTGCTCAAACTCGAAAGAAATGGTTGCAGAATAATAGGCAGGAATTCAATCTGCAGAATATTCTTACATTCCAGTGACAGGGTTTGTGTCAGGCTGTGGTTGCTTACTTATATAGCACAGGGCTGGGTAAACGTTTATGGAGTTGGGGTGTGATGGAGACTGAGCCGAGGATGAGGAGCAAGAGGATGTTCTAACGCGCTTTGACCTCATGGGCCTAGAAACGCCAAAGTGATGTTGTTGTTGTTGTTGTTGTTGTTGTTGTTTTATGGCGGTTGGCATCCAATTGTTGCATTACCGCCAGACTTTATTCCTCAGACTTTTCGTAGTCCTCAGACTGTCATAGTCCGTAAAAGTACTCCATCCGTTGCTTTGGTGTTACAAAGCCCATGAGGTCATGATATGTCTTTGTGACCGGCTTTATTCCAGGGAGACTCTTCTTCATCTTCCTCTCCCTCTTTGACGTTCGGTGCTTTGGAAGTACAAAGCCCATGAGGTCATGGGACGTCTTTGTTGTTTTACAAAGCCCATGAGGTCATGGGACGTCTTTGTCGTTTTATCCTTTAGAAGTCCTTCTTCCATCACTTTGGTGGAAGAAGGACTTCTAAAGGATACAACAACAAAGACGTACCATGACATCATGGGATTTGTAACGCCAAAGCAATGGAATAAGAACTTTTAAGGGCTACGACAAAGTCTGAGGGGAAGAAGAACTTCTATAGGATACAATTACAAAGACATCTCATGACCTCTTGGGCTTTGTCCAAAGCGCTGGAAGTCAAAGCACTGGAAGAAGAACTTTTAGAACTACGACAAAGTCTAAGGAATAAAGTCTGGCGGTAATGCGACACTCGGATGCCAACCGCCATAAAACAACAACAACAGAATAAAGTCTGAGGAATAAAGTCTGGCGGTAATGCAACACTCGGATGCCAACCGCCATAAAACAACAACAACAACAAGTCTGAAGAAGAAAGTCTGGTGGCAATGTAACACTTGGATACCAACCGCCATAAAACACCAAAGAAGAGGTCTAAAAGAGAAGCAGGGTAGAGAAATTACCCATTCGCTAAGATTATAGAGTTAAGAGTGTTGTTTTTATGTAGCAGTTAGACTTTTTGGAAGGAAATGGAACATATTTGGACCGCTGCACTCATTATACTTTATTTTGGACACAACTTTACTTGGGCCGAAAATACAAATTATTTTGTCGTCGGCAAAGTTATTGAACTACGGCCTCCTCCGGGCACCACAAACATAACCGGCATTTTGTGGAAGCATAACGATAACCTGGCCGCTGAATGGGCCGAAAACGACCCCGATGTGGAGTACTATGGCAGTTTTAATGGCCGTGCGGTGTTAACCCCGACTACCGGACTGTTGGTCATTAAACCTGCGACTGAGGCGGATGGCGGGGTGTATACGGTGCAAATTAACAACAGGGTGCTGGATGACAAGTATGAATTTGCTTCTGTCCAGGAAGTACCGACGCCTCGAGTTTGGGTGAAGCCCGGTGAAGCGGAGGAAGAGCGCACATTGAGCTGTGAGGGCGATGTGAGCAAAGCCGGACCCGTGACTTTCTGGTGGGACATAACTGAAGACCGGTCCTGGGTCATGTTGGACCGTAGGATCACGTTAAAGAAAAACGAGACGACGGAACGCATGGAATGGGTCTCCTGCAAAATGGCCAACCCAGCTGGGGAGAAGGAGAGCGAGCGCCATGAAAACCCCTTCTTTGGACTCACTTCCTGCTTCCGAAGATTGCAGACGCTTTCCTGCTTGCTCCAGCTTTTTTTGGCTGCTTTCCTTATTTATTTTGCTTTTTAATCAGTTTTTGTCTTCCAAACAATTTTGGTTATGACCAAAAATGTTTAAACCAAGAATATTAATGTACAGTTTTAACAACATATCTGACGCCAGCAACATGTCCGGGAGAAGGGAAACACTCTTTAGAATCTGAAAAAGGACTCCAAGATACAATTCCAGCGTCATTCAGTGGTAAGAAGTCCACAAGGAAACGGTTACTTTCAACCTAAACCAGTTCCCAAAACTGTCTAACCAGCCTGTTTCTTGGAACAAACTCTGTGCAAAGTCTAAACGATACACAGCTCATGTAAAGTCACCTAAAATACCTGATTTTAATTGTATCTTCTTTTTGACTTATGTAGGTTTTATCATTGTTCATTGTGTTGTCAGTGGACAGAGAGAATCTGTGTCAAACATCCCTTACCAAAAACTAGTATACTTCTAGTAACCAATTATTAGGTATACTTGAGTACACTTAAGTATACTTCTTACAGTACATAAAGTATACAAATGCAAGTGTACTTAGTTTACATAGAAGTATACTAGTTCTATGTACGTACGTACGTATGTATGTGTACGTACGTATGTATGTGTACATACATAGTTCAATTCACAGTTTTGATATGTTTAAATAAATGATGTGAATTGTCTATTTTGTCATCCTTTAACTAAAGGCATTGCATAGGGTGTTGGGACTAGAAGTACACTACGAGTGAATTTACAGTAACTGAAAGTTTATTGAAAGTATACTTTCCTAAACTAAAATGTGACTTAAGATAAGATAAGATAATCCTTTATTGTCCCACATGGGGAAATTTCATTGGTGCAACGCAGGTAGATTCAGAGGTAGATACAGAAGAACAGATCACTTATAAGAAGTCTGAAAAACACTTTCAGTAGAAGATCTCCTATAAATAAATAAAAACTCCCATAGACAAATAAATACATAAATACCATTGCATGTGATCCCGACAGTAATTGCACATGAATATGTGTCACGACAGCACATAGATTGCACATGAATTTCACAGTAATTGCACATACGACAGAATTGCACATCAGTATTAGGTTAGGTCAGTATTGCGCCGGGATAACGTGACGATCTCCGGGTAAGACGACTGTTCTCCGCAGTTGACTTAAAATGTAAGTAGTAAACTAAAGGTTTACTTTGAAGTACATTTTAAGTTTACTGCAATAAACTAAAAGTAGACTTGGAAGTTGTTAACTAGTAAACTAAAAGTTTACTTGGAGTACAGTTTAAGTTTACTGTA
This sequence comes from Eucyclogobius newberryi, assembly GCF_026437365.1. Lineage (NCBI taxonomy): Eukaryota > Metazoa > Chordata > Actinopteri > Gobiiformes > Gobiidae > Eucyclogobius > Eucyclogobius newberryi. The sequence continues at coordinate 1,579,637 of NW_027316500.1, read as the reverse complement.
AACTAAAAGTAGACTAGCCGTCCATCTGACCATTATGACAAATTCTTTGTTCGAATAAAATTGCTATTTTATTGATTTGTGTGTTTTCCTTTCTTAGGTAAATGAAGATGCTGGTGATGAGCCCCTTTATCCTGGTGCTTCACTTTCAAGAGCAGAGAGCGTCCTCATGCTGATGACTTATGTTTTGTGGCATAACCTTACTGGTGAAGCATTGACACATCTGCTGAAAATGTTCAGCATCATATTCCCAGGGTTGATCCCATCTTCTCATTATCTCTTTAAAAAAGAATTTGCAAGCTCTTCAACATTTGAAGTTCACTTTTATTGTGAACGCTGTTTAAAATATGCTGGCACTAGAGCTAACTGTTCTGAGCAATGTGAATTGTGTAGCACACCCTTTGATGCCGACGCAAACTTGATAAAAGGTTGTTTTTTTCTCGTCTTCCCCATGCGAGACCAGATAAAGCAGCTTTTGCAAGACCACAGTGCCGGTCTTAACCAAAGTGCGGGAGTGCCTGGGATTGTCGCTGACATACAGTCTGGTGAAGAATACCAAAAGTTGCGTGACAATCGAGTTCTTGGAAAAGATGACTTAACATTAATTTGGAATTGTGACGGTGCACCAGTTTTTAAGAGCTCAAAATGCAGCATTTGGCCCATTTTGTATCAAGTGATTGAACTCCATCCAGCTGTGAGACAGAAGAATGTTTTGATGTCTTCATTATGGTTTGGTCCTGATAAACCATCTATGTTAACATTCTTAGCACCATTTGTTAAAGAAGCATCATTATTACAGACTGAAGGTGTTGAATGGCAAGATGTACAAGGAAATGATCATGTTTCTAAAGTGTTTGTGCAAATTTGTTGCTCTGACTCAGTGGCTCGGCCCCTGCTTCGTAATACAAAACAGTACAATGGTTTTTATGGTTGTGATTTCTGTTATCACAAAGGTGGGAAAACCTATCCGGTCAACATTCCAGAACCCCCGTTGCGAAATGAAAAGGATCACTTCAGTCATTCAATGGAAGCGACTGTTGAGGAACCTGTGTTTGGAGTCAAAGGTCCATCTCCTTTAATGATGCTTGATCACTTTCAAATGGTAAATGGTTTCATTCCTGAATATCAACATAATGTGTGCTTTGGAGTGACCCGACAACTGTCGACACTTTGGTTTGACACAGTAAACAGTGATGCCCCCTGGTACATTGGGAAACAGTTGATAGAGGTTGATTTTCGCCTGGAAAAAATAAAGCCGCCTGTTGAGATAACCAGAACACCAAGGTCAACCAGTGAAAGAAAATTCTGGAAAGCCTCAGAATGGCGTGCCTTTCTCCTCTTCTATTCCTTACCTACATTGAAAGGTACTCCCTGCCAGATTTTGGAACCATCTGTTCCTCTTAGTTTTTAGTATATACACGTTACTACAAGACCAGATCAACACTGGAAGCATTATGATGACAGAACTAGCTCTGAAGAAGTTTGTGATTGAGTTCCAGAGGCTTTATGGAAAGAAGCACATGACTTTCAACTTGCACTTGCTTACACATGTCCCACAAAGTGTTAAAAACTGGGGGCCTTTATGGGCTACCTCAACCTTTCCATTTGAGTCTATCATGGGTCTTCTACTTAAGTACTTTCATGGTACACAGTATGTACCTTTACAAATAGCAAAGACATTTCTCTTGTGGAGAGAATTGCCAGAAACAATTAAACGTACGATCACATCTGGCAATGCAAAAGTTCAGTCATTTGTTGAAGACTTGTATGTGTACAAGAGGAAAACACAGAAATGTCAAACACTAAATGATAATATCAAAGGATTTGGTCATCCCCCAGTACAAGAAAATATCCCTGCTTCCCACTGGCTTGCCATATCTAAATTGTGTGGAGATGTAGGTCAATGCTTCTGGTTTTACAAACGCTTTTTGGTTGATGGAATTCTGTATCACAGTCAAACTTATGACCAACTAAAGAAAATATTCATCAGTGCTGCATGTTTGAGTAATGGGAAAATGTGTTTTATCAATGGCTTAATTGTCTTTAAAATGAAGTGTGAACATCAAAATCCAGCATCTTGTGTATGTACCAAACATTGCTGTGTATTGGTTGAGGAGCTAGCAAAATCTAGCAAGCATTTGTGTAAAGATTTACAGATAAATGTTGAAAGTTTTTTTATACATGATGTGAAAAGAACTGGCAACTTTTGTGCCATTTCCCCTAATCTGCTATCGAAGAAATGTGTGGTTGTTGAGACTGTGGATAAACTGTACATTGCACCCTTGCCAAATCTGTATGAACGGGACTAATAACAGTCATGTGTGATCCTGTATACATTATTACTGTAACCACAATATTTTTTGCAATAAATGTCAAGAGAAATATTGTTTTCTATCTTCATTAACATGCATGACAAATGAGACTCACTACAGAGTCCTGAGTGACTTAAACTGGATTGCAGATCATAAAATATATAAGACTCAAAATGTGTGAATATACACTACAGCTAAAACTATACTTGCAGTACACGCAGAGTTTACTCTTGATTTTAGTATATCATTAGTATACTTGTATAAGTATACTTAGAATGAACTTTGTTCCCAGTATAAGTCTGAATAGTATTTGGAAAGTAAACTAAAAGTAAACTATGAAATTATTAGTCTAAAATAAGTATATTTAAAATGCACTTATATACTACTTTTTGGTAAGGGTGTCCTGATTGGAGGTGGCGCGAGAAGTCATGTGACACACTTTGCCCAGCATCACTGTCTGAAAAACCGTCACTCCTTCATAATGTTTTGGCCACACATTGAGGAGTTAAACAGCTGATTGTGCACGTGGGTGCAGTGGACATAGGACGGGAACAGACTGAAGTTTTGAAAAGAGACTTCTTGAAGTTATTTGACGTGCTTGATAAAATGGAAATCAAAACATTCATAAGTGGACCTCTTCCAAACATCGACAGGAAGATAAACATGTTTTCTTCTAACTTCTATCTCTTCTGGAAACGAGAGGACCTGACCTCACCTATGCAGAGGTGGAGTGAGGCTGCTGACAACAGAGAACCTGCTCCACGCTCTGAGGCATTGGACTGGCCTGTGTACAAACAGCCTTCCCTAGTGCTATTTCTGTTTATATTTCTACATTATACAGATGGGGAGACAAAATGCGAGTCAGGCTGCCCAATCTGACAAACTTGATTAATATTCCCTGTGAAAAGATAACGCTCAGTCCTACTGAAATTAGTCTGAAACTTGCTGTGCTACATGTCAGATCCTTATGTAACAAATCATTCTTTATTAATCTTTTTTTTTCTTCTTATAATCTTGATTTTATGTTTTAACTGAAACATGGCTTGACAAAAACACAGGAAATTTAGTTCTAATGGAATCTGCTTCACCCAAGCAGCCACAGACATTGCTTAATTCGTTTTTCGCTGTCGCCCTCAGAGGCAACCGTTGTTGTGATTTTGGGCGTTACAAAAATAAATTGAATTGAACCCAACTTTAGGTTTGATTCTGAAACAAGAGGAAAAAAAGGGTGGAGGTGTCTGTGCAGTTTTTAGAGATGGAATAATCTTCAACAATTCTCTTCATTGTTTTATACAAGCCTCCCCAACACTGCCAAAGTTGTATTGATGATTTTACTGAGATGCTTTCAGTCGTATGCACAGACTTTGATTGTTTGGTCATTACAGGTGATTTCAATGTTCATGTGTGACAGAAACACTAAAGAGCTTGATGCTGTCCTTGAAATCTTCAGTCTTACTCAGCACGTGAGTGGGTGGCCTCACCCACAGTAGAGGGCACACTCTGGATCTTCTAATTACAAAGGGGGTTAATATTTCAAACGTCAATGTGGTCAACGCTGCTCTGTCAGATAATTTCTCTTTGTTTTTCCCAAACCACGACTGGTCCTGCAGTTATTTGGAGGAGACGCATAAATTATGGCACAGGTGGACTGTTTGTGGAAATGATCAACTTTGAAAATGTCTCATGTTCGAATGTAAATGATTTGTCTAACTCTGTTACATCTAGTGTTTTGAATGTTCTGGACACCATTGCCCCTATGAAGAATAAAATGGTTATAGTAGGAGCCATATTTGGGTTTTGTGCACACGCTTAGCTTCAAGCACGACGCTGCGGTGTTGGGGGCTGTGCTAAGATGTGCGTGTAAGGTTATTTGGGGAGAGCGCTCACCTGCGTTAGTGGCTTGGTTAATGGCGGCGGGGTGCGCACGGGGAAGCAAACTTTGTTGTCTGTCATTAATGTTTTTGTCTTCGTTTTGACTGTTTATTTTGTTACCGTTTTCTTGTTTTTATTCATTCACGTTTTACTCCTGGTTTAAGTTGATCGTTTCATCACTCCAAATGGTGCAGGTATTATTGTTGTGTCCATATCATGTGTCATCATCAAATTAAGTGTCGGCTTTAATGTTTTCTGCGGGTTGGTACAATAAATTACCTGGCATTGCACCTGTCTGTACGCGTCTTCAATATGATTTACCCGTGTCTTAGCCCGCCGCGGCTTTGGTCTGGTTTTGGATGCCATCGCCGCAATAGTTATAAATAAGCAGAAGGCGCTATGAAAAAATTATGATTCAGTCAGGGCACAGAAAAGGAAGTGCAGCCGTGCCGACACAACCTCATTTTATGTAAAACTAGGGACGGATATTTTTCTGAAATAATTGGAAACTGCAGTAACAACTCGCGTGTCCTTTTTGGCACTGTAAACAGATTAAAGGTCCCATATCATGCTATTTTTCCTGTTTCGTAGTCTTCCCTAAGGGTATATTTGATAATAAGTGTTGTGCAACACTCATAACATAATAGTTATGAAATATCACCCATCCCTTGGACCCCTCTCACAAACCCTTGCGAAGAGCGACCTGGCTCCCCCGCCCACCCCGTGACGTAGTCTCAGCGAGAGCGTGTGTCCCACGGCCCATAGGGTTGCCAACTACCTCAACCCCAAATGAGGGACACTTTCTTCTATTGTTGGTCAGCTGTTGACCAACAATAATGGAAATTGCAAGGTTTCATTAGCCATACCATAAACCTAATAATTTCATTGTAATTTTGGCAAACCACTACTGTACTTGTGTGGCAGGATAGCCTGCAGGCGGGCCCCTGCCACTGTTTGAGAAATACTGCCCCTAATCTATGAGCTTATGTGTGGGGCATAAATAAGAATTTTAAATTAACAAAGTCAAAAGAAGACTCACCATCTAAGTTACTTCTTCCATGGATATTTCTTGCTACTCCTACTCAACCCTCCTCTCAGAAAACATCAGCAGTCATTCACAAGAATGATGCTCGTTCAACATCAGCTCACGTTCTCCGCACCTGTCTGTGCACCTGTCTGTGCACCTGTCCGTGCGCAGCAGCAGCTGGGTTTTTCTCCTCACGCCAAACTCCAATACCCGTGCGCCTCGGTTTAAACGCGCTTTACCTTCTGTTTCCTTCTCTGGATATGAATAATACTTGATCTTGAGCTGGCGGTGGCAGTCGGAGAACGAGGACAGGCCAGGTATTTCAATTCAATCTAACCTCGGATCAGCGCGCTGATTGGCTGAGACGCACGTTAGTCACGGTAATTCCACTGGAGCTTCGAGAGGCGCGTGGTAAATGTATGCGTAAAGCTCAGTGGCGCGTTTGCAGTAGCTAATTATTGGCCGATGAGGCTGTGATTGGAATACGGGACTGGAGCTGTCCCGGACGGGACAAATCAAAATCACCCATAATTCGGGACATCCCGGGCAATTCGGGACATCCCGGGCAATTCGGGACGGTTGGCAACCCTACCCGCCCACCCCGTGACGTAGTCTCAGTGAGAGCGTGTGTCCCCCGCCCACCCCGTGACGTAGTCTCAGCGAGTGTCCCCCGCCCACCCCGTGACGTAGTCTCAGCGTGGAGACGGTGTATGTACAGATCTCGCGCTCCATCGTCTGTGCCAACACTCAAATGTAACTTTGTTGTAAGTTCCACAACACAAGTCTGAAGATTCACAGCGCAGCAGGCTCTCCTGTGCAACGTGAAACTAACTGTGGTGGCTCGTCCGCATACACGCGTGGAGCAACACCCTCCCTCCCCCTTTCCCTATGAGGGGTAGAAGTAAAATAAATTAAATTGAACGTTGTGTGGTGTAAAACCTCAATCATTGAAAGTAAATGTGTTAATAATGTTTTTGTGAATCGTTTGACTTGATTAATTCTGATGTACTAATCATGTAATTGTAATCGTTTTTTATCATTTAATATTCACGTCTACACCATTCAACAGTCCGGAGCTTTAGCGTCTGCATCTGTGATTTTTTGTTACTTCCGGTTGCTCGGAATACGGCAGGGGCAGATTGACGACAATTCCCCTTGTAGTCTAAAACAAGATCTTTAAAGTTTAAACCGATGGTCTTCACGGCAGCGTTTCTGTGCAATGCGCTTCAGTCGACGCAACTATAAGGAACACTTTGAAGCAGCTCTGGTAAGTGCCCGAACTATTCTCAGTATTTTATTATTTGTCGATCGCATTCCAGTAATTCTAAGTAAATGTGTGTAGGCTTTGAGCTGGTGGCTAATGCTAACAGCCGTTTTTTTCTAATAAATAAAATGTAGACGTCAATCTTTTGTATGAAATACAGTTCATCATGATGTATCGATTAACAGGCTTGTAGGGTCATATCGTGTTGTTCTATCACGTGATTGTGAAAGTTAAAGATAATGAATATGTCTACAAAGACTGTAAACACGACAGAAATGACTGTGTGATGTCTCTAAAACAGTGGGCTCTTGTTGTGCTGCTCTGTCGTGAGATGTTTGTATAAATACAACGATATTCTGTTTAAAGTAATGTATCACGTAGAATATATTATGAATATGATTAATTACTACTAATAAAGTTATAAATGTGCTTAAAATAGAATAAAATAGAATCTGCAGCAGTCTGAGGAGTCCACAACCTTGAATTAGAGATGAGCTTCTTTTCTGTATCTACCATCATTGGCCACAAATAAGTACAATGTTAATGTTTATAATTCAGTTGAAAATATAGGGTCTTGTTCAGTAATAAAGGAGATGACTGTGTTCAGTAATAAAGGAGATGACTGTGTTCAGAAATAAAGAAGATGACTGTGGCACTGGCTCCTACAGTTAAAGATCAGATTTGACCAGACTGACAATGTATGATTCTAATTCTGAAAGATATCGTACACCAACAGTAGAATCTCCATGAGGCTGAGGTGTCCACAGCCCTGAGCCCTTGACTGAGATGAACCATCTGACCACAAGCTTCAGTCACAGGTTTCACCATTTAATACAGGATGTATTTTAAACACCTTACTGTGTATATTTTCACAGTATACCGAGATGTAAGACCGTTTCTTTTATCTTTTCCCACAGTGAAATTCACTGTTTGTCTCAAGGAGACAAACTCAAGACAAACAAGTGTGACTTGTTACACTGAGTCAGGTAAGATATTTCCCCGTTTTCAAGTCCTGAAAACATGTCAACTCTTTTGTAGTTTAAAACAATATATATATATATATATATATATATATATATATATATATACATACACGCGCCCACACACCTGCTCCAGACCATGTTCTTTAACAAGAGTCACTCTCCCCCACGTTTTCTGGACTTGAAATTACAATGGTGATTGTTTTTATTTAATTGAATCATTGTGGAGTAAAACATTAATATATACTGCCCTTAAGATAAAAGATATTTAAATACACTTTGTAATAGGTGTAGTAATTGTAGTATGCAACGATGTCTAAACTTGTGTTGTGGCTTTGGTTTTAACATGGTTTTTTTCAGTCTGGTGACTAATGTCCTGACCCGCCGTTGGACTGGGAGATCTGGACTGGGAGATCTGGACTGGGAGATCTGGACTGGGAGATCTGGACTGGGAGATGCTTTCAACAGCAACGCACCCGTTTCAAACGAAGACTGTGTGGATCTGTGTCAGGGAACAAGGACTATGACTTGAATGATGAGATTATACAGCCAAAGGAAGATGAACCGTATGAACACGTTAGTCACCAGTATTGTGTAGTTGAATAAATGGAAGCTTGGGAAAATGTGTAGCTTCTTGTGTTTGGTGTGGTACGTCACTCTAAAGACACGAAGAGCTTGTCGCTGGCGCTGTACCCCTAAATGGACAAATTAGTAACATTGGCGAAAGGTACAGTTTTGTTCCCTGGATACAATTTTCTCTCATATGGTACAAAATGTATATGTGCTCGGTGGAGGAGCTTAAGTGTTGGCTGCAGGTGTCGGGGCCTGTGCAATGGGCCATATACATTTTGCAGAGGCAGTACAGGTGCAGAGAGAGGGGCTTTCACAGCAGGACTTAAATATTACCTTTATCTCTTTAATTATTTCTATTTCGGTAGTTTATCATTTTGCATGATTTAATGTATAGGAGCCAAATTTGTAATAGTTGTGTTTATTATTACATGTAATTGTACTCTTCTGACAAAGTCGTTAGCATGGGGGAAAATGAACGCTGAGAATAAGACCAGCCTGACCGAGGATATATCAGTTTCAAAAAAGTATTCAACATCAAAAGAGGGTACACATGTTTAATACATGCTGCTGCAATGTACCATTTTGCACCCCTCTAGACCCGGGCATGGAGAATTTAAACACTTCCACTCCCAAAGAACAACTTTAGAACTTCCAGTCCATGGTCGTCATGGATCAATGCGGCTCGAACGCTCTTTGTGTGTAGATGTTGCTGTCTGGTCCTCAGCTCACATTTCGCCCTCTAGGTTCAGGTCCTCTTAACCTTTGGTAAAAAAACATATATATCATTAATGTAAGCAGAAAACATAAATCATAATCCAATGACAAATACCTCACTATTACTGACATGCGTCCACCATTGCTGGAGTGCTGAGTGCATTTGGAGACCTTTTCATCTCTGAAGAGAGTGGATGGCTCTTCCAAGCTGCAGAAAACCCAAAGCAATAATGAATGTGCATAAATATATCTCCAGCAATAATACATTATTATTATTTGTATGTGCATAGGATCGGATACCTATCCTAGGCTATTATCAGATCACTCCGAGTAAGATAAATATCCGAGTTCTAAGACTAGATCCACAGATTGAGAATGACTCTTGGATGAGAGTCCAAACGTCTTGTTTTTCTAAAACAGTCCAGATGATACAATTGAATCTTTTTCTACAACGGACCCCTGCTGGACGAATGAGGGATTACACTGATATATTCTTTAAATGATGCTAGTATTTACAATGTCATATACATTTTTTGCTTTTCTGTTTGTTATTAGTAAAATCACAATTGGATTTGAACATGTTTACTTCATATCTGGGGACGCAGAAATGTTTAAAATATAAAATATGACATGACAGATTTTCTTTTAAGGTAGAACATAAACTATCCGTGTCCCCCAGACATAAAGTGTTCATATCCAATACCGATTTTACACAAAACAAATATGATGCTTATTTATTACAAAAAAATTACATAATTACATTGCATGGCTGTGCAGTAGAAACCTAAGGTGACATTTATAAAGGCCTAACACTTAAGATGGAGCAAAACTATGTCCTCAGTTTGCAGGTGCTACCCGTGCTCGCTTGTGATTGTAGTTCCTTTTTTTTATTATTAAGGCCATATTATGCCCCTGCTCAATGGCAGCCTTGGCTCCAGGTCAGGCTCCTGCTCCAGGTCAGGCTCCTGCTCCAGGTCAGGCTCCTGCTCCAGGTCAGGCTCCTGCTCCTCCGCGACCTTAACACTGGTGTAATCAGGCTGAATCAGGATGCTACCAGGCCATATATTGAGCAAGTGTTTGAACCAATGATCAATAACTCTGGCATTCAAAATGGCCACCTGTGTGACAGTCTACTGAAGACACACAGACTTAATCCTTCTTAATTGTGTATTCATTATAATTTGTGTTATTTATGAAGGTTGTTTTATCACGATTCTAATCCATATGGAGATAGAAACTCCAGGAAATGTCTTTGGCATGTTACCTGTGTTTCAGTGCACTTGGTTTGAAGTGTATATAAATGAGGCTAAATGTTTGTTGTGGACATAATAGATCTACTCAGAGCCAAAGCCTCTTGGTCCTGGTTGAAATTCAAAGTAGATTTAGAGATATTATTAGATAAACTACAATAGAAGCTGGAGTATAGAACAGTGACACCATTTTTAGCTGCTTATTAAATGCCAAGACTAAGACACTACATACAATTTAAAAATGATACATGAATAATATGTTATACATACAATTATTCATACTTTTCTTTTGTATTTATTTATTTTGTATATATATTAATTTGTATCTATTTATTTATTTTAACCAGCAGCTCTGAAATGTAATGCAATTCAATTGCCCAGATGCCACAAAATAGTACAACAAAACTCGTAACACTCTTCCTGAAGATGTGAGACAGGCCTTTACTATGAGAATGTTCAAATCTAAGCGGTGCATATGACTTATGTCTTAAACTGTTTTGTAATTTCTGTCATGCCTGTGATTTGAATTCATTTTTTCCTGTTGTGTGAAGGTCTTTGAATTGCCTTGTGTACGAATTATTTAGGGACCGTCATCAAGTAGCAAAACGAAAAATGGAATGGAACATCAAATAGAGTGGTACAATTTGAATAACACATAAAATACACCATGATGGACACCACAGCAACCTTTATCTTTCCATGAGAAGCTTAATACATATTTTTTGTGAGTGTAATGACAATTAATATGTAATGCAAATAGTCATCTGATTGATGATGATATGGAAGAAAGTTGTAAATAAGGCCATCTGACTTTGTGTTGATTAAAGGCGCAATGGACGATTTTTCGGCGATTTGAGAACGTAGGCGGAAGTGCAAAAATACTGTGTGTGTGTGTGTGTATATATATATATATATATATATATATATATAATCAATCACATCCTTGGGTCATTAAATATTTTTGTATGGACGTTAGAATGCTGATCGGTGCCATCATCTGTAACTGTTTGTCATTTTAAGAACAATTTTTATACTTAAAATTAAATAAATAAATTATTGTCCTGTCATTCACTTCCAACTCTGCAACTCAACCTTAAATGTCATTTTCATAGTAAATCAAGAGTTTATAATGCCACACAATGTTATTTTGCCTTAAGTCAGTTGCATATTTCTGACACAAGAGGGCGTACTTCCATTATCTCGACTGAGCATGCGCTCAGCACGGTTACTTTCGGTTTCGTAGGTGGTGTAATGAATTTGGTTACCGTAACAAAGTGATAAGTTTACATGAAGCTGTTTAAAGCAAAATTGAAATTATATCCAACTACCAAAAGGGATCATTTTTAGGTCTTAGCTAAGAATGAGGAATTATTTTTGTTAAGTAAGATCAACAGTTTGGTACATGGTTTCAGATCTTTAAAAGCAGGTTAATTGTTGGCTTATCTATTTCAACAAAACTCCTTACAAAATTGACAAAGAATGTAATAATTTGATATTTTTAAGATTTTTAGATAGTTTTAGAGGAGTTTGATCATCAGAAGTGGTTCACAAAAGGGTTAACATTTATGAGACAAGACTGAGGGGTATGCCATATTCATCAATATGCATACACTAAGCCAGATTATTATCACTAGTATGCCAATAATTGATAAATGTGCTTTTCATTTATCTTTATTTGCCTCTGGTTTTTGGATAATGCTAGTTATTAATTATGAAAGTCTAACTCCATTAACATTCCATGGACGTTTATTTCAACGCCTTATTTAATGCATGCCTTATTTTGTCATAGTTTATATATTCATATTTTACACTGTAGTTCAAAGTTTTATAAGATAAGATAAGCCTTTATTTGTCCACACAATGGGGACATTTCGAACTCAATGGGGAAATTTCGGGGAAATTATCTTGCAACACATTTCCAAAGCTTAGTTTGTGAATATTGTTCACCAACAATGGCAACACTTTTTTCTGATTCTGATAAGAACAATGAGGCATCGGCCAATAATGTAAAGGCTAGCGAGAGGGACTTATCCCGGAAACTACTTTAAAGAGGGGGCGAGTTCGATCAGTACACCACAATGGCCGCCGCTTGTGCGCTTGTGCGCTTGCGCGCCGTCATGCTGTCATTACTCACGCTGAGCTGCTGAAGGTGTGGTGCTTCCCGTTTTCTGTCTGATATGCGGCTTGATATTTTTATTTAGCGGTTACGGACTTTTTGAAAATGGAACATATTTGGACCGCTGCACTCATCATCCTTCATTTTGGACACAACTTTACTTGGGCCGAAAATACAAATTATTTTGTCGTCGGCAAAGTTATTGAACTACGGCCTCCTCCGGGCACCACAAACATAACCGGCATTTTGTGGAAGCATAACGATAACCTGGCCGCTGAATGGACCGAAAACCACCCGGTGGAGTACTATGGCAGTTTTAATGGCCGTGCGGTGTTAACCCCGACTACCGGACTGTTGGTCATTAAACCTGCGACTGAGGCGGATGGCGGGGTGTATACGGTGCAAATTAACAACAGGGTGCTGGATGACAAGTATGAATTTGCTTCTGTCCAGGAAGTACCGACGCCTCGAGTTTGGGTGAAGCCCGGTGAAGCGGAGGAAGAGCGCACATTGAGCTGTGAGGGCGATGTGAGCAAAGCCGGACCCGTGACTTTCTGGTGGGACATAACTGAAGACCGGTCCTGGGTCATGTTGGACCGTAGGATCACGTTAAAGAAAAACGAGACGACGGAACGCATGGAATGGTTCTCCTGCAAAATGGTCAACCCAGCTGGGGAGAAGGAGAGCGAGCGCCATGAAAACCCCTTCTTTGCAAAGCCTGGGCACTCGTCTGCTTTATGGGCCTTGGTTCTGGTGCCCATTGCTTTGGCTGTGGCTGCATATTTGATATGGAAGTATTGGGAGGTCATCAAGCGATCGTTTTGTTCTGACGAAGAGGCTGCTGGGAACGGTGTGAACCCAACCGAGGTGCCTCTCAAGAACCCAGACACCCAGGGGGATCATCCCAAATCAGACAATGAAGCATAAGGGCCCCGGGGATGGACTCATGGGTCGCTGCAAAATGGCTCCCGTTTTGACGCATGGATGTTCTGGTAATTATTCTGCCCAGTGAACTCTAGGTTGTTACAATCCTGTTTGGGGGAGAACTCTTAATACTGTGGTGAAGATGTTAGAGGAAGTGTCTGTGGAGAGGGAAGTCTGGGAGTCCCTGCTTAGTCTACTGCCCCCGCGACCCGGCCCTGGATAAGTGGAAGAAGATGGATGGATCATTCTAGTTGTCCAGAGATGTGGGCAGAGCTGTGTGCACATGAAGACCAGATTTGCTCATGTAAATGTTGCTTAATCCTGTTGTCTGGTCATAAGTTTGAAATGTACAACCAGCATGCAAGTGTGGGATGTATCACCCAAAGGATCCTTAAAGGAGTGATTTTGAACAATAGCTAGCCTACTGCTATTAATAATAATTATAACAACGACGACGACGACGACTGTATTAAATCTAATTGTTTATTCAAAGAAGAGATTTAAAAAGACAATCACATAACATATGCACTGTGAAGTATTGTATTAATTATAACACGACTAACACGGCATCTGATCCACTGACCATCTTCCACAGAAAATTAGCTATTCGTGTTCCCATGGTGTTTGAACATGATTGGTTTGTTGGGCAAGTTACTTCGCAGGTGCTTCGCTGCATGACTACTGCAATACCTTGGACTACTGCAGTACCTTGGACTACTGCAGTACCTTGGAGACCACCAATGATTAAATGTAAAAGCTTAATAACTTTGTACTATACATAATTGCTGTTATTGATAATGATGAATATTCAACAAACATGCCATAGCTCAAGTGTTCTATTTAAATGCCAGAATTACTCCGAGCAATGTTTTAGAATTAAATGTTTGTCTTTTAGAAGCCCAAGAAGTAATCTATTTGTATGATGAACTGTGCTGACTCCAGCTGAATGTGTGTGAAACATCTGAACACACATTCTAACCATATACAAAGTGAGTTTAGACTACATGCTTTAAGTCTATTTTATATATTAAGTTTATATTGAGTATATTGTGTGATGTGCAGCTGTTGAAGCAATCATTGTTTGAAAGTGGTAGGCCAATATGCACATCTTTCTTTATTATTATTATTATTATTTAATGGCCTTGGCTTTTGTAGGCTATTTTGCATTGTCGCTTTTCTTTTCTTTTTATTTATACAAATGTTTGATTTGGTCGTATCTTCCAATAGAAAAAACTTATCTTAAATCTTAAACTTGACCACTGTTTTATAGTTTGGACTCTGAAGTGCTTTATGAATAAAGAAATGTACATAGTTAACAAGATTGGAGACTTTTTCTTTAAAAAAAAAAAAAAATATTTACTGTTAATTCCTCACAATGACTAATTGGTTAAATGTGTTTCATTTATAACATTTTGAGGAATACGAAATTAAATAATAAAGTAAAGATAACCTTAAACCATGAATAAGTAATACATAGCAGACACAAGTTGGTGAGAATGAAGAAACAGTAACACATGAACAGTTTGACGTAACATAAGCTAGTAATTATTTATGAATTCCTCTTAATGCTGATTTGTGTCTGCGTTATTACCTAGTCACTACTCTAGTCTCACAATGCTAACTTGTTTGTGTCGTTTCACGCTCATTTGTTTAACGTGAGGCGACGATGACGGAAGTGCGCAGCGCCCTTCTCTCGTCTCAGCTACTGCTCTTTGGCGGTGATGCTAGCCGCTGAAGCCGAAGAGCCCCTCGGCTGCTGATGCCCTGTCCCCCGCCTCATGAAGCCCGGCCTGGGATGGATATAGAACAGGCTTTGCAGGTTGTCGGCGAGTTTGGCCCGTACCAGAGGCAAGCCGTAGTTATCCTCGTTTTGACCCAGGTAAGTGACCTACCTGCCCCCGACGAGTGCTTCCGCCTGTGCCGTAGACCGTAATTATCTCTGGTTTGTGCACATGAAGCTAACTCTGAGCGAACTTTCAGTCTGAGCGCTAATGCTACGTGGATCGTGTGCGTACCATTACCGTATTTACGGTCTATGGAGCTAACGGGACTTTTCTTGCGTGTGACTTAAAACGGTTTAACACGTGTTTCTACCATATATCTACTGTCAATGGTTTCTACACAATTTCGATGAACAGTTGAGGCAATAGAACTAAAATAGTAGATTTTGCTGTATAAAATTATTTTTGTTCACATCTAATATTAAATAGTATGTCCATCATGTGATAGTTTATGCCTTTCTTTCCCCCCATAAGCAGCCCCATACACCGTAACCAGCCTAAATCGAGAAGTCAATCACAGCGAGCAGTTGAAGGCTGGTGTTTGCGTCTCCGCCAACTCTAGGACAAACACAGCAGCCAATCAGAAGGCTTGCGGCTCTTTCCGTGCCGCATACGTGCTGTGTTCTCTTTCTATCTACGGGGGCTGTGATTGGATGATCCACACGAACTATACAGAAAACTTATTAAATACAGTTTAGATCTGCTGAGGTTTGGCACAGAAATGTTTGCACGTGAGCCTAAAGTGATAGTTTATTGTGCCAGTAAATAAAGTGCAAAATAAAACAGTTCTCGCTCCTTTTTTACAGTATAGCGTAAAATACATACTTTGAAGATGTAAAACTAGAGTAAGTATAGTTTAGTATAGTTTTCAGTTGGATGTCAACCACCATTAAAAGTAATACAACAACAGTTTAATTCCCACAATGCACCTGGAGCCTGATGAGCTCCGCAAAAGCTCGAATGGTTGAGGTCTCCGTGAGCCCGGGAGCACGTGACTGCTGTGAGGCTGATGGAGGAGCATATAGAGGTCATTCACGTGACGTCGCAAGACCGCCCCCCACACTCCCCCCACGCTCCTCCAGGAAACACGGTTCAAAGAGGCCCAAAACCTCATTACTGATATCGCACGCTTTACAATAATCACAATGGTGAAGGTATATGTGACAGTTGAGTGCAGCACCGGGAAGATAAAGAAGATAAAGTTCTATGCGATACCGACAAACCCGGAAATAAGAGCGCGATGGACATAGATGCGATCACGTGGTTTGTGACGTCGGTGAATGAGCTCTATACCAGCCTTTACACCAGCAGAGACAGACCAGCAGAGACAGACCAGCCCTCCTGAGCCCTGTTTGCTCTTGTGTTGTCACCAGCTCTGTAAAGGAAGCTATCAAAGGGAGGGGGTGAGCACAACTAGTGCATTAATGTGTATTATATCAATTGCCTTGCAATTGTCTGTAACAATGCACTCACGCCAGCAGCAGCGTGAGTGACTTAAGAGATCAGCTCCCTTCACGGAGGAAGGATAAGAGGAAGTGACGAGGGGCGCGGTGCGAAATTCTGAGCGATTTTGCGGCGGCGATAGCCACTCTGGACAGCTTTTGACAGACACTCTCAAGGAATTGCCCGAGTCCCAAAACCTGCTCCTAATCATCCCCTTCCTTTCATAACTTCCTGTAGAGAGCTGGCGACAACACCAGTTGATAATGCATGTTCATTTTTATACTCTTAACAAATCAATAAGTCATGCAAAAAATGATTTACATTTTACATTTGTAAATAGGAAATTTACCTAACGGAAACAGAACATGTACACATGTGTTAAGTTATTATTCATTCACATAACATTTTAAAAATAAATGTAATCAAAGTTTGATTTTCACAAACGCCACATATTGGATCTAAGTCCACAGACCTTTTATTTTATTTTTTCAATCAAAAAAAGATTTAACATAAAACACAAAAACAAACAGAACACAGCTAGAGATCAGATATTAAATAAATAATATACATCAACTATAAAACAAAAGGAAAGCAGTTATGGCACAGTTAAATTAAGATATAACTCCCATCCATAGTCGGTCAAATTTGTCCATTTCCAAATTAACTCCGTTAGGCCCAAAGTCACTGGGATAGGCCCCGGTCACGGGGATAGGCCCCGGTCACAGGGATAGGCCCCGGTTACAGGGATAGGCCCCGGTTACAGGGATAGGCCCCGGTTACAGGGATAGGCCCCGGTCACAGGGATAGGCCCCGGTCACTGGGATAGGCCCCGGTCACGGGGATAGGCCCCGGTCACTGGGATAGGCCCCGGTCACTGGGATAGGCCCCGGTCACTGGGATAGGCCCCGATCCCTAACGGGAACAATCGGTAGAAGATGAATGTGATGTGATGTCATTTTTTTCAATTTGGCTGATTTTATTTGTCATGTCAGTCCAGTCCTTGATCGTTGGTAGGGTGTCATCCATTGCTTGGTGTATTTCTCTTTGGCGCGAGGACAAGACTCCCGGTCACTAGTTGCACGGTGCGCATGCTCACAACACTCAGCTCTGGGATTGTGGTGAGATGAGACCTAACCAAAACTAACGCGTTACTGATTTGAAAAGGTAATTTGGAGCGTACAGATTACATGATCATGGGTGCACTAAACTAATGCGTTACCCCCAACTTGCTATCACAACATTGGCTGACGCAGTAATCGGTATGATCATGACGACTCACTAAATACATTGCAATAACACAAAGGTTCTCCATCCGACAGAAATGTACTGTTTAAGAAGAAAATGTTCTATATCTATAAAATGCCACCCTGAACATCCTGTGCCCCTGTTTCTCTTTGTTTACTTCAAATCAGTCTCGAACATGTTCTCTATTCTGCCAGGTGTATATGGCATGCCAGTCTATGCTTATAGTCCTTGTGGGCACTACCCCTTCGTACCAGATAAAGCAGCTGGACGCCGCCTCATCCAGCCCTCCAGAGTTTAGCCCACAAGTCATTTTCACCGAGGACGTAGACAGCATAGTGACTGAGGTGAGCAGTAGTTCCCATTCCCGTACACTACTTCAGATGTCCTTCAAGTTTAAAATCACAAGTGCAATAAATGTACATCCTGTACATAATTTTCCTTTTTGTTTTTCAGTGGTTTCTTGTTAAGCAGCAGGCTTACAAAGTGAGCTTGGCCGGGTCGCTCTTCTTTGCGGGTCTCTTGCTTGGTAATATAATCTTTGGACCACTCTCTGATAAAATTGGGAGAAGGCCCGTGTACTTGGCAGGTAAATGAACAACCCTCTCGTTAATTTCTTCATTTAAGAATTTGTGTAGTTTATTAAACTTTTGGATGTGAACAAAAAAGACAAGCAATATCTAACAATGGAAGCTAGTAAGTGTAGTTTTCGTGTAGTTTCTCTGCTCGTTGCACACATTTCAGAACGATCACCAAATGTGCAATCACTATGTAACGCTCCCTTGGGAGCTCAACCGCGCTTCCAGCAGTTATTAAGATCGCCAAGAGATGAATGACAGGCAGACTGCAGTTGGTTTGGAAAAAAAATAGATGCATTCGTGCATCTATTTTCATTCATTCACTTTTTTGCACTTTATTATGTGAATGAGGCAGATTGTTGTCAAAAGGAGGGTTTTGTAACTTTGACCCTAATGAACACGGCTGTGATTTGTCCCTAGTGGCCCTGGTCGGCTGGCGCATCCGTTTTATTCCAGTCTGCTCCTAAAATCAGTCTTGTGCTCTCTGTCTGAAAAAGAAGGACGAGTGACAATCAAAGAAAGTACTCAGAGAAGTGACGGCAGGGGAAAGAGTGATGTCAAGTTTGTGCAGGTTTCTTATTAAAAAGAAGCACAAAGGATGAAATTGTTAAGCGTCATTGGTCAATTAGTGCACAGCTGCAAATCCAGCCGCACTTCCCCATTGTGTGGACTAATAAAGGCTCATCTTATCTTACTTAGTTGGCACTTCTATTGATCATACAGCGTGCGTAAACTTCCTTTTCTCCCTCCTTTGAATGAATCCACTATGTGCACTTTAGTTTATTTAACACAAATGAAAGTTGCACCACTGCTGGAGACGCGTGCTCTGTGTTTTACAAGCGCCTGCTCTGCTCCATCAGCCAATGCGTTCAGCCTTTATCAATTGCGCAAATTGGAAGAAAATAAGAGGAGAGAACGGGGGTTAGCCGCAAAGAACTTTTTTATTTTCTTGTGTGGAAAGTACACAAGTAGACGGCTCACATATACTAATGGTCTTATTAAGCTTATTATATATAGATGATATGTTATTGCTGCAATGTCCTTCCCCAGTGTCAGTCCCATTTCACGTTGCACTGTCCTGTCTAATAAAGCCTACAGGTGAAACAATAGTAATTGATAAAACTAGATTTGCAGTCACAGAATGATGGCACTTAGCTTTACCACTATTCAGCAAGTTTATATTAACTGATTGAAAAATATATCAATATGAGTGATTTGGCATGCTGAATTTCAATCAGGTATCCATTTTTCCACGACAATAGTCTTTGCACTATTAAAACCAGACTAAATCTTAAGTTATTCCATATTTTCTTTCTGCTTTATATAATCACCATAACCATCAGAGAAATTCTTAAACCAAACAATACTAACTGCCATGAGAAGTCTATAATGGGTCTACATATGTTCCTCTGTTACAGGCCTGTTTTTTGAGGTGCTGTTTGGCTATGTCACCGCTCTCGCCCCAAACTATGAAGTGTTTGCTGCCTCTCGTCTCCTGGTCGGCCTCATGAACGGGGGCATTGGCCTCGTGTGCTTCGTCCTCACCCAGGAATATGTGGGCAAGTCCTACTGGGCCATGACTGGTACAACTGCTTTGATATAACAATATTGTCCCTACAATGAATCATGTTATATAGGGATTCAGTGCTTTTCTGTTTAATGCCGCTCTCACACACCGTCTCCTTTTCCTCACCTACTCCTGCTTTTGCTCAGCTCCATCAAGTTTTGAGTAAAAGACAGGAACAGTTTCCCAGACCCAGTGGGCCGCAAATGAATAGCTCTCTTGAAGGGCATATGACAGCTTAGACTACACATTTGACTAAAATGTAGTGAGTATATTGATTATATTTAAGATTTTACTTTTAAAAATTACATATTTTCTAAGTTTGACAAATCTTGTAATGATGTCAACGCAAATATGTATAAATTACATGTAAATTACACAATAGTTTTGATATGACAAATTACATCTGACAACGCCTTTAATTTATGTTAAATGATTGTTTAAACTGTCAGAAAAAACTGACACATTTTTTTGTAACATATAATTTTATTATTTTGTTTATATTTGGTCGGGATACTGCATGTTAACGAATCTACATGATAGACAGTACATGCCAGATTGTAGCCATGGGCTAATTTTTATCCGTTGTCCCTGCATTTTTCAATGGAATATGACTTCATGAGCAGTGTTAGATAGCATTACTTTTAAAAGTAACTTGTAACGTTGCCTGGTTACTGCTCTTGAAAACTTAGTTTCTGCACTACTGTGTTATAAAAGTAACGCGTTAAACTCTTGCGTTACCAATAATTAACATTATTTTTTAACCTTTCCCTTTGCGTTGTTTATTCATGCACAGCAAAACAGGTAAAACCTGAGTCCTTCATTGGTTTTGAACTTTCTCCTCCGAACACGAGGCTGCCATTACTGTTTAACATTACTGATGCAAAAAAGAAACATTACTGATGCAAAAAAGAAACAAGGATGGCTACAAACACAGTAACATGATCATTAAAATATCAAATAAACAAGCAAAGTAAATGTGTTTGACTGAGATTTAGTTTTCTTTTATGTTGACAGATGACCACAATACAATAAACACATGTCGGCCTGTCCTCAAGCAATGAAAAACATAAACATGTCTGAATCAGCAAGATTAGTGACACACAACAGAACGCACATGTATTAGGCTTGTAGTTTATTTAAATCAAACTCAGTCACGGTTAGCCTACATTTACTCCTCAGCCACAAAATGTCGTTATAACGAAGGAGTTTTTCAAAACGTGTATCTGAAAGTTTATTTATCTTTGGCACTAGTCGTGCAGTGTGCATGCTCACAACACTCAGCTCTGGGATTGTGCTGAGGAGATGAGACCAATGAAACCAGCAAAGAGATGATGACACGTTACTGTTTTGAATAAGTAACCTGGGAGTATTAGATTACATGGGTGTGCAAAACTAAAGTGTTTATGTTCCTTCATACTCTAAAAAAGTAATGTGAGTACTTTTAACGCTGTCACGAACAGCAGAACGGAGTCAGGCGAATAATTAACATTAATGTGTCTTTAATGGCACAGAACAGAAAAATACAAACTCTCTTGGTTAAGAGTGACAAAAAACAAAAGATCCTTCCAGCGGTGGGCAGCGCCAGCAACCGCGGTGTCAGGGGTAAACGAGAGGCGTAGTCAGGTCCGTTCCAGGTTTGGTACACAAGGCAAAAACAGCGTTGTCAGAGGCCAGGCGAAAGGGTAATCTCAGGACGGCCCGGGGTCGACCACGGCAAACAGGAATCACGAGGAGTAGGCAGAACTCAGAGGAAACCAAACACCTTAAATACTGCACCCAGTGATTAACAATGAGATACAGCAGTGATGAGCTGAGAGACAAAAGGGGCGGTAACCAGAGGGAGAACAAGAAGGGAGGAGGAAACGAAGAGGAGCAGAGACAGAAGACTGAGTAAAACATGACAAAACATTGAACACCTGATCAGACAGAGATCATGACAAACGCTTATTAAATTAAATTACCTGCTTATACGTTACACAAAACTCTCTTAATGAGGTATTCTATTTTAGATCTCCGCTCTACTTCCTGTTATTTTCAACTTTTTGTTTGCAAAATGTCCTCGCAAACTGCCACTTAACTGATGAATATTTACCACAGGTTCTGTCGCACCAAAATTATAATTAGAAAAAAAATGTGAACCTGTCATCTGCACTTTAAAGGAAAAAAAAATGCAAGTATCATTGTAGAGCACAATTCTTACATTCCCTGAGGGCCTCAGATTCCATGATGGTTCATATAGCACTAACGTGACATTTAGGCCTACTTTGGTTCTATTTTGACTACTTAAAGTTAGAAAGAGTATAGGAATTGAGAAAATCCTAGAAAAAGTCTGTAGAATGATGTGTTAGGTTCTTTTTCTGCTACTTGTTATTAAACTATAGCATAACTAGATAATAATTTCAGCACGAAACAACAAAATAAATTGATACTGCAAGCAGTGATGAAGAGCCCTCACAATCACTGCTATGTTTGCCAAAGATTTGACCACATCTTGAGACCTATGCAGACTATGTACTGATGCTGTCGCCTCAGAGTTTGTTAAAATACAGGGATAGGATTTTGGATCTGGCAAGTTTGAACCAAAATGGCCGACGCCCTCTGTGGTTTAGGGTGGGGCCATAATATAGTTATTTGTTCATCTCGAGATGTTCTTTGCGCCGTTTTGTAAGGTAGATTCTCGGCAACTTTATGTAACGTAAACTTGAGTGGAGCTCTAATTTTGTGCCAACTTTCATGACGTTTAGGCTTTCAAAACTCAAATGTATTTAGTGGAGGGATAAGAAAATCATAATAATTAGAATAATAATCTTAATTGATACATGGCATTACTGTGGAAGCCAGGAGGCAAACCATTATCACATGTTTTGACACTGTCCTGTTGCTCAGAAATATTGGACTGAAATGAATTGCACTGCAAACTTTTTTAACGTTGCCATCTTTCTCAATTTTAGAACTATGTACGTGGGCCTTAAAACTCTTGCCATTGACAGAATTAGCTGATAACTTTGGAATGTACTATTGGTGGTAGGAAAATTAATTTTGTTTACGCCCAAAATCACATCAGCAGTTGCCTCAAAGGGCGACTGAGAACAATGTAACCAATAGTCCAGGCAAAGTAGCATTTTACAGACTAATTTTAAAAGATTTTTTTTTGCATAAATAATTTCTATGAGGTGTCCAGAACAACATACTAAAAGTCCTAAGAAATCGTAGTTGAGGAAATATGTTAAATTCTCATCAATCCAAGATGTGTGCCAATAAGGCGAGGCAACAATACACCCCAATGGGGCTATTTTTTTCCTTTACTCATATCAAAATGAAACTTTACACAATGAAAGTACCCATGAAAAGTGAAATTCATAGAATAAAAAAAAAATGCATAGCCACCTCCAGAAATGATTTATGATTATTTTTTTTACAATTAGTTCTATTTTTGGCTAAAAAATAGTTACTTTGCCTGGACTACAATGTTCATATGAACTTGGCAATGTCAAAGCATCCTCTGTCCTTAGCCCCTACTTCCTGGCCATGAAAAACTACCAAACCTCTATGGGAAAAATTAGAAAGAGAGAGAGACAGTGGAGCTGGAGCCACTCGGGAGGAGAACCAGTTCTTCGACGCAGATGAAGAACCATTTATCTGGAGTAGAGACCATTTCTCCAGGAAGTTGAGGAGCATCTGGATCCATAGGTCATCGATGTGCCTGTTCCACTCCCCATGGGGAAGTGGGAAAAAGAATAAAAACATGTGGACAGCAATGAACAGATTAAGTGTAATTAAAAAATATTTTTGTTGATAGCAAAAGTAGACTTTTGAGACCAGCATTTTGAGAGCAAAGTGCTGTTACGATGTTATGGTACTATAGCATCTTTGAGGTCGGATGGGGCCATGTCATTGTAAGTCAGAAGGAGGATTTTAAATTTGATTCTAAACTTGACAGGAGCCAGTGAAGAGACTCGAGCACTGGCGTAAGGTGCTCTCTTCTTTTAGTTCCCGTTAGTAATCTTACTGCTGCATTTTGAATCAGTTGAAAGCTTTTTATGGAGCTTTTAGGACACGCTGCATGAAGGGAGTTACAGTAGTCTAATCTAGATGTTACAAACGCATCGGTTTCAGTTTAGCTATATTACGCAGATGCAAATAGGCTGTTTTTGGACTTAGCCGGTATGACGTCAGAGTGGGATGTTTTACATGCTTGATTTACATGCGCTTTGAATAGGAGCTCCTGGTCAAATTAGACACCAAGGTTTTCCAGTAGAACTGGAGGCTACACTGATATTGTCCAGTGTGACTATCTGCTCAGATAGAGCCTCTCGTAGACGTTTAGTGTCTAGTACAATGACCTCGTTTTTTTCAGGGTTAAGAAGCAGATAATTAAGTGTCATCCAAGTTTTTATATCCTTCACACAAGCACTAAGTTTCATTGATAAATACAGCTGAGTGTCATCTGCATAGCAGTGGAAGTTAATGCCATGTGACCTGATAATGTTGCCTAATGGCAGCATATAAAGTGAACAGAATTGGACTGAGTACTGATCCCTGTGGCACACCGTAGGTTACTTTAGAACAAGGTGAGGAGCTCTGGTTTACATTAACAAATTGGTACCTATCTGATAAATAGGATTTAAACCAGCTGAGGGCTGTTCCTCCGACACCTAGGATTTGTGATTAGATGCTAATGATGGACTGGTCTCAATCCTGGTTCTGTTGGAGCTCAGCGCAGCGTTTGAGACCATCGACCAAAACATTCTACTGCAGAGGTTATCACATTATAAACTCTGCAGTAGAATGTTGTGGTCGATGGTCTCAAATGCTGCGCTGAGCTCCAACAGAACCAGGATTGAGACCAGTCCATCATTAGCATAAGTCGGAGTGTTTTCTCTCCACCATCTGATACTTTTTTGGAACAGTCTGTGAGCCCTTAGCATGTTAAGATAAGATAAGATATTCCTTTATTGTCCACACATGGGAACATTTTGTTGTTGCAACGCAGGTAGATGCAGAGGAAAAGGACAGATAACTTATAGGAAGTTTAAAAAACACTTGTTATTGACATGAGTTCCTTTTTTGGCACTTTGTTTGTTCTGAGATGTTCTGGTGTTATGGTTCTTGGGTGAATGATTTCTACATGGTATGATATTACAATGGCACCTGACAAATTACAAATAGCATCTTTCAATGTCAACAGCATATTGAGTCAAATTATGTGATCAAAAACACTAACAAAGATGAGAAAAAAATAATAATAATTAGATCCCTACATGAAAACATAAAAAAATTCACTACATTTGGTTATAACAGACTATACTATTCCTCATTCAGGGGCAAACATAAGAGAAGTTGGAAGCAAAGTTGGCAGAGAGATAAAACTATGTAACTTCACTACTCCTGCATCATGCCGGAACTCCTCAGCTTCAGATCCTCATTTCTAAATCTGCTTCATAATAAAACTGGGTCCATTGACTTCCTGTTCAAAACTGCATAACTGATCAACCCTGCCTCATCATAGTGACATTTCACTGTAACAAGCGGCTGATTGTCATGGGTTAGGATTAGGGTTACCTTTTTACCCATGCATACTCCCACATTGTAAAATGGTGACTTCATATATTTTTCTGTTGTTATAAAATATAAATGAACATGTTAATTTTATGTTGTTCAGGAACACTAGTCAGTATGACGTTTGCGGTGGGCATTTCTCTCTTCGGAGCCCTGGGTTACCTCATTCCCCCATGGAGAAGTCTGGCCATGGCGGCTAACTCTTCGGGCGTGCTCTTCTTCCTCCTCTCTGTGTAAGCACTGACCTTGTGACACTTCTGTGAAAGCATGCAGCTAGCTCCTGGGTGGGGTCCTCAGAACGGATGTGATGTAGTAGCTGGGGGAACTCCAAAAATAACAGACAAGTAATCCATCAACTGAAGAAAATGTCTTGTAACAATCTGGTGTGATACTAAATTAGTAATGTACAGTGAGGAAAGTAAGTATTTAAACACCCTGCAATTTTGCAATTTTGATATACACTAATTTACAACTAGAATTGTCCACTGGTGAATGTGTATTTTTTTCGCTGGAATTAAATTTTTAGTTTTATTTTGAATAGATAATGTGAGAAAATTTAGTTTCTCCAAGTTTGCTCACAACTTCTGTGCTGAATTGAAAAACATTTTTGCATTACTCAAGATTTTTTTATTTTGGATACTATGGAATGTTCCATAGTATGGCATTAAACATGTTCATCCACCTGGTGATGCCCACCAGGCCAAGTAACAAGTCAGGGTTTTTTTTAGCAATAAAATACCTGTAATTGAATAAGTATAATAAGTATACAACAGGTTTAATGCCATACTGTGGAACATTACAGACCAAACGGTAACATCTCGTTGGAGATGTGTTGGAAAAAGTGTTGGAGTGCCCAAAAGAAATGTTATCCTCTAGTTTAACATACTTTCTGTTGATATTTGTGTTAGTTATGTCATGTTTTGTCATGTTTTGTGTTTATTGAGCAGCACTCTGCCTGAGTCCCCGCGCTGGTTATATTCTCAAGGTCGCACAGAGGAGGCTGAGGAGGTAAATGTCACTTTCTTACATTGAGACTGATATACAGTAGTTTGACTTAAACCATTTCAAAACATTTTAGACTTGACTTTTCTTAGCACAAATATTTTTTCAACTGTTTTAAAAGACACATTTGTCACTGATACAGCCTATGGTGGTCAAAGAAATCCAGATGATATAATAAAACTAGTATTTAAACTAGAGCAGGGCTCAAAGTTCCCCGTTGTTGTGATGGATTTCTGTCAATTGGAGAAATTGGGGAAACATTTCCGTCCGTGCTATTTAAAGGCTATACTATCAAAGCCTGGTCTGACATTTGTATTCCATATCCAACTGTGAATCTGAAGAAGACGAAGCTTGAAGAAACCTGCACAGTTCGGGTTCAGTTCGCAGGGCCCTGTTTGCGCACACTTGACTGCGGATAGAGATGTCCCAGCCCGCTGAGTTCAGTCATATAGCCGAAGTCATATAAGGCGAAACATTTAAATCTGAACTAAGTAACTCTGGCGATAGAGCTTGCCCTGCAGGGCATCTCATCTTTTCTTTTTTCTTTATGTAGAAAATATTCAGTTGTAGTCATCTGGACAGTTTTTTCTTCTTCTTTTAAACAAGACGTTTCCCGCCTCTCATCCTAGAGTAATTCTCAATCTGCGGATCTAGCCTGAGAACTCTGATATTTATCCTACTCAGGGCTGCTTAAGCCCTGTCCACCGGGCAGAACCTCCTGATGATAGCCTGTTCTGTTTATCTATTCATTTGTACTGAAACTAATCTTTTTTGTTACCATAATAGCGAGTACAATGAGGACTTGAGCATGGACTGGAGCATCTGAATGGTCAGGGCTGATTTCACCCCATGGCTTTCTGTTGTATATTACCAGTAAATTGAACCTTAAAACTCCAATTATTTTTAAAGAGGGGTTCTGGTTTTTTTTTTTAAACAAAAATAGCCTCCTTAACCCCTCTTTCAAACGTGTTCTCTTCTCCCTGCTTAAAATCTTCACTTCACTGTTTTCAAAAGAGTGTTTTGTGGCTTTAAGATGAAGATTTTTTATGTAATTAGTAAAGTGGCTACCTAAATTGTTAATGCATTTATATAATTTCGACATTATTTCCATTGAAAGTTCTGATTTATAAGCTTTTTTATAAGATTTATATTTCAGTAAAAGGGCTGTGGTGGTCGTTGATTAGTTTATTTCCTGCTTATAATAACTCCTTATTACCTATAACCTATAAAAGTCCAATTTCTCCAAGTCAAATGATTCCTTCAACACTTAAAAGCTGTGTTAGCAGTAGCATCATTAGCTTGTGAGAGTAATCTAGTTGGTTTGGAACATCTAGGGGAAGTGGGGAGGAACCACGTATTTCAGACAATACGGGTGATCTGCAGACACTGAGGGCCAAGATGGTGGCGCTACAGGCCCAGGAGATGATGCTGCAGACGGAGAACAAGAATATAAAATTTAAGATCCTGGAATAATCTCAGACTTGTGGGGGTCCCTGAAGGAGTGGTGGGATATGATAATTTCCTAGAGAAGGTCATCCCAGAGCTCGTTTCAAGCTCTGGAGTTTCCATCACAATAGAAAGAGTACATCACTTTAGCAAAACAAGACCAGCAACTGATAATGAGGTTTCTTAATGATTGTGTGAAGGAGCGTGCCATGAAGGCTGCAAAAGTTAAAGGAGACCTCCTGTTCAAAGGCAAACGCATCTTCTTTGCCCGGTAAATTCCATAAGAGGTTTGTTAACGAGGAAAGTTCTCCACATCTGCGAGGAACTCGGGAAGAGAAACCTGATACATGGGTTTTCTTTCCCAGCAACTCTTCTGGTGACATTCGAAGGTAAAAAACACATTCTCAGACCGCTGGGAGAGGCAGAGGTGCTCCTCAGGAACGTGCAAGATACAGAGATCTGAACAGTGACAAGAGATGGAGCCACCAGCGTGGTTGTGGTCACATGGTAATACATTTCGTTTGATTTGAAGAGACTGATGATAGTGACGGGATTTGTGATCAGACTTTATGCTTCATGTTGGCTGTCTGCTTTAGTACTCTAACTCTGTGTCTTGTTTCATCCACTTATCGAAATATTGAAATTTGTGAGGATTGGAGTCAGGAATGGCTGGGGAGCTTTTCAGGGGGCCCTTCACTAGGAATGGACTTCCCTCCTCTTCACGATCATATAGAGTGATGTCTGGAAATCACATTCTGTGATTTAAAAAAAAATATTTGCACGTTATTTCAGTAAATACGTATTTGAACACCTAAGAAAATCAGTGCCTTTGTTTACAATTCCAGAGGTTAAATGTTTCCTGTGGTTCTTGACCAAGATAGCACAAACTGCAGCAGGGATTTTGGCCCACTCCTCCACATAGATCTTCTCAGGAGCTGTCAGGTTTTGGGGCTGTCGCTGAGCAACACAGAGTTGCCTGGCTAGGCCACTCCAGAACCTTGATATGCTTCTTACTCCTTGGTTATGTTGGCTGTGTGCTTCAGGTCATTGTCATTGCTCTGACTGAGGGAAGGAGGTTGTTACTTAAACTCTCACAATACATAGCCTTATCTCCTTAATACAGTGCAGTTGCCCTGTCCCCTGTACAAAAAAGCACCACCAAAGCATGATGTTTCCACCCCCATCCTTCACAGTAGGGATGGTGGTCTTGGGATGGTACTCATCCTTCTTCTTCCTCCAAACACAGCGATTTGAAACTTCAGGTGGGCCTGGACATGTGCTGACCTAAGCAGGGGAACCTTCTATGCAAGGCATGATTTTTAACCATGACGGCATAGTGCATTACCTTTCAAACTGGTCCCAGCTCTCTTCAGGTCATTTACCATCTCCTCCCAAAGTTCTGGGCAGATTCCTTATCTTTCTCATCATCATGGATCCTCCACGAGGTGAGCTCTTGCATGAAGCCCCAGTCCGAGGGAGATTGACTGTCATCTTTAGCCTCTTACATTTTCGAACAATTGCTTCAACAGTTGATCTTTTTTCACCAAGCTGCTTGCCAATTGCACCGTAGCTCTTTCCAGCCTTGTGGAGGTCTACACTTTTGACAGCCCTTTGGTCTTTCTCATGATAGTAGTTGGAATTTGACTGATTGTAGGGTGGACAGGTGTCTTTATGCAGCTAATGAGCTCAAACAGGTGCTAAACTAATTTAGATTAATAAGTGGAAGGTGGAAATATTAATGTAAATGTTTTTGCTCTATTAAAGGTGTATGCTCCATCAGGTAGTGATCTCACCTTATACTAATATTATAGACCTGATTGCAGTGTGAACATAGCCTGCGAGTGGTTTGCAGAGTATGAGGCCCAATAAGGATATTTTGTTTCAATCAGATTTCTTTGTCGTTGTTCACGGTGGCAAAGGCAGTTAGCGCTCTTGCCTCCCAAGAAGGAGATCATGGGTTCGATTCCCGGACCAGACCAACAATCTCTCTGGGTGGAGTCTGCATGAGTGACACCGTGTTACCGTGGGTTCTCTCCGGGTTCCTCCGGCTTCCTCCCTCCGTCCAAAGACATGCACTCTAAATTAGCCCTAGTGAAGTGAATGGTTGTCTGCAATGTCTTTGTGTTGGCCCTGCAACAAGTTGGCCACTATCCAGGGTCCAAAGTCACTGGGATAGGGTCCAGTCACCCGCGATCCCAAAAGGGAGCAATGAATGTTCACATTACAAAAAAAATGCAACTGCCGTTTGTGTTTGATGTGAGTGGAATGGCAGCTAGATGTGGCGCGCATGTGCACAAAAGAAGACTACTTCACTTCTACTGCGCACTGTGTTTACGGAAGTAAAAAAGGCACGTTACCCGGCCGCGTCTTCATTTTATTGATGGCCTTATTTTCTTAAATTTTGCCCAAAGGCCTTTTATTTCCTCTGGCATTGCATCCCTCGCTCAGCCAACTCCTTTGCAATCTTCTCATTACGTTACAAACCCTCTTATCTTTGCCTGAATGGATTTTTCACCCCATATATGTCGCACCCCGGTGAAAACTATGAAAAAAAGTGCAACTTATAGTCCGGAAAATACGGTATATGTATTAATAGTAATAGTAATAATTTAATATTAATATTAATATGTATTTCAAGTTCAAAGCACACACAGTTGTGTAGTTTGCTTTTTAAACATTATAAATTAGCTTATTACATTTGGGAGTGTCTGCAGAGCTGCAGCGCGCGGCCGAAACTGCCATGTTATTTTTGTGCCGGCCGCGCGCCGCGGCTCCTGAAACTGCGCCGCTATTTGACGCGTTTTAGCGCCGTTTTAGACCGCGCCGGGTTAAGGTTAGGGTTAGGGTTAAGGTTAGGGTTAAGGTTAAGGTTAAGGTTGGGGTTAGGGTTAGGGTTAGGGTTAGGGTTAGGGTTAAGGTTAAGGTTAAGGTTAAGGTTAAGGTTAATGTTAATGTTAATGTTAATGTTAATGTTAATGTTAATGTTAGGGTTAGGGTTAGGGTTAGGGTTAGGGTTAGGGTTAGGGTTAAGGTTAGGGTTAGGGTTAAGGTTGGGTTAGGGTTAGCCATGAGGCTATAAGGGAAATGCCGCGGTCCCTGAAATTGCGCGGCTATTTGACCGCGCCGCGGCTCTCCAGCCACGGCCATTACATTTTTGTATTTCTGCTGTCAAATAGAAAGGTTACAACGTTTGACTTCCATTTATGGCATTCAATATCTTGAAATGCTGCATTAAAAAAAACATTAAATTTGATTTGCTGAATCCTGCATAAACCCTGACAAATGGCAATACTCCTAATTTTATATTGCCCCTAAGCAAATGATGACATATCATCAACAATATGGGATAACCCCGCTCTAAAATCTGTAGGTTCTTTCTTTCTTTTAATCCTACTGTATGTTTGACATTCTTTACCTCAGAGCTTCACTTTGTTCCAAATTTTCCCAGAGTATGTGAAATTTGGTGTTGTATCTGTCTCTGAATCCAGCTTGTCAGACTGAGTTGGCTCTTTTGCCTGCCATAGGTGCTGCGCTACATGGCTGTGAGGAATGGTAACCCCGCCAACAACCTGGTATTGCACCGTGTTGGAGCCACCAAAGCCGGCCCCGGCACCGCGCGCTCCGCTGGGGTGCTCCAGCTGTTGCTTCACCCTTTGCTCCGCCTCAGGACCCTGGTGCTCATGTATGTCTGGTGAGTGGGTGGCATGATGTAAACGGGTCAGGTGTGTAACAAAAGTGCAAGTTTGTCCATACTTTGCTTATCACTAGGCCTGCGAATCACAAGGTAAAATTTTATGTTTGATATATGGCTCACAATACCAATAGAGAACTGCAAGCTGGAAGTTTTGCTTTTGAAGTCACTAAATGAAGCCTTAAGTAAAAATACATCTTAACAACGAATAATATTAAACATTAGCAATCCTCATCTGGCATGGGTGTTCTTTTAAAGAGTTGAATCCACCATAATTCTGCAATATCTGATTCACCTTCTACCTTCTAATATAAACATTTTTTGTGAGAAATAGACTTTATTATAAATCCCAGTCCTTAACTTTTGCTGATAGATTTTTAAAAATATGTTATCGTGATAAAGTGTTGAAAACATCTTGTGTTCTAACTTATGTTTATGTTTAATGTATTGATTTAATATGAGACAGTGCACATTATTCAACATGTTGATCATCAACAGAGTTAGCCATGCAGGATCATTTTCATCTGTAGTCCCATTGACAACTTTATGGAGACAGAAAATAGGACATGTAACAGGCACAAAACACATGACGTACTGTAAATACTTTTGATGGGAGATCGCAGATTGATTGACACATTTTTTATTTATTTTGGGCTTCTTCAGAAGAAAGATACGTTCTGCATTGTAAGATACATGCCTCCACGGTAGAGGCGGGAGATATATAGCAAAAATACATTTTGTGCGATAATTGAACGTCAACCAAGACATTTACATACATATTTTAACACATTGCTGATGCTTTGTAAAAATATCTGTCTGAATCTGAATATTGTTATCGAGATAATGCAAAACAATATATTAAAACATTTAGATATGAAATAACTCCTCCAAAATATACTGTCAGACCGTGGTCTTTTTGATCATGTTATCCCAAGTGTGGCTGAATCAAGATGATGGACATAAAATCATGATAATGATCAAATAGCACACTTGGCCCTGTGCTCCACTGAAGTGAAAAAGCAAAGGTGAGCTTTAGTGTCTAAACTAGAGCATGTGGATGGTGAGTGGCACGAGGCCATGGTAATCAGATCAATCAGAGATTCAGGAGGAATGTATTTTGGGCATGATCCACTCTTCGGAAGGTCCCACTAAAAAGCTTAGGGAGCTTGGATGGGCCCTGACCTGGACCAAGCAACAGCCTCCTGTCTCTGGTCTCGTACAGCCCAAGGCTTTGTTCACACTTGTCCCGGTTTGAGCCCCATCCAAATTGCTTATACAAGCCTATTGGAGGATCAAAAATGTTTTTCTTTTAGATTCTGTCACTCACAGTGGATATGCACCTACGATGAAAATTTGAAGTGAAGGAGTGCATCATAAAGGCTGCAAAAGTTAAAGGAGACCTCCAATACAAGGGCAAACAAGTATTCTTCATGTGATTTTGTGGTCCTCCACTGGGACGTACACACATTTTCCCATTCTTCAATTACCTTCTCTTTCCCATTTGTTTAGTAGAGTAGCTGTCCAGATTAGAAATGCATTGATATAATTTTGATTTTATTCACCTTTCTGATTTGTAAGCCTTGACAATATTTTCTGGCAAAGGAAGATAATGGTCATTACTTTGTTTAATTTCTTGCTTATAATAACTCCTTATTTGTAGATAGTGGTACCTATAATGCTCTCGACATACGGGAGGCGACCAACGACAGCGACCAGCGTCACTCATCGCAGCAGGTTTAAAATCGAACACACAGCGATGACCTGCAGCGACCAGCAACAGCGTCACATGTTGACTGCTCCAGGGCAGATCGTGAATCTTCCACACATTTCATTGGCTGTGAAATTCGAGGGAAATAGGAGGTTTTAAGAGGATGGAACTTTTAATATTTCAATGCATTTTAGGGATGAAAAATGGCATGTATGAAGATTTCAATATTTTTGTGAAATACAAAATATCAAAATTGGACAAGTATATTTCCTTAATGTTTCTGAATTTGCGCAATTTCCCTGTTCCTGTCAGCTCATTGTTCTGTCAAAAAAACTCTGATTGGCTGCAATGTGGGCAACAGCGACAAAAGTTGAACCTTTTTCCTCTGTGGTCAGTGCCCGTAGGTTTCGGGGAGGCGCAGGGGGTGAGAAGATGCTAATAGCAATGCTAGCGCGTCCATGGCATTCTCCGCTCGCTCGGTACCCCCCACAAGTCTAAGATTGTTCCTACATGATCTGGACTCCAAATCCAGGATCTTACTTTTCATATTCTTGTTCTCCGTCTGCAGCGTCTGCAGCTTATTCATTTTGTCAGAACTACGCTATTTCAGCTTCATTAATGCATGCTCTGTTTCCTCCCTTATCTCACATTCAAGTTGGTTGAATCGGGTTGCACCACCCGCCGCTCTCATTTCTGGTCTCATTGACGCTATGTCATGCTGCATTTTGCGTTTCATTTCACACATGGGGAGAAACTGCTGCAAGGTTATCTCCTCTCCTGCTTCAAGAAAGGGTAAGACCTGAGGGTCCATGTCAGGGCCAGATGAACCCCGTCTTGCCGCGGGGGAAGGGCTGCGGTCCGGCACTGATCCTCATTAGCTTGTGATCCGGGGTGTTTTCCAATGGAGCCGTGGAGCTTTTATTGTTTAGGTCCCGTAGCGTGTCTTGTGTTTTCCCATTTTACTCATCTCTTATCTTTACTGGGATTATATGGATCAAACTGGGATTTTAACCTCTGCAGCTGCGGAGCGAGTGCGTCTGTCTAGCTCGTCACCACCACCAACCAAAAGTCGCAAGTCAAGTTGTAACGCTCCAAACTACGAGACTTATTCTGCTCCAACTGTCTTCAACTAGAGATGACTGGGACTGAATAGGCATGACTGAAAATGAGAGAAAAGTCTGGATAAAAATGGGTCCTCCGCTCTAGACAAGTTGTTTAGTTGATAGCTTTTTGCTATAAAGTAGTACAAAAATAATGTGCTATCACTGAGAATGGTTTATTCTCTTGCTTCTTAAAATGTTTTTCTTTTCATATTCGTTAAGTTTTCTAACCTTAGAATGAAACCCTATTAGGATATGTAAAATCAGTTATTACCGATGACAGAGACATTCAAAGGGTGACTTAAGGTTTCACACCAAGGTCTGTTCCTGTTTGTAAATCACTGACACCGCTTCAGCACAATCACTTGACTGTAAACATTGACAAGTTCAGTTTAAACTCTGCATGCCTTGGGTGCATTGTTTGCACCATTCTAGACTAAATAAAGAATCTTGAAAAATAATTTTATGAAAGGCATAATAGACGATTTTTGGCCCAAATCTGAGTCTCATTTCCTCGTGGCGTGGACTGCCGATTAGTCCTGCCACGTATCAATCATTGGACGCACCTAAAGCTCACCTGCAGCCTCGTTCTGGCTCCTTCGTCCCCAGGAGAGCAGCACGTTTCCCTGTGTCTAAGTCCATGGATCTATCATAATATAGTTCCCTCAGTGTACAGGACAAAATTAAGACAGAGAAAGACAGTTCGAGCTGGCTCAGAAGAGACGTAAATCTACGGAGACGAGAGATGCGATGCGATCCATCGCGCTAATAAAATAACGCACATGTGTTTTTTATGTATCCGCACGGGGGTAGTGCACATGCGAACTTCCGCTTGAGTTCTCAAATCGGCGAAAAATCGTCCATTACGCCTTTAATCGACATTTCTGAAGATGGTTTGCAGATAACAGCAAAAACAATCGAGTTAATTACATCCCCTAATTTCTTGTCTTTGAAAATGACCCGTTTTTGGATTAAAAGCATTAGTTTTGTGTGATTGCAGGTATGCGTGCAGCCTGATGTATTATGGTCTGACGCTGGGAGCAGGAGAGACTTCAGGAAACCGCTTTGTAAATGTAGCTCTGTACGGCCTGATAGAGCTGCCTGCATACCCACTCTGCATCTATTTCATCAACAAACACTGGTAAGAGACTAAGAGAGGCTGCAACAAGTACTATTACACTATATGGAAATGTGTGTAGTTTAATCCAGCATATTAACCTTGATGCAGTATTAGTAATTTATTTATGGGACAGTGCATATTAATACACATTTCTGTAAATATGCCATAATTAGCCAAAAGGCTTTTTTATGAGTTTAACTTGATTTTTTTTACTTCTTACTTGTTTCCCTGATGCTTTATTTGTGTGATTTTTAGTGTTGTATTACAAAGTCAAGTCTAGTTTGGTGTAATGTCACAATTCTAACATTTCAACCTCAATTTCAAAACTAAGAATAGGCTTAATACTTAATACCGAAGACCTAAAAATGTACAGTATAATTGTAAGATTCATACGCAGTAACAATGAGTAATTTCAGTTCAGTTTCAGTTTCAGATTTTCTCAGTTTGACTGGTAAATAAAGGTGTTTACTTTAAGAAATGAAATAATGTATTCTTTGAAAATACTTAATCACGGTGGACAATTGAACCTTCTTACCACCAAGTATACTTATTAGGTGTGGGCTCATTCTAACAGTCACGCAACTAGGGATGCAAAATAATATTGGTCACCAATCATTATCGGCTGATAAAGGGACAGAATGACCGATACGATTAGCCGCTAATAACATTTCCACAGATTTATGTGATATTTATAAGCCCAAAATACAGTGTACAGAGTTTTGTCCTTCACAGCACTGCTGACCTTGAGCCTCACTCACTCACTCACTCACTCACTCACTGCACCTTTTTCTGCACCTTGAACACACAAGTTTTGCTTTTATAAGCAGCGTGCGGACTGCCTAACTCCTGCTAACTTGAATTCACTATTTTCACTCCCCGAGTCACTCATAGTCCTAGTCATGTTAAATGCTAACACCTTTCTTTCTGTTGCACAAAGCATGAAACCCACAAATAAACTTGTATAATTAATGATGACTATGACAAAATAAAACAACATTAACATGGCAAGCAAAAGGACTGTAGGTCCAGCCTTTATGAAATGTTAATCTACCTGAAAGGCCATATACTGTATATTAGATTATTGAAGTTAAAAGTTGGCAGAGTGTCATCATTTGTTGATTTAAGTATACTTAGCCTGCTCTGTCAACATTGAAACAAAATGATAATTAAAAAACATTAACTCTAAAAATGAGGTTATTTTAAAAAATGTATTTTCGCTTTTCCTTCCTTCCCCACACCAAACTATGACTATTCCTGTAAATTTGTCTTGCTACAAAAAAATACCATTAATTTCATTACATTACGGCCATTTTCATTCTAGTGTTTTAAGCGTGTAAACTCCCTGTTTACACCCTGTTGAGCGGGAGCAGTTATTTGTGTGTGTTCCATTGCAGGGCAGGGCGGAGGAAGAGCATGGCCGGTTTCTTGGGTCTGGCTGGATCTGCCTGTCTGCTCACCATGTTCATCCCACAAAACACAGGTCAGGCACGTGTAACAGAGCAAAACATATTATTATTATTATTTTTGGCTTTTTTAATTGTTTTGAACAACATATATTTTTGGTCACAAGACAAAGAACATTTTATAATTAGTGATGCACCGATATGGAAATCTTTAGCCAACAACCAATATTAGGGCGATGCTTTAAAAAAAAAAAAAAAAAAAAAAAAGCTTATTTCAAACACAAAAAAATAGCTATAGTTATAAACTACTTTTTATTCTAAAGGATCAAATGTGGCTCATTAATAGCACGAATCAGGGGACACAACTTTTTGTTTAGAACTTCAACTGAAGTGCTAAACGCAAAGATAGTCGTGGAGCGCAGACATGTGATATTCAGCGGTCTGCAATTTAGAACCTGCCACATTAAAATACAATTGTAGTGCATCACTACCGCGTACCATTTTCTGTGTAAATATCTCATGTTACAACATAACACTCGTTAAGCGGGAGCTCAGGAGCAGATAATTCAGACACAAACACAGGTAAATCAGCTCACACAGAGTAATCAAGGACATAGAGGACCAAGGGGACAGACGTGTTCCCTGTATGTTAAGTTTTATTACAATCTAACTCATATTCTCAGAGAAAACAGTCTACTTCTTCAGACGCTGGCATCCTCTGGCTGCCCGTTGCTCTCTCTCTCTTTCATACTTTTTGCGCTCTATTTACTGTATTTTTGTAAATATTTTTGTACTTTTACTTGACGGGGCTTGCGGACACGTGCTGGACCTGTTTTCATTCAACTTTGTTTGGCTGGATTACTGCAGATTGGTGACTACAGTCACCAATCTGCAGTCATCATTCACTCATAATAGACAAAAAGATTATTTCTTTCACTCCATGGGAATCTAAAGGGGTTTGCACATTTAGTGACATCATAGGGCAGGATGGACTCAGAGAATTTCTTGATCTGAAAAGATCCTATGACCTACCAGGCTCTACTTTCTTTTTCTACTTGTAACTGCGTGCTGCGATGCGTGCCCAAGGTGTTCCATGGGGATGCAACTTAAAACATCACCCGCTTCATTCTATCCTGGGCAAAGGGAGAAGCAGTGGTATTGTCTCTGACCTGTACAAATGCATTGTAGAATCCTCACATAAGCATCTGCCCATTGAGCAGCTGTGGAAAACAGATCTTAAGGACCACGCTGAGTGGGAGAAGGAGGGTCTAAGGACTAGGGACTCTGGAACATCGTCCCTCGTCCCCACGGACATTGTTTAATCTAGGGGTGTCAAACTCATTTTGGGGCGCGGGCCGAATTTCGACGCTCAGGCTGGGTCGCGGGCCGAACATAACGTAAAACATAAAACAATAAAAAATATAAGAAATAAATAGCTTTATATAGCCTACGCTGTTTTTGAAGCAATTACTGGATCAATTAAAAGAAATTACAAACACGTTTGTTCTCATAAACTGAAATGTATTAAGAAAAACGAGAGTAATTTCACCAACATGTGCTTCAGTTTATGTGCATTACAACTTCAGAGTTGATCTACAGAGATAAACATTTAGTCATAGGTATGTGGAACTGAAAAATATTGTATTTGACTTTATAACAAAATAAACTTCTCAAGATCTAAAAAACCTTTTAAATGTACTAACATTTCCACGTCTGTGTAGTTATCTGTAGTTATCTGTAGTTATCTGTAGTTATCTGTAGTCATCTGTAGTCATCTGTAGTCATCTGTAGTCATCTGTAGTTATCTGTAGTTATCTGTAGTCATCCGTAGTTATCCGTAGTTATCTGTAGTCATCTGTAGTCATCTGTAGTTATCTGTAGTTATCTGTAGTCATCCGTAGTTATCTGTAGTCATCTGTAGTCATCTGTTCACCTGAACTGACACACCACAAAATACAAACAAACGTGGGAGTGTTTGAATAAGGAGGTTAAGTTACGCCTCTTGCCTTGAAAATATAGAATAAGTGCATGAGCCACAGTGTTCCATCAAACCAAACTCTTTTGTCAAATCGTGGGCCAAATATTATGTACAAAATAAAAAATATAAGAAATAAATAGCTTTTTTACAGCCTAGTAATAGTTGTGAGACTGTTGCACAAATGTGCAGCAGGTGAAAGACTGAGTCCATATTCATGCAGCTGCAGGAACAGGAACATGGACTTTTGATGTGATTTCTGATTTGAAATGTTGATATCACAGACATGTTTCTGCTCAAACTCAACATGACCTCGCTATTTTCATAGTTTAAGTTGATCTTAGTGACAAATGATTCATGTAGTGACTCAAATGAGGTCATTGTGTTTGTGTTCAGTCACATTAGTGTGGACACAGTCATGTTCATACTTTATTACACTCTGACCTGTGTTTTTACCTGTGGCTCCTGATCTGTCCAGGTTTGTAGAGGATGTTTTCCTCAGAGCATCATCACAGAAGTTAGTTTTCTTGTTAGCTCCACATTAGCTCCACTTTTAGTACAGCTCTAACATCCACAAAACCGTTCCACATGTTTGCCAAACCAGACGTCTCTTTCCTCGCTCAGACCTCTGCTCTGAGGTGCGTAAGTGCTGTAAAGTGCGCAAACACGCGTCTTACTTCCCTCAGCACTTCTCCCTCGGCAGTACACACGGCAGTGAAGAGCCGTGGGGGAGGGGCGGCCATAGTTACATCCGTAACCGTTTTTAGCGATAAAAACGGTTACGAATGTAACTATGGTTCTATGAACGTAAAAAAATAAATACATTTTTTATAAAATATGAATTCAAAATGTTCGGCGGGCCGGATTAAAACGTTCGGCGGGCCGGATGTTTGACACCTCTGGTTTAATCCATTTTTCACTGTCGCCCTCAGAGGCAACTGTTTTGATTTTGGGCGTTACAAAAATGAATTGAATTGGAGCGAAATTTGGTCAAACATATCCTTAACATGAAGAAATCCAAATCACCAAATGATTCATTATAAATGTATTCACAGGTCTTATTTACACCCCAGGAGACTATGCAAAATAAAGATAATCCATATTGTGAGCACTGCTCAGACAACACCATTGGAACCTTTCTCCATATGATTTGGCAAAGGCCCAAGGTCAATAGTTTCTGGGAAAACATTTCAATACATCTGTCGAGGCTCATAGGCCGGGCCACACCCCACACTCCGAGGTTACTTAACTATAAATTATACTTCTGACATGATTCTAACAATTAATGAGCATCGCCTACTATTTGCTGGGCTCACTGCGGCAAAAAAATGATAGCATGTTGATGGAAATCGGAACAACCTCTGAGTGTGGGGGAGTGGCTCTGGGGGAGTGGCTCTGGGGGAGTGGCTCTGGGGGAGTGGCTCTGGGGGAGTGGCTCTCATCATACAGAGACGTCGCTCAGTTAGAGCTCTCAGCAGCTCGCATTCACAAAGCAAAGATGGAAAATGTAAATTGCTGGTCACAACTAACAAAACTTGATTCATTTTGTTTTGTTTTGTCTTGGTTTTTTTCTAAAGAGGTTCTTATTTATCTATTTATTTTTATTTATTACTATTTGTATTCCCGCTTTCTTATTATAAATAGATGTTTTCATACTGACCTATTCAACCTCCGTAACTATCAGTAACTATATGAAACTACATAATCTTATGTACACAATTTGCTATTTCTGTGGATGTCAATAACGGAGGAAATTAGCTCACTCTACCAACAATAGATACTTGTGTATGTGCGTAAACAGTGTGCATACATGCATGTATCTATACATATATAGGAACATTTGTGTTTCCTGGTTATATACATCATCAATCTTTTTTTTATTTTTTTTATTGATTATAGTGTGTGTGTGTGTGTGTGTGTGTGTGTGTCCTTTAAGTTTCTTCTCTGGGATCATTATTTTAATTGTATACATTTTATTTTTTAAAGGTGCTATTAAGTGAAGGCCTGAGACTATTATGATTAAATTATGTCTCTTGAAAAGTCCTTGTCTTAAAAAAAAGAAGCTCTTCCTGAATGATCACTTAATGACATCATACAGTGGAGAATAGACCCCATACAAATGAGGAAAATTGTTATATGCAATGGCCTTGTTGATTTTAAACATAGCTTGAAAGCATGAGGCAGCCCAACCTGTATCAGTCAAACTCCTGTTTGTATGACTCAAACTCCAAAAAATTTGGAGAATTTGGGGAGTAGTTGTAGAGAAGAATTCCTCTTGCATTACTGTTTACAAGCTACTGACAAATGAGGCCCTTATAAGAGAACAGCCTATGTACAGTAATGGAACTTGTAGTGTAAAGTAAAAGTTGCTATATATCTAGTCATAAAACAGGACATACAAAACGGTTCACACTTGCAAATAGCTTTAAATAAATTGTTGTTGTTGTTGTTGTTGTTTTATGGCGGTTGGCATCCAAGTGTTGCATTACCGCCAGACTTTATTCCTCAGACTTTGTCGTAGTCCTCCAATAAATTGGTTCTTGTCCTTGAAACCTTCAGTCGTACTCAGCATGTGAGTGGCCCCACCCACAGCAGAGGGAACACTCTAGATCTTCTACTTTAAAGGGGGTTAATATTTCCAAATGTCAACGCTTTGTGTGCTCATTTCTGTGTCTTCTTTGATCTGTCTTTTTTACCAAAACCACTGGCTGGTCCTGTTCAGAGGAGACACATAAACGATAACACAGGTGCACTGTTTATAGAATTGATAAACTTAAAAAAAAATCTCATAGTTTAATGTTCTAGTGAACTCTGTTACATCTAGTGTTTTGAATGGTTAAAAATAAGCAGAAGGCACCTGAGAAATTTACAGAGAGAAGTTGTACATGTTCATCCTAATTTTATGTAGAACTAGGGAAGGATATTTTTTCTGAAGTAGTTGGAAGCTGCAGTAACAACTCGCATGTCCTGTTTGCCACAGTAAACAGATTAACAAACCCTCCAACTCAGCTGCCGTTAGAGCAGCTGAGTCATTGGCCCAAACTTTTCCAATAACATCGGTATCGGCCTAACATTCCCACATCACAGTGTTTAGAATAGATAATAGAGAAGTCCTCTCCCCTCAGTGTCAAAAACATTAAATCGTTATTTCCCTGATTTGTGATGTCATAGATAGCGCTCCAAAACCTTCTGTTCTTTTTTATCTTCTGTCCATAAATCATTGCTAGATTTGTTCCAAGCATTTTTGTCATCAAATCCCAATCATTAAAACTGCATGGCCACATTAGCATGTTGGAGGAAAGCAAGCATTTGTTATTCTCCCTATGTAAGCCAATAGATGAAGCCAAAAGTAAATTTTGTTCTTTGCAAAAATATTTTTATTAAACATGCAATGCCAAAGTAAAGGTACTGGAGAGCACGTTTAAAGGCCAATAACAATACA
Source organism: Eucyclogobius newberryi (assembly GCF_026437365.1). Classification (NCBI taxonomy): domain Eukaryota; kingdom Metazoa; phylum Chordata; class Actinopteri; order Gobiiformes; family Gobiidae; genus Eucyclogobius; species Eucyclogobius newberryi. The sequence continues at coordinate 1,537,551 of NW_027316500.1, read as the reverse complement.
AATAATCCATAATATTTGTCCTTTAAAACATTCATTACATAATTCATCATCAAACTGATCTTCAATCATGGTTAAAACATTGTACAGGTGCTTTAATATATCACTTAGTTGTGTCTAGGACAGAAAAAAATCTCCCCCATATTTGTGCCAAAGACATTTATATTATGAAATATTTGCACTAACTTTACGTTTCTTTGTAGAGATGCTCTTGAATGTAACCTCTTTGGCACTCCTGGGCAAACTCATGGTCAGCGCAGCGTTCAATATCACCTATATCTACACCGCAGAGCTCTACCCAACAGTTATCAGGTAAACTTACTACAATTCTCAAACCGTCCAAAAGGTAAAGCACTGCGTTTTGTGAGAATTGTCCCGAGACTGAGCAAAGAAGGATACCGCTTTATGCACAGACTTACCTCCACTTTGACCCAACCGTTTGTCATATGCCAGTAAGGCCTGTACAGGAACCACCGGCACATTACCCTCAATATTTTGGGTCGTACCAGTACAACAATGCTCTTATTTGAGTCATATACCCCAACCACTTTTTTCATTTCATAGTTGTAGCGGATTTAAAATTGAATATGTTTTTTTTGCCTTGCCATACAAATCTTGAGATTGTTTTATTCCACTTATGAAATAGCCAAATGTAGAAAGTCTGGAATAGACTTTTAGAGATTCAATCATTTGACTTAAATTTAAGTATGGGATAAGTGTTTTAGTCACTAATAAATGTAATATATCATGTATTATAACTAGGGCTGGGCAACAATTAAAATCTTTAATCGCGATTAATCACATTATTTCCCTGATTAATCACGATTAATCACATTTTTACGTGCAAAATTCAAAATGAATTCAAAAGAAGTGTAAAGTGCATCAGCATTTTTATTCAGTAGCAGTTAAATAAAATATTAAGTATTCACTTGCCACAAAATCCTGAGCCACAATCATTAAAGATGAACAGGCCACTTCGGAGGGAACGTCAGAAACATTGTAATCTCATTAAACATTAGACACTCAAAACACATTTTAGGAGCAGCAGAACCAGTCTAGTACCAAATGTCCCTAAACCAGAAAACACTTCAGTACAGTTTGTAAATTCTTAGAACTTGACACTAAAGCGCCATAACATTAGTTGTGTAAACAAACACTAAACCAGTTAAATAAAAATAAATACATTGTGTACATTTTAACTTAAACAATGTAATCTAACACAAAACTAAAGCTTATTGCCACTGCCAGGGCATTGAAAAGAACCAGAAAAGTTTGTAGATTCCTAAAACTGGGTGTTTTTTTACTCCTCTGCACTAAGCCAGTTGCTAAGGCACCAGATTATTCACGTTTTCAGATGATAAAGACGCGCAACGGGCCCTTCTCAAGGATCTCCCCAGCTACAGTGCCCGTCGGGACCTGCTCACGCGGGCCCCGGCAGGACCTGCTCACGCAGAGACCAGTTAAGAAATGCACCTTCACCCTGGCAAGTGCCACTCTCTTGTCATTTTCGCAACAAAGTCTGTTCCTTTTCTTAATTTTTATGTCCAGCATCCTCGAAAAGGATTGTTCGCAAATATAATATATTATAGTATAGTAGTTATAGAAAAGGACAAGGGAAATGGCCCCAGAGGCTGACCTTTTGGCCCTTTTGGGGCCAGGCTGGTGCCAAGACTTAGGCCCTAAAAGGAGGGCTTTGACTCAGGGTAAACTCTGGGGCCTGTTCCCTATTCCTTTTGGATCTTTTGGGGCCAGATTGGTGCCAAAACCTAGCCCAGAAAGGAGGGCTTTGATACAGGCTCGACTCAAGGGCCTTTTCCGTGGTCCTTTTGGCCCTTTTGGGGCCAGGCCGGTGCAAAGACTGTGCGAGTTTAGTTTATGTATACGTTCGTATGGAAATCTACACAGTGTTGATATTTTGTTATAAATGTGTAATTTTATGTTTCATGGCTTAATAATTTGGTTGTTTGAATAAGCTAAATTTATTTGATTACATTTGTTTTATTTGTAGAATGTATTTGTAGTCTTTTGCCTACTCTGACGTAAATGTGTGACTGTCACTTTAAGAGAGACAGCACAAAGGAACACGCAAAGGAGCAGGAGACAACTGCGCACAATACAGAGTCAAATCGTATTCTATTTTTTGAGAATAGCTGTATTTGATTACTCCTGTAAGAATTCTTTCTCATCAATTAAAGTACACGAGTAATACCACCGGCAAAAACAAGACCTCAGCACACACAAATACTTTGCCCAGAAAGGTGGTCTTTGATTCAGTCTAAAATATGAAGAAAGAAATCACAGGACGTACATCACAACGTCACAAGTCGACTGAGCACCAGATTCCCTGCAGACAAGTGGGGCGTGCCACGAATCATATGAGTCCGATGTGTGTCTTGATCTCCGCCGAACCCCTGGGGTTCCATCGAACCCAGATTAAGAACCACTGTTCTAATGTACACGCGCTCAAATTCTGCGTCGGGCGCAATTCGGTTTTGTACGAGGCTTTAGAACTGGTGTGGACCAGGGGAATCCGACCTGCGTTAACGTGTGTTGTAACTATTTATGTGTCTATGCATTAATTTGTGATTTCCGAAAATGGCATAGTGCAATTTATTATTTATGTTACATTTATTTTGAAATACCGCTACATCTTATTTTGAAGAGTAAAACCCGGATGTGAAATGTTTTTCGTCCGCCATCTTGACTAATAAAAAAAGGGTACGAAAATAAGTTCGGTGCTGCGTTGCAGCCGTTCAATAATAAACGGTAACCCGCAGGTTACAACAAAGACGATCGCCTCTGTCATCACTGGGAAGACGTTCACTCCACTACAACGTGCGTTAAAATAATTGATCGCGTTAAATAAATGATGAGTTAACGCGATAATAACGTGTTAACTTGCCCAGCCCTAATTATAACATATGTAAAGGGTATTATAATAGGCCTTGTTATTTTTCACTATTTACCAATGATGGTTGTAAAATAAATTTAAAGGTTTTATTGCTCTTTTAAAAGTTGATTTTAGGTAGAGTATAGGCCTAAAGCTGACTAGTGCTGTGGCGCAGAATTCTGCTTTTGCTCTGATCAGAACATAACACACTGGACTCTGATTGACTTTCCTACGCATAAAACAATGCTGCGATGTGATTGGCTGATTGCTGTTACATGCAAAAACCTTTACGTTCCTCTCATTGCTCTAAAGAGCAGAAAAGTTGAGTGTTGCTGACTGAACTCTTTAATCAGTCAGTGCTTCTTTCTTATTTACTTTAATAACAGACATTAGAAAAAAATTACATTAGGACTTAATTTGGAAATTGTCAAATTTGAAATACTTTGGACCAAGTGGGACATTCATTTTAATTTAAATAAGCCATGATTGTGCTTCTTTTGATGTTTAGTTAATGTTTATTTGTATTTTCACACACTTGTTATGTTTCATGTTTATTCTTTTAAACATTTGAAAAAGACTTCCGGTCATGGTGGCGCTCTGAGCAAACGCACCTCTCACCATCGCTGTAAAAATCGGCTTTAAAATCATCGTTTGACCACGTAATCCCAAAGAGGAAGAACAATAGATGAGGAAACAATGAAGACACAAGTCTGTAAACACTACCGGACCAAAGCAAACAAAGCTGACGGCCCCACTGGAAAACAGCCCATCACAAGCTAACGAAGCTAACGAGGCTAACGAAGCTAACATGACAAACATGACGCGGAGAAACGCAGTCCCACCGGGCCGAAGATGCGAGATCCCGCTGGCCCAGATGGAGATTCTCGCGGCCTCTTTACATCGGAAGGGGGAGAGAATATGACAAATCATCAGTTATTGCTCATGATGTCCAAAATAAGACGCAAAATGCAGCGTGATATGGAGTCTTACAGAGACACCATATCGGAAAATATCGGAAATGATAGCGGCCATTGCTCCGGCCGTATCTGTTGCAGTATCTGCTGTAGCATCGGCTGTAGTAGCCGCTGTAGTAGCCGCTGTAGTAGCCGCTGAGCTGAAAGCAGCGGGAGTAAGCAGAGCACGGAGGAAGTCAAGCAGCGTGTTTCAGATAATACGGACAATCTGCAGATACCTGCATAAACTTTGGTGTAATTGTCTCTGTTATGTTTCAGAAATGCCGGTTTAGGAGTGTGTTCCATGTCGTGCAGATTGGGAGGGATCCTTGCTCCGTTTGTTCCCTCTATGGTAAGTGCAGGATGGGGCAAAGCAGTACTGGTGGACCTCACTAGTAATACGTTATTTTTCAAAATGGGGATTTCAAGTCCAACTTTTGTACATGCTGTTTCTCTACAGTTGGAAAAATGTACTTTCTGCATTTAAACCAATTTTGTATTTATTAACAGGGTTTTTGGCTGTCCGTTTAATTTAAGTTTAATCTTGTGTCCTTTCATGCACTCTGCGTTGACCTTTTGGTGTGTCATATTTCAGCAGATGTGGGTTTTATCCTTCTGCCACTTCTTATATTACGTAAAATCAACCCAAGGATAACTAAAATATTCGCTTTTATAGATTCTTTGACTGCTTTTGGCTTTACTTCACTCACAAGGTGCTCGTAAATCCCATGCGTCACGACTTGCGGAGAATATCTTCCAAGTTTTCCTGAGAAAACAATCCATTTAGACGCTGTGTTTGTGTTTTTACCAAGCTGCTGCTGAGGATTAAGACTGAGAAATGCAAGTTCACAGAGGAAGGAGGACAGACTTATGGTCAATTTAATTATCAAAATAAATCAAATGCACAGAATAGAAAAGTCTGATGGTGATTGTATGTCTAATGGCCTGTATGTACCACTTCATTATCATCATCATCATCATCATCATCATCATCGTCATCATCATCATGAACACGCCCTGAAACACAATTATCTTTTTAATTATTAAAAAGTCAGAGCTATAGTCTCATCATTAAACCAAATACCACTGTTTGTGCAGTAGTTTGGTGGAAAGGCTTTTGAATGTAAATATCTTTAGATACAGAGAGATAAGAGACAGATATGATACAGAAAAAAACTACTCCATCCACAGGGTCGTGATGTTTTGACCACAGCACAGCACCGTGTCAGCTTTATCCCTCAAATCATGCTTTAAAGCGCAATAACATGTTTCATATTCGTAAATAATTTTAGAAATTGTGGATATTATTCTCAAGTCTTACTTATGCCTTACTTATGACTAATGATAATACACTAAAAGGATTACATAAATAAATGTCTTCTTGTGAACAATATGAATATGGAACAGAAAAGACTTTGGAGGATGAAATGTGACAATGTTTGCGTTAAATGGCACAGATTTTAAAAGCAAGTTTTTTGTTATATTGTCCAGCCTGTTATGAATTAGTCATTTACATCTTTGGACAGAATGCCTGATAAGAGCAGTATTTGTGTGGGCCACACCTGTGACTTGTTTAAAGTAAGGCCGTGTTAATTTAACTAACTACTTAAAGCCAATCCATTCGTTTTAACCTGCTCCAAATCTGTGTTGAGCTGGTGCCGCAGCCTGCTCTCACCTGAGCTGCTTTACCCTCAGCTAGAAACCAACATGACCCACAAAGGAACCATACAACTACATAAGACTGTAAGCATAGTTATAAGGCCGGACACTGCAGGGACATTTTTTACATTTAAAGGTATCAATTTGAAACCTTTTGTAGTTTACTCACATGAGCATTTTTTTTTTTTTATCTTGCAATGTTTTTCATAGAACAATAATACATTTTAGAATTAAATATTAACAAATCATTTGGTTTGAGCCATCAAAATGTGGTTATGGCCAAGACTGTAAAGTTTGGTGTGTGTATACGCTACTTCTTTCTTTTTTTCTTTTCTTTTTTTCAAGACTAAGATGGAAAACTACAGAACACAACACGACCTGAGAGCAAAAATCAAAATAAGAACACAAATGGATCAATCAACTAAACATCAGTTGAAAAAAATCACGGCACATTTATATTAGAATAAAAGTCCTACTTAGTCCAAAGTCTTTAAATTTGTCCATTTTCAAATTAAGACTGAATGTCAGTTTTCCATTTGTCTGATGTCTGTTACTGTCAATCCAGTTAAATTGTTGAAGTTTGTGTCATCTATTTCTTTGTGATGGCCTTTTTTCCTGCCGCCAAAAGTACGTTCCAAATGTATCCATTTAAGACACATAGTTCGAAATTTGAGCGGGATGGAAGTCAAAAACGGTCTGCAGTGCCTTGTTAATTTATGTCCAGAACTTTTGAGCAACAGGACAGTGCTAAAACACATGATAATGGTTTGTTTCCTAGCTGCCAGTTTCTCCATCAGTCAGCTTCTCCTTGTGTACACACATTGTCCCAATCTTTGCCTGTCAAAACAAGGTTACCTTTGTTTGTAGAGTAGCTTTCCAGATTATCAATGCATTGATGTAATTTAGATATTATTCCTCTTCAAAGTTCTGATTTATAAGTGTTGATACAGATTTCGGTCAGAAGGTTAGAATGATCATTGCTTTGTTTGATTTCTTGGTTGTAAAATCTCCTTAATTGTAAATACCTATAAAAGTCCTGTTTCTCCAAGTCAAAGGACATATCAAAGCTTTTCATGTGATTAGTGTTTATAAAGCAACTAGTTTAAGATTTTAACATCTTTTTGTATGTTTTGATCAGCTCCTTCCATGTTGTAAGGACATGTTTTACCTGGGGATTCCTAACTTCCTCCAAATGACTCAACTGCTTGTCATCTGCCAGTAAAGCCTGTACATGAATCCCCGGCACAACATTATTCTCAATATTTTTCCATTGAGCTTCATATTCTGAGTCACACCAGCGCAGCGACGCTCTGAGAGAGAGAGAAACCTGGGCAAAACATTCATTTTTACATTTTCAATCCTTAAAAAATAACAATAAAGATGCAGATCTTTTTTGTATTGATAAGAAGAGGGGTTTATTTTTTCTCTAGAATAGTTGATAAGTCTCCATGGAGCACCACATCTAAATATCTAAGAGAGTTTGCTATTTACAGTTTTTAAGTTTTTTTGTACATTCATTTTGTATTTTGGCCACACAAGATATAATTTAAAAAATACTATTCACCAAACAAAGATATTATGAGAGCAGTTAAAAATTCACAACATTTTTAGCTTGGAAGATTAGAACAGGCAGAAAGAACTAAAATACGAGACAAGCAGAAACATTTTGACCAAACAAGACCAAATACAATCAGCATTTGAATCCTTCTACAAAAAACTTGTCACCAAAATATCAGGAATCAAAGAAGAAGAAATACAATCTTTTTTGGACACTCTCAATTCACCTGCCATGATCAAAGAGCAAAACTTAAAATAAAGTGCTGAAATAGCAACCAATGAAATACAGTGCAATCAAAACACTAAAATACAATAACTCACCAGCAGGAGTGAACACGTCACTCCTGCTGGTGCCCAGAGTCAGGACAAAACATGGGGAATCTGCGTTTCAGTTTTATGCAGCTAAAACCTGGAACAGTCTTCCTGAAGATGTGAGACAGGTTCTGCTCTGACAATGTTCAAATCCAAGCTAAAAACAGTTTTGTTTAGCTGCGCATATGACTGAAAGGATTTTTTCTTTGCACTCTTCTCTTTTGTTTGTGATTTTATTAGTTTAGAAAATCAGTTGGATTGATCATTTTTAATTTAGTTAATTTTATTGTATTTCTGTTTCTGTCATTTCTTTGTGATTTGAATGCATTTTTCCTGCTGTGTGAAGCACTTTGAATTGCCTTGTGTATGAAATGTGCTCTACAAATAAACTTGCCTTGCCTTGCCTATAAAGCTCTAAAAGACACACTCACTCCTTTGCTTTGATCAACTTTTAAAAACTTAAAAAAAGCTCAGATCCCTCTGAGTTGGAAGGAAGCCATCAGATCCTTAATACCTAAAGAGGGGAAGGATCTACTTGACTGCACCTCATACTCCCAAATTTGATTCACAATGATCAGACAGGATTTATTAATATAAGATACACAAAAGATAACATAAGACTATTTTTACACATAATGAACTACAAAGACGACAAAGCAAAGCTCTAATAATGAGTCTGGACGCTGAGAAAGCTTTGGAGCTTTTTGCCATTCTGTTATCTGTCAAATTTAAAATAGATTATTAAATAATAATAAAAATTGGAGATCTGTACTATTGTCCAACATCAAGATTAAAAATGAATGGTTACTTGACGGACTCGCTGACTTTGGAAAGATGGGTGGGACAGGGTTGTGCTTGGTCCCCTTTGTTGTTCACTTTGTACTTGGAACAATTGGTCCAATATATTAGACAATTTGAAACAATTTATGGTCTCAATTGACAGGACAGAACATAAAATTGCCTGCTATGCAGATGATGCTATATCTGACCAAACCAGGAATTTCAATACCCAATTTGATAACTATAAAGAAAGATCTCGAAAAATGTACTCTTATCCCATACTTAAGTCTAAGACAAAGGATTGAAACTATAAAAATCTATGTTTTGCCCAGATGTCTCTATCTATTCTAGACTCTACCAATTTCCATCCCCAACCGGCTGTGTGATGAGTGGAATAAAACAATCTCAATATTTGTATGGCGAGGCAAGAAACCTTGAATCTGATTTAAAACTACAGTTATCAAAAGAAAAAGGAGGTTGGGGTTTACCTTGTCTGTAAAATAACTTTTTTCAGATCAGAGGGTCGTTGAACTGGTGTGATCCAGAATATGAAGCTTAATAGAAAATTATTGAGAGTAATGTTGTGCTGGGGGTTCCTGTGCAGGCCTTACTGGCAGATGTCTAACGGTTGAGCCATTTGGAGTTAAACAGCCCTGGGTAAAATCTATGCTTACAACATGGAAAGAGCTCATCAAAACATACAAACCAAACAACAATGTTAAAATCTTATACAGGTTGGCTTATGACCCAGAATTTGTACTAATTAGAACTGTCCTGAAATTCAAGGCCTGGATTACAAATAGGTATGAAGGTTTTTCACCAGATTGTAAAAGACATGAGATATACGGTGGTCTGCAGTTTAGAACCTGCCGCAATGAAATTAGACTTTCATTTTTCTGTGTAAATATCATATCACAAATGTTACAACACTGGCTAAGCACAAGCTCAGGAACAGATCGAACCAGACCTGAAGCCATAGACACAGGTAAATCAGCTCACACAGAGTCCAACCCATCTTTTGAACGTGATGCATCTCGTTGAAAAGATGCATCACTACTGTGTTTATTTATGTGTAAATATCTCAGGTTACAACGTGGGCACCTGCGGTTTATGACAGGTGCGGCCCGTGCGCTGCTTTTATTCAGGAGCGCTGTATGGCCTAAAAAGTAAAACAGGAATTGAATCATTTATCAACAAATTGCTGTATTCTTTGTGTTCATTAAAAATATTACTTTCTGAAATAAAATGGCTAATAAAGGCAACATAATTTTTTTTTTTTTTTTATTTTTTTTTTTTATTTAATATAATCACGTTGTCAATTGATGTTGGCCCTGCGACAAGTTGGCCACTGTCCAGGGTGTACCCCGCCTAAGGCCCGAAGTCACTGGGATAGGCTCCAGTCACCCGCGACCCCGAAAGGGAACAAGCGGTAGAAAATGGATGGATGGACGTTGTCAATTGAAAGATTACAGGGTAAAGAGGATGCCACCAACATCCAATGGAAAAACACCACTGCTTTTTGATTTATTAGGATTATTTGTCATTCATTTGTCATTCATTTTTCACTGTCACCCTCAGAGGCAACTGTTGTTGTGATTTTGGGCCTTACACAAATAAATTGAATTGAATTTGTTAGAATAAAGGGTTGAGATTTACTGTGTCAGATTTAACTCTGGACATTAGGACTTGAGACCCTCAAGTCCTAATTGATTCACCCATGAGTAGAATTTCAGACGATTCGTATAAAGATATAACATTCACCAGTTTTTCTCGCACAGAGTGATCAGCAGATGGAGGTCGATAATCTTCCATGAGCACAAGCTTAATATTGCTAAGAGAAAGTTCCAGGGCCAAAAATTCAGATCAGAGATAAAGATTTCAAAACCGAAACAGGACAGACATCTTTTATATGGCAACACCTAAAAACATTCACATTTTCATGTTTCAGATACAATTTTAATATCTGGTTTGGTTTATTGGATCAATACTCTTAATATAATCTATTTTTAGGTAGTATCTTCTTCTATCCAGATGAATCACACCCAGACCTTCACCATTTAGAAACAGATGCTCAGAACCAGCAGTATTTTTGGCTTCATTCCTGAAGATTACAATTACATTATTCTGATCACTGAATGATTCACCAATATCATCATAATTAACCATTGGACCCGCCTCCAAATAAATTGAAGTATAACTGTAATCACTAAGTCAAGTGATTTGAATAGGCAGTGGTTCCCCTATTATTATAAACACTATGTCTCCTGTATCCAGCAGCAGTGCAGAGGTTCTGAAGTGTTTAGGGAAAACAAATGACTGAAATGCTTAGAACCACGTCCAAGGTATGGAAATGGTCCTTTCCCCCATTTCACAGATTCAAAGTCACTCTGGACATCATACTTCTGACCTCTGAAGTTACAGTTTCTCATTTAAATATGAATGCAGGCAGTGCAATGTTGAAAACTGTTTTTCCAAATGAAAGCTTATTTGTTGCAAGAGCAAATGGATAAAAAACCTCCAGATTGTTTACACGTGCTGCGTCTGTAAAGATCTCTGAGGCACAAATGAGCCATAATCCACTTAGCCATAGCATTAATCCAGGTGACTATTTTTTGTACTTCAACCATGTTTTTATACTATAGCAAAGCTTTTTAAAGTGGGGTGCACAGTTTTGAGTAACAGAAAAACGGCCAGTGCCAACACAGGGTTCATCTCTAAATATGAGAGCGGTGGAGAAGTGGGTCAGCCTCTGCCCCTCACGTCTGTCGGGTTTAGAACGAGTTACCTCTTTGGCTTAATGCGCAATATGTCCTCTGTCCCTCCTCTGTCCCTCCTCTGTCCCTCCTTTGTCTGCTCTGTCCCTCCTCTGTCTCTAATCTGTCCCTCCTCTGTCTCTGCTCTTTCTCTCCACTGTTCCTCCTCTGTCTCTCCTCTGTCCCTCCTCTGTCTCTCCTCTGTTCCTCCTCTGTCTCTCCTCTGTCCCTCCTCTGTCTCTCCTCTGTCCCTCCTCTGTTCCTCCTCTGTTTCTCCTCTGTCTCTCCTCTGTCCTTCCTCTTTCTCTCCTCTGTCTCTGCTCTGTCTCTCCTCTGTCCCTCCTCTGTCTCTCCTCTGTCCCTCCTCTGTCTCTCCTCTGCCTCTCCTCTGTTCCTCCTCTGTCTCTCCTCTGTCCCTCCTCTGTCCTTCCTCTGTCTCTCCTCTGTCTCTGCTCTGTCTCTCCTCTGTTCCTCTTCTGTCTCTCCTCTGTCTCTCCTCTGTCCCTCCTCTGTCTCTCCTCTGTTTCTCCTCTGTCTCTCCTCTGTCTCTCCTCTGTTCCTCCTCTGTCCCTCCTCTGTCCTTCCTCTGTCTCTCCTCTGTTCCTCCTCTGCCTCTGCTCTGTCTCTCCTCTGTTCCTCTTCTGTCTCTTCTCTGTCTCTCCTCTGTCCCTCCTCTGTCTCTCCTCTGTTTCTCCTCTGTCCCTCCTCTGTTCCTCCTCTGTCTCTCCTCTGTCCCTCCTTTGTCTGCTCTGTCCCTCCTCTGTCTCTGATCTGTCCCTCCTCTGTCTCTGCTCTTTCTCTCCACTGTTCCTCCTCTGTCTCTCCTCTGTCCCTCCTCTGTCTCTCCTCTGTTCCTCCTCTGTCTCTCCTCTGTCCCTCCTCTGTCTCTCCTCTGTCCCTCCTCTGTTCCTCCTCTGTTTCTCCTCTGTCTCTCCTCTGTCCTTCCTCTTTCTCTCCTCTGTCTCTGCTCTGTCTCTCCTCTGTCCCTCCTCTGTCTCTCCTCTGTCCCTCCTCTGTCTCTCCTCTGCCTCTCCTCTGTTCCTCCTCTGTCTCTCCTCTGTCCCTCCTCTGTCCTTCCTCTGTCTCTCCTCTGTCTCTGCTCTGTCTCTCCTCTGTTCCTCTTCTGTCTCTCCTCTGTCTCTCCTCTGTCCCTCCTCTGTCTCTCCTCTGTTTCTCCTCTGTCTCTCCTCTGTCTCTCCTCTGTTCCTCCTCTGTCCCTCCTCTGTCCTTCCTCTGTCTCTCCTCTGTTCCTCCTCTGTCTCTGCTCTGTCTCTCCTCTGTTCCTCTTCTGTCTCTTCTCTGTCTCTCCTCTGTCCCTCCTCTGTCTCTCCTCTGTTTCTCCTCTGTCCCTCCTCTGTTCCTCCTCTGTCTCTCCTCTGTCCCTCCTCTGTTTCTCCTCTGTCTCTCCTCTGTTCCTCCTCTGTCTCTCCTCTGTCTCTCCTCTGTCTCTCCTCTGTCTCTCCTCTGTTCCTCCTCTGTCTCTCCTCTGTCTCTCCTCTGTCTCTCCTCTGTCCTTCCTCTTTCTCTCCTCTGTCCCTCCTAAACTTGCTCTGTTACTGAGAGCTCATTTGGCATAAAAACATATTCCATGTGCTTTTTGTCTTAAATGTTAAGACGGTAAGAGTCAGCACTGCTCAGAAAGCAGTCTGTGTGTGACGTGGGCGTGTCTCGCGCTGGTGAAGGTGAACACAAGTAACGTGAGAGCGTCTTCTCCTTGGAAAACCTCATTCACCCCAGTGAGGCTCCATCTGCACTGTTCCACGTCCCACTGCAGACAGGTGACTGACCTGTCCTGTCTGAGTAACTGAGGAGAAGAGCCAGAGGGAGGGGAGAACATTTGTAGGTTCATGCACAAACCAGAGAAAGACAGTCTGTGATGACATTAAATAAATATAATCTCTGCACTATATGTTTACCTTTTGTCACGTTGTTTCACTTCACATCATCACATGAATAATTGTTTCGATTTTGTGAGTTGTCTTTCTTTTGTAAAGAAGATTTAGTCGGGGAGCTGACCATGGCCCATGTGTGGCACAGATTTACAGATGCAGAAGATTTTCAAGCTTTTAATGACGTTACAAACCCTCTTGCCTGGGTCAAACCAGGACACAAAAAAGACGTCTAATGGAGACATTGGGGTATTTTTGTGATGTCTGAGGAAGTTGGGAGTTTGGAACAAGCTTGACAAGCTTAGCTTCTTTATTATTATTTATGGTTTTTGCTGACAAAGGCAAGACTTGATGTAAACTATCAAGTCTTGCCTTTGTCAGCAGAAACCATAAATAACAATAGAGGAGCTAAAAAATATAAAGTCTCAACTAAGCATGATATTTAAGATGCAGAACATACTTTGCATAAGGTGCAATGGTTGAAAAAATCCCATGGTGAAAAGGCTTATTAAATGTATTTTTGCGGATGATTTTGCTGAATGTCAGTCACAGAACTATTTCTTATTTATTTGGACATATGTCACTCAAATGACATATGTCCAAATAAATAATAATTATTACAAACGTGCCCCCAAAAAGAAGGAAATAGTGTAAAAACAGATGAACAATGGGAACATATGTATATAGATCTCAAAGAAGGACCACACAAAAAATGACTGTAGCTGTTGGAGAAACTGTGGTTGTCAAATGGCTCATCACAATCATGTGTTCTGGGACCACCCTGTTCAGATCGATGAGGCACTGCTGACCCTTCGACACCGATATTACATTTGACTTTAAAACAATATTTCTCAATGATTGATGGATACCTGTGGAGTGTACTTTTGGCAGGGACAGAGCTGTCTTTGACATTGACCTTACACATAGACAAAGTGAGGTCCCATATCTTTCCAGTTCATAAATGTTGCTGGTAATAACAGCCACATGCTGGCTAACAGAGCTGTGTGTGCATCTGTGTGTTGCAGCGGGCTGTGCACCACTCCATGCCCTTCACGGTGTTCTGTCTGAGCGGTCTCAGTGCTGGCTGCCTGGGCCTGCTGCTCCCAGAGACCCTAAACCAGCCTTCAGCAGAGACCCTGGAGGAGTGGACAGACCCCACACCACACCGAGTACTGGAGAGAAAGGTAAAGATGATTGGACAAACTACTGTAAAAAACAGGCCTACATGCCACCAGCCTCTAGGCCTAGACAGTTGATCCAATTTAAATCAAATCAAGTTCAATTACTTGAAATTATCATTGATCAGCGTTGTATTTTTGAATGAAGAGGGCCACAGTCTGTCAGCAGAAGCATGTGGTTTTGAGACATCGTAAGTGTTGTTGGCGTGCTCGTTTATGAAAGAAAAGGCATGAATCAGCAAGTTGAAATCAATCACATGATGAAATCCCTGCTCTGCGTTATATTTATAACATTCAGATATTTGTCAAATGGGACAATGGACTATGTGTCGTGCGTATAAGGAGTTAACCCAAGTGTAACACAGTCTAAAATGAATATAGTTGGTTATACTTTTAATACAGTTTTGTAAAATGAATATAGTTGGTTATACAATAGTAATGGTTAACATATTTAGATTCCCCTTCAGTGTTTACAGGTGAACCAAAGCAGAGCCATTTATTTTTCAATGGTAAATGTTGATTCCATATACGGACTTGTTTTAAGCGGTGACCTTTACTGCCATTGTAAACACATACATGTGAAACAGTGAAGCCCAGAGACGTGAGCAGACAGTATCTTCCACGCCATCATTTGGGTACACAGGAAAACATAACAGGATCCCCTTTTTCTTTTAAGAAAAGTGCTTTACGAATTCAGCGTGTAAACATTACTTTCAAGAACATAAATGTACAAGGAAATGTAAGTTTAAATGAAACACAACAGAAGTATTGCACCATGCCAAGTTCCATTAGCCATCTTCTTCAGCTGAGGCAGGCTTTGGACACACCCATGGTCACTTCCTACAAACCCTGTGCTGTTTAAACATGCAATACTCCCCCTGCAGTATTTGTTAAGAGCTACAGGCATCATTTATATTTGACAGCAAGTAGCATAATATTATTGATGAAAAGTGTATGCTTTCTATATCAATCTAAAGTTTTTAAACAGTTGGATAATTGTTTTTATTACTTCTAATTTGCATTTGCTTGTTTTAGAACAGCTTGGATCTACAAAAAGAACAGAATTCATAAAAGTTAATTTGTATTTATTCCTATCTCAATTGTACTTTGACTATAATGTATTTGGTGTGTGTCACTAATACAAAGGAAAATATTGCATCACGTATATTCATGACTATTGTCCTGACAGGAGACATGACATGCTAATCTTGAAGCGCACCAATCACAACATCAGAAACGAGCTGAAACAGTAATATCAACTGCCATAATAAGTTTGCAGTACAAATATACAAAATCTAACAATAAGTGAAAAAATACAGTGAAAATATCTATCAGTAAGAGTATAGCAATCACAAAGACAATTCATGTGCAAAAATACATTTAAAATGTCATAAATTTTTTCCTGTTTTTTTGTTTTTCTTTTCCCCAGTCTCTTTTGTACGACAATAAACTGTGAACCACCGAGAAGAGCAGGAGAAACCACTGAAACATAACTGGACATCACAACTCAAGACTAGAACCATCTCGCCTATGTTTTATTGTTATTCACCTTATTACAGAACCTGGGCGCGGCCATCTGACATATGCTTCTTCTGGTTGTATTAGTGAACACAGGGCTCCCGACCTCCAGAGAAAATAAGTCCTACACAGACTAAAAAGCTGTTTTCAGACCTCCCAGGGAGTCGGTGCAGTGTTGACTTGTTGGTCACGTGAACGATGGACATTTTACACAAATCAATCTACTTTATATGTGAGACTTTTACCTGGTTCTCCAGTTAAACCAGCCTGGAGGTCCGTCACCTGCTCGCCTCAATAGAGATATTATTGATTTGCTTGATACGCATCTTGCATTTATTGTGTGTATTTATTGCCCAAAAATAGCTCAGGTGGTGCTATCATTTTGTTTCCATAGAGATAGATCGGTTAAGTGCCATACTGTGGAACATTCCAGGCAAAGTGATAATATAGCGGGGTATGCGGTGGACCTTTAATTTATTTCACTCCTTACATTCCTGATTTTGACCGCCTTTTGTTGTGAACTCAGGAAAATGTTTCCTTCTGAGTTGAAAAATGCACACGCTCCGCACACGTTGAGGAAACAACTTTGGAACTGGGGTCAAAAGCTGCTGCTCGACTTCTGCGCCTGACGTCACCTGCCGTGTGACAAATGACAATTCATCTTAAACATTTTACTGCGCTTTGTACTGTACTGTTCTTTGACTAAGTGTTACTACATTTAGGGTTTACCGCCGGTTGTACGTGACATAATGAAGTACCAATGTAACGTCAGCTAGCTAAAGAAACTTGGTAGGATGTTTCCAAAACAAATGTCTAACTTAAGCTTTTGGGAAGACTAACAACAAATCTTTCTGTTTGCTCTATTAAATGCTATTAAGGAGTAGACTTCCTGAGATAAAGGTACATAAATGCAAAAAAGTCAGAAACCACATGAATCCAACATGAAAAACAGAACTGGTTCAAAGTTCAATAGTTTGCTTTACATGCAGTTTTTACAACAGTTTTTACAACTTTCAGTAGGAGAATAAAACACTCTTAAGATGCAGCACAGGAGCGGCTAATACATTATGTCTGTACTGGAGCAAAACTGATATTACTTTTATATGAAAAATATTAGTACAGCCCCTTTGAGGCTTTGTATTTTGTACTTTAAATTCTGAAACTGCAAGAAATATAGTCAAAAGATCCTAAAATGGACACGACCTATAGTATTCTGTTTTGATTTCAAGCCTCCCTGATTTGTTCATGTTCCACTTTGCACCTTATTCTCTTGGACCAATGCGGTGGAAGCCGAGCATCTACCCACAAACTGCCTCTTGTGCCTTCACAGCCAGCAGCACATTGTCATACTTTAACATGATTTTATTATCTGTGCTGACATAATCTGTGTAAAATATATTTATGTTGGAAGAAATAAAGAAGCATTTTGGCAACATTTTGTCATTTTTCTTGTGGTAGGACCAACCTCTGATGTGTTGGTTTGGCCTTATGGCATTTTAGTATGCAAAGAAATTATTATCATTATTTCCATTAGTGATTTGTTTATCCAAGAGGTAATCCACAGCCTATTAAGAAAATAGTAAAATATATGTCATTGCATGTTCTTTGATGGCAGCCAATGCGATATAAATACAGCAACAGGAAACATTTCCTGGTATTCTATAGTAATGGGACATCCAGATCCAGCACCCAGGGTCTCACTGTAAAAATCTACTCATGAATGTTGACTAATGGGGTGGGCTTTTTGGTTGCAATTTTCTTGAAATTGAAATGAAACACTGAAGGCTTCTAGTGAAGGTGGTCCCAGAGTGTCTGGAGTTGCGGTCCCTCCCACCTTGGCCAAGCAAGACAAGAAGCTGAAAAAACACAGATCTGAAATGCAGCAAGAACCACCAGCATGAGGTATGTTAATTTAATTAAAGGTTACATAATAATAATCTGTTGGTTTGAGAAGAGAACGGATTTTTGTGTGATCTATTTGTTTTTGGCATCAGCCTTTATTACATTTTATGAAGCATTGTAGCTGTGACGATGCTGAACAGAGACACGGCCATCCTGCTTTGGATGGTTATATTTATTTATTGTTTGAGTTTGTAATGCGGAAATGATAATGTCACCATATTGACAATGGTATTAATTACATACACCCATGTTTAGAAAAAAATGATAATAATAATAAGAAAAAATGAATTTCATACATTTGAGTTATTGATTTGACATGGAGTTAATATTTTAACTGAGGTTTGTGAGCAGCCCTATGTTCCTGTTCCCACAGGACACGGGGAGATGTATGTTCACTGGGCATGTGGATAGGGTGGTAGAGACAGATCCAGTGTTCAAGATAAGACAAGATAAGATAATATAATCCTTTAATATCCACACAAGGGGAAATTTTGTTGTTGCACTGCAGTAGAAACAGGAGGAAAGGACAGATTATAGGAAGTTTCAAAAAACACTCTTAATAGAACTCTTATGAACAAAACAAAAAAACTCTTATAAGCAGGTAAGTAACAGAATAAAAATAAAATAGAACACTCTTATTTACAGGTATTGCACATGGTTGCATCAGTATTGCAGATGTTCAGGGAAGTGTTTGTTGTAGAGTCTGACAGCAGCAGGAAGGAAAGACCTGCGAAACCTTTCCTTCACACAGCGAGGGTGGATCAGTCTGTCACTGAAGCTGCTCTTCAGAGCGGACAGAGTGTCCTGCAGGGGACAGAGTGTCCTGCAGGGGACAGAGTGTCCTGGAGGGGGTGAGACTCATGGTCCAGCATAGATGTGAGTTTAGCCAGGACCCTTCTGTCCCCCACCTCCTGCACCGAGTCCAGAGCACAGCCCAGGACGGAGCTGGACTTTTTGATGACTTTGTCCAGCTTCTTCCTCTCCCTCAATAGGTCCTGTATGTTCCAGGCGAGAGCCGGCGAGATCGAAATGTGGCCAATGCATTTACCAGTCCTTTGGCCACCACTAAGGGGTGCCTCAAAATGGCTAGCCAGTGGTGAATGACCATATCTTCTGACAGGTAATTACTATTTACGTATCATTATAGTTTCTAACATATTCTAAAGCCCATTACAAATAAAGTCATGTACAGCTATGAAATGTCTACTGTTCATATTTTGTTATTTTGGCACGTTTGTGGTAACCAGGGTAAATTACATGTTAACCAGTGGTAAATGGTCTGTGTACAAGTGGCAAAAGACGTCTTTACTACATCCTTTCAGAATCAGAATCGGTTTAATACCATTGTCAATTAACAACATTCAAAAACATAGGAACTTGTCTTGGTGGTTTGATGCAACACAAAACAATAAAACAAAGAACAATGAATAAGTCATTGTGCGATGCTGAAAAACGTATCCATGCATTTGTAACAACTAGATTAGACCGTAACTCCTGCTCGCAGAGTGTCCTAAAAGCTCCATTAAAAGCTTTCAACTGGTTCAAAATGCAGCAGCAAGATTACTAACAGGAACAAAAAGAAGAGAGCACATTACACCGGTGCTGGAGTCTCTTCACTGGCTCCCTGTCGAGTTTAGAATCAAATTTAAAATTCTACTCCTGACCTACAAAGCCATAAATGACATGGCCCCATCCTACCTCAAAGATGCTATAGAACCATATAATCCAAACAGAGCTCTTCGCTCTCAGAATGCCGGCCTTCTGGTGGTGCCAAGAGTCTCTAAAAGTACTGTAGGAGGTAGAGCGTTTAGCTACCAAGCTCCTGTGTTATGGAATCAGCTCCCGACCCATGTTAAATATGCTGACACAGTCTCTTCATTTAAGTCCAGGCTTAAAACGTTCCTCTTCGAAATCGCTTATGGTCAGACCAGTTAGAAATATAAACCCACAGCTTCAGTTACGCTGCCCTAGGAGTAACTGTGCTGGGGGAAGTATGGCAGCTTGAGCACTATCCTCTTCTTCTTCTGACTACTTATGCTATCAAACAATATTTATTTTTTAATTCCACTTGCAAACTGTTCACCGCCTTTTTCTTCTTTTTCTCACTCCTGAGGACCTGTGGACCCAGATGCCCCTCTCTTGATGAAGTGGTCCCTGCCCCGTATGGACGGTCCCTCATCTGCCTGAAGAGTGGGTGACATAGAAGGAAACCTTAGGATCTTAAAGCAGAGTAGGACCCGTTTCCGGCGAGTCGTGATTCACGCAGGCGGTAACGACGCCCGGCGGAGACAATCAGAGGTGCTCAAAGTTCAAGTAGCCGCGGTGTGTGACCTAGCGAAGTCGATGTCAGACACTGTAATATTTTCTGGTCCCCTGCCCAATCGGATCAATGCTGAATTGTACAGCCGTCTCTCAGCATTCAACAACTGGTTATCCAGATGGTGCCCTCAAAACAACGTTGTCTTTATTGATAACTGGAGTGCGTTTTGGGGAAAGCCTGGGCTCATACGCAGGGATGGCATCCATCCGACTTCGGAGGGTACATCCCTATTAGTTCGGAATTTGACCGATAGTCTTAGTCGTGTTAAGTGACCATCTAGGGATGAGCCCCAGGTGCAGAGCAGCAGTTTAAGACGCTCTTCTGTCGCTGAACTCTCGCCCGTTCTGTTACATGTGAAGTGTTCAGATTCAAGACAGATAGAGACTGTGTGTGTCCCTCGTGTCCCTCGTGTCCCTCGTGTTCCTCGTACAAATAATGCCAAAAAGTCACATCTCAGAAAAAATATTTCAGGCGTCAGACCAAATAACTTAAGGAAAATAACAATCACAAATGACACAAATACACAAATGAATAAACACGTAAAATATGGACTGCTAAACATTAGAGCAATTTCCTCCAAATCGCTCTTAGTTAATGAATTAATTAGTGACTATAACATAGATCTTCTAGCTCTAACTGAAACGTGGCTTCAACAAGACGACTACGTCAGACTAAATGAGTCCACCCCACCCACCCATGTTAACTTTCAGACTGCCAGGAGCACAGGCCGAGGTGGTGGTGTGGCAGTGATCTCACACTCAAGCCTACTCATGAGCCCTAAAACTAACAATGCATTTCACTCATTTGAAAGCCTTATGCTGTCGATCACATGTCCAAATATGAAAAACCAAAAAGGAGTTTTGTTCATAGTTATCTACCGACCTCCTGGTCCCTACTCAGAGTTTTTAACAGAGTTTTCTGACTTTATATCAAACTTAGTGTTAGCCTGGGATAAAATAGTTATAGTTGGAAACTTTAATATCCACGTGAACATGAGTGATGACGCTCTCAGTAATGCCTTCAGCGCCTTGTTAGACAGCATTGGTTTCACTCAGAATGTAAATAAACCGACTCACACTCACAAGAACACTCTGGATCTTGTCCTAACGTATGGAACAGAGATTAGTGACCTCAGTGTCCTCCCTCAAAACCCTATATTGTCAGATCATTTCCTAATTACCTTTCAGTTTATTCTTAAAGATCATCCAGTCCCACAAAATAAAGTTATAATGAAAAGGACAATATCTGAAAAATCTATCTCAAAATTCAAAAAAATAATAGAGCCAATATTCAGTGACATGTCATGTGATCATGTCATGTGATCCTGCTGAGAACAGCTTTAGTCCCAGTTTAAGTGATCAATGTGTTGACTTGACCATGAATTCTCTGAAGTCTGCTCTTGACGTTGTAGCGCCGTTAAAACAGAAGGTCATTAGGCCAAAGCGCGCCTCCCCATGGTACAACCAAGAACTGCGTTCACATAAACAAAGAGTTAGAAATATGTCGGTGTAATCCCTCATTCGTCCAGGCGTGTTCCATAGTAGAAAAAGCTTCAGTTGTAGTCATCTGGACTCAGTTTGAAAAAATAGACGTTTCGACTCTCATCCAAGAGTCATTGTCAATAACAGAATTTAGGTCGAGAACTCCGATATTAATACTGTTCTGTGGTAAGACCCGCCCATTGGGAGGAGCCTTCCTGAAGTAGAAAGAGTTGTTTGTTTCAACAGAAACTCCCCCCTTGTATCTACCGAGCTAGCCTATTCAGAATCTTAATGGGCTATTAGAAACCTCTTTGTCTTTGTGAGACCCTGGCTCAACCACCCTGAGTACCTGATTAGCATCTGAATGTCCTCTACCTTTCCAGGGGTTCAGTAACCCATTATAAATAACAGGAAGATTAAATCTTAGCCCTCCATTTCTGTTTAAAGAAGGTCTTTCTTTTTTAACAAAAATAGCTTCCTTGACTCCTCTTTCAAACCATCTTTTCTCCCTGCTTAAAACCTTCACCTCACCGTCTTCAAACGAGTGATTAGAGGCTTCAAGATGGAGATGCACAGCGCTCTGAGGTCCTGAACTTGTATTTCTTCTGTGCTGATAAAGCCTCTTGTGTAGAGGCTGTTTCGTCTCACCTATGTAACGTTCTTTACAGCTTTCTTCACTGCATTGGATCGAATAAACTACATTGCTCTGTTTTTGAGTCGGCAACTTGTCCTTAGGATGAACCAGTTTTTGTCTTAAAGTGTTTCCTGGTTTAAAATAAACAGGGACTTCGTGTTGTCTAAAAATTCTCTGCAGTTTTTCCGAGAGGCCAGACACATAAGGGATAGAGACACCCTTCCTTCTCTGTTCAGTTTCACTTTTGTCCTGCTTCTTGGTTCTCTTCACTCTGTTGAGAGCCCAAGCGGGGTAACCACAGGCTGAGAGGGCATTACGGACATGTTTTTCCTCTTTCTTCTTGCCCTCTGAGCTGGTGGGCACACCTTGAGCTCTGTGTTGTAAGGTTCGTCCCTCGCCACCACAGACATTGTCTGACTCCCTCGCCACCACAGACATTGTCTGACTTCATCGCCACCACAGACATTGTTGATTCATTTCTCCCTGTGGCCCTCAGAGGCAACTGTTGTTGTGATTTTGGGCCTTACAAAAATAAATTGATTTGATTTGATTTGATCTTGCTCTTGACGCAGCTTTGGTCAATCCGTACTTAGCCTTTTTGTAACAGCCTCTCCCTGCTTTGTGCACTGCCTCCTTGACTCATTTGCCTCAATTTGAATGTGAACCAGGGCTTGTCATTGTTATAACTCATTCTGGTGTAGGTATAATTCTGTCCTCACATCGAATGTATGACGTCACAGTGTCCATGTATTCATTCAACTATCTGTGGCAGCTCTGAACACCTCCCAGTCTGTAATGTCCAAACACATGTGTGCCTCTCTTTGTAGAAGTCTTCACTGCAGGTTTGGAAAGCCTCAGCCTCTGTTGGTCTGGCCTGGGAATTTCACCCATGATCTCCACTGTGCACCCTAGCGAAAATAGTCAAACATGCAGAAAAGGGAATTTGTAGGTCATGTTTTCAGCTTTTATTATTTTAATAAATAACCGAGGTCACAGGTTACAGTTGCAGTACCGCAGTAGTACCGGAAGGCGCCGCTGTGCTCTCTTCAGCGGACCATAACAACAATAACAGGGGAAGCACGAGCGTGGGCGGGGGGAGCAGCTGACGTCATCGCTAGCTATTTTCAAGATGGCGCTGGACTGTGGCAACCGGGACGCCGCCGCCGCCGCTCAGAGCTAAACGTTCACGGGATTTAACGCCTCATTGACGGGGCGGGGCATCTAAGACCCTTACGAATCGCGAAAAGCATCAATTGAAGTACATCCCAAATGACATGTTACTCCCGGTGAGTGTCAGATAGCGCCAAAACACCAGCCCGTGCGAAGAAAATGGTAGCCCCTTCGCCCAGGGACAACAAAACCTTCGGAGCTCGGCCGAAGAACCGTTCGCTGCCGGATTCGAGGCCCGTGGTCGAGGCTCGTTCGGTGGATTGAAGCGGTCATGGAAACGGGGATCGCGGGACAAGGGCCGCTTAACGTGGATTTGAACGAGAATGAAGAGGAAGCGATAAGCGGACGAAAGGAGGCCACGGTGTTGAAAGCGTTCCACGCCAGTGTCTGCACAGGCGGGGGTCAGGACACGGGGAAGGGTCAGGACACGGGGAAGGGTCAGCTTTGTGTGACCGCTTGGAACGGCTCGGATGTAAACACTGCAGCTGCGGGCAGACCGTGCTGGGAAGAAAGGTAACGGAAAACAAGAGGGGAAAGTGTGGCAGCTACAGGTCTGCTACGCGATCTGACAACATTGGTTTCTAGTTTGTAGGTCTTTCTTCAGGAGATGTCAACCTATTCTGGGTTGACAGTAAAAAGCTAAAACTGCAAGGTTTTGTTGCTAAAACATATGTAGTATAGGAGGGGTATGCAGAATGTGTATATCTCTGTCCCCGGATAAGAGGTAAACAATCAATGAATTAATATAGCTTTTACTGATATCAAGTGTAATGCTGATTTATTCTTAATTACAAAATATTGGACATGTCAAGGCTGCAACGATTAATCTGCTAATCATGAGTTGTTGACTGTAAAAAAGAATATTGCAATCATATTTTCATAATCATCTGGACTATAAAGACATTACTATAACACAGATGGTGTAATTATGAAATAAAGAACAAACCATTTCTAATATACTTCATAAAACATCTTATTTGTATTTTCTATCTAGAAGCCACCAGTCACCATAGGTTAATCGTAGTTTAGTGGATAAAGTATTTAAAAACTCAATGTGTGCCACTCGTAGTTGGAGTTTAAATCCTGCTCTTGATCATTTGCTGCTCATCATTCCCCAGTCTCATTCCCATTTCACCCTGTCCTGTCCTGTCGAATGAAGCCTACGGACCAAGAAATCCTTAAAGTCTTGATGTACTTAACTCAACTAGTCGAAAATGATCATGGCCGACCAGTCAACTACTAAGAGATAGTTAAAGCTAGTATTCGATACCAAAACTAGTATCAAAACTACTACGTATTATTGATACTTATTTGAAGAAGTATCAATACTAAACAAAATAATCTAAAAAGAATCAAACTGAAGCTTTCCTGGACAGTAATCTTGAATTTGATCAGAACTAGTTTAAGACCACATGCTAACATAAAGACGGTACATTGTTGTTTGATGAAAATTACAATCTATTGTCTAGAAATCTATTTGTCTTTGACATTTCAGTATTGTGACAGCCCTACATGATGGTCAAGTTGGTGTTTTGGTTCAATCCGATTCTCCAATCGGAAAGTGGAATGACCCTTGCATGAGCTGAAATCTTTGTGTTTAAACCTATGCGTCCTCTCTGATCTGACCTGCACCAATCATGAATCAGCCTCAGTAGTTCAGTGAGCCTGGAATTGGATCTGGTGGAGAAGGAGCTGATCATTTATTCACCTTATTCCAGTGGCAATCATTTTAGTGATTGGCCAACAAAATCTAAAAGTACCCTGTGTCACAGCTATATATGAATTGTTTTAAAATATATCCAAATAAGCCAGTTTTCCCCTCACTTCTGCTGTTGAAGCTTGACTGAAGTCACGGTGTCCTTTAGTGGCCACTACAGGCCGCGGGGCATTACTGCGTGGGAAGCTTGGTTCTTCTTCTCCTGCAGCTGCTCAGTAACCATGTTCAGAGGCCTGTTCATGCTCCGCTCTCTAACATGAGCTTTTAGAACCAGATCAGACAGCAGCATCGTTTAGAGCTCTGCACATGCGCTCTGAGGACCACAGCCTCAACTACATAGATCTAAGCTCAAACCACACTGAATAAACCTGTGTGGGAATCTTTGATGTTTGCAGGTTTTGCCCTAACTGAGCATGTGCAGAGGAGAAGAGAAGCAACAGCAGCGCCAAGTTTCAACACACTGACTTAAAATCTATCTTTTAGAGACAAGTCTGTGTTTGTTGCTAAGGCTCTGTCCATGTTTTCAATGTTAGTTAGAAATACAGACAGTCACTTAACAACATAGCACGCTAATTTGTGTAATGAATTGTTCAATTAAGTCCGCTTATTTATTCATTTAGCTCATCTGGATGTTATGAGAGTTTAGCTCAGTAGGATACACGTTTGCCCTTCACCCGGGTTCGAAGTCCTCTTTCCCATTATTATTATTTTTTCCCCCATTTCTGTTATCCACTAAATGTTAATGAACTCCCCAGGTCTGCCTGCCCATCCATAAAAGTCACCGCACGCCACTGCCTTAGTCCATCCCACTTTGTGAACGGAACGAGGGAAAAGTCTTGCAGCTACAATATGCTATAAAGTATATTGATTTGTGTAAAATGTTCAATGTTCATTTGAACCAAAAACTAATAATAATAATACATTTGATTTATATTGCACTTTACATTTGACCATTACAATTAAAGAAATACTGGTAGCTCTAAGCTTTTCAAATAAGTTAGGTCTTTAATTCTTTTCTAAAAACATCCAGTGTCTGTGGAGCCCAAGTCAACAATGCAGCTTTTAGTCTGTGCAGTACTTCTTTTCTCAAGGTTGGCAGCCCCATGTTACTAATTCAAGTGGAAGGGGGGGCACAATTTATTGGGACACACGCAGTAACATAAGGTGAATAGTCGGGTTTCAGTTTAGTCAGGTTTTTTCAAATGTTAGCTTTCCAAAGTGATTTTTTTATACATAAGTCTACATTGTAGATCAACCAATCACATTGCTTGTGGTCTGTTGTACTTCAGTGCAGTGGCTTTTTGTCCTGAGGTGTACACAGCACAATAGTTGATTTGACACTTCAAATAACCCCGCCTTGAATCATGTCCATAGTGTGAGAGTTAACAAACATGTGTGTGTCCTGTATGTGTAGGTCAAGGCACTGCCAAGACAGGTTTAGTTATTATTGTAGTTCCTTTTTTAAAAACTGTAACGGGCTACACACCCTCCCTTTTAGCCAGTGCTAATGTTGGGCTGGACCTTTTATCTGTCCTTTCCCCCTGTATCTACTGTGTTGTAACAATGACATTTCCCCATGTGTGGACAATAAAGGATTATCTTATCTTATCTTTTTATTAGCATTCTAAAAGCTCAGAGAAGCTACTTCGGCAGACCAGAAATGTCCTGATAATAACATCTGGATGTGTTAAAATGTGCAGTACAAGAACTAGACTGTGTGAACTGAATCTTGACTTGAAAGATATTGCGGAATTAAATGCATTTGCATTATTTCTCACACAATGGCTATTTTACTCGAGACAAAACGACGGATAAGGATGAAAGCATAAATAGCCTGTGTATTTTTTCCTGGCAATCGTAAAACGCAGTTATTGACATTCCACATTTCATGCATTTTTTCCCCTCTTTAGAAACAACGTCATGCTGGACTTGGACGAGTGTCTCCCAGAGCGGCTCACAGACGCCTGTGTCATTTCTGGGATCTGCAGTGACCACATCGGTCTCAACGGCTTTCTTGAGTCACCGGGTCAAGAGGAGGTAGAAGAAAGGGAAGGAGGAGAAGGAAAAGGAGAGGTGAAAGGAGAAAGCAGCATGGGCCTCGATGCTTTTTGCTTGGCAAAGATCTCTGACCCTGACTTGGATGATATCTGGGACACCCACGTGGATACGCCATTCCCGGATGCGTTTCATGAATTGCAAAACGGTGACGTTGGGAATCGTTGCTCACCTGTGGGCAACTGTACAACACAAACTGAAGGTGTTTTGAAGTCTTGCGACGAGATGAAAATAGTTAATGGCTGTTTGCACATTTTACAAACAACATACAATAGTGTGAACACAGATTTAGGTCAAAGCAACTGCATTGCATTGACTGACGATGTATTGAATTCTGATCTCTACAACACGACAAGTCGATGCCCAATACCAGACCAAGATGTGAACCATGACAGCGCCCTCTCCGAAGAAGACGAGGACATTAGTGAGCTCAGTTTACCCGCCAGACCTCAGACTTTAAGAACTAACCTGAACCTCATGCTGTCCCTGAGCTGCGATGCTACACCGCTGTCACCAGACGAGGAGGCGGCAGGGTTTTATTACGGGGAAGAGGGCTATGGCAGCGAAGACTTCCGGAGCGCCCTGGACGTGGGGCGGAGGCAGAGCGCGCCGGACAAACTGCCGGACCTTATTGAGCAGAACAGCGGAGATGACCCCAAGCTGATGCCAAAGAGGTTTGGCATTGCGGATTTCTTCACCAGGTAAGATGGCTACAGATGCTTTGCATGATTTTGAAATATGAGTGAAGAATCTTTTTGGTTAGTTACCCACTTACTCTCTCACCTTTTATTTTGAACCATGAAAGACAAAAGCCACGTTTCGACTGGCCTGTTCCTCCAGACTAGTTCGCTTTAGAGCGCTTTGGAATGGTTCTTTGATATGGTGGAATGTGTCTCCATTCTTGATGCCTGGCTTGGTCCAGACACTGGGCTCTGCTATGTGAGCACCCAGACATTATGTGAATAAATAAAATCCGAGCTGTTCACAAATTGTACTTTTAATCACGTGGCCGATCTTATCTTTGTGTCACTGTGAGTCGTGACTACTAGTAACACTACTTCTGGTTTATTCTAATTTTTTTCTGCATTTATTTAAAGGCCGTGGCTGCAGAGCCGCGGCGCGGTCACATAGCCCAGCAGTTTCAGGAGCCGCGGCACGGCCATATAGCCTCATGGCTAACCCTAACCCTGACCCTAACCCCAAGACCTAACCCTAACCCGGCGCGGTCAAATAGCCCAGCAGTTTCAGGAGCCGCGGCACAAAATAACATGGCAGTTTCGCGGCTCTGTAGACACTCCCTTATTTAAAGGCGTAATGGATAATTTTTTGTGCAGGAACTGCGCATGCGCACTCCTCCGTGCGGACGCACAAAAAAGCCTCGATCCTACACGTGTGTATGTTTATTAGCGCGACGGATCGCATCGCACTTCACGTCTCCATAGATTTCCATCTCTTCTGAGCCAGCTCGAACTGTCTTTCTCTGTCTTAATTTTGTCCTGTACACTGAGGGAACTATATTATGATAGATCCATGCGCTTAGACACAGGGAAACGTGCTTCTCTTCTGGGGACGAGCCAGAACGAGGCTGCAGGTGAGCAGTAGGTGCGTTCTATGATTGATACATGGCAGGTAGAGCTGGGTTTCGATTCAAATTTCAAGAATCGATTCGATTCCGATTTTTACGTTTCAAAATAGATTTTTTCCGATTTCTCAGATCCCATCCGATTCGCTCCGATTTCGATCTGATTTCCGATTCGATCCCGGGTTTAATGTTATTAAAAATGAAACATGTATTTGAACCGTTTCCTTCACTTCATGACTGTGTAGAGAAGCAACATATTAAAACTAGAGATGCACCGATTCCAAAATTCTTGGCCGATACTGATTTCCTTTTTTTAAGGAGGTCTGACCTGCCAAAACCGATTTTTCCGATACCGATTTTCTATCTAGCCACTGATTTTCCCACAAACTACCCAGTATTATATATGTGAGGTGTATGTATACAGGACACACATTTTATAATATGAAATATAATTTATTTTGTGGAAAAATAGAAAAATAAATGACTATATATAAAAATACTAATATGGCCTGGAGAAGAGTGGGGGGACACAGAGGATAAAGGAGTCCATTTCTCCTGCAGAAGATGCAGCTCCAATGGTTCCAGATTGAAATCAAATGAACTATTTTCATATAGTAATTTATACATTTGTAATTTTACACATTCTTTTGAATGAGCTGGAACCCTCTGCAGGAGAGGAAGCAGGTGGAACATGAGGAGGGTCAGTCCCAGAGCGCTGCCAGCACCTCCCTCTCAAAGCTGGAGGATTCAGAACACATTGCAATTTAGATGACACAGGCTAAAAAACAAATTGTAATCCAACCAAATGCTTTTACACCTGTGGGTGCAGCAGAAGGGCCAGCATCCCCTGAATGAGCAGGAGCAGCAGGGGCAGGAGCAGCAGGAGCAACAGGGAGGGCTGAAGGCAAATCCAGATCTTAAAGAACATTGTACAGCAGTTATATTTGAGCCCAGTACATTTACTGCAATATTATTCAAACTTTTACTATTATAATACAGTATATTAAATGAGGCACATTTATGTTGCCAATATCATTTTCCAGTTTCATCAGCTCTTTGATAACTTCACACTCTCACTAGAAGCACAATGAGCTGAGCACTATAGAGTCTAGAGTACTATAGATTCTAGTGCACAGCTGATTGTGTAAACATTTCTTTGAGGCTGTGGGACAATTAAATAGTCCAGACATAGCCGCTTCTCCTCCGCTGCACCGGCGTTTCCGTGTCCGATCACCGGCTCCACCACGAGCGGCACGCACCGCCACGAGCCGCACGCACCACGAGCGAGCGGCGCCGCTTCTCCTCCGCTGCACCGGCGTTTCCACGCCCGAACACCGGCTCCGCGCTCCCGCACCCGCCGCCCCGGTGGTCTGTACCTGGGCGAAGGTGTGGCCCCAGCCCGCCACAGGAGCAGACACGGAGAGCGGGGCACCGGCTCCACCCGGAGAAAAGCAGCCCCATACAACCAAGGTACAGCCCCGTTTCTCTGCTTTCCCCGCTCCACAGACGGGGGCGATCTGGTCACAAAACTGGACTCAAATGCGTCTTGATTGGGCTAGAGCAACGCCGGCGTCTGGTATGTGGACTGCCGCTTCTGTCCTAACGTCTTTGTTTTGTTAGTCGTTTCCATTGTTTTGTTTTGTTCCCGCGTCTCTGTGTTGTCTTCTGTCTACATCCCTGTTCCTTAACTTCATCGGACATTACTGCACCGTCCATCGCTCATCTCCTCCCTCACTCCTGGACTATCTACTGCCCTAGCCGCCAGCTAACAGCTGGCTTAACACCTGCGGAGGTCCGTCATGGTATCGCGGGGCCTCCCTGCCGTGCAGACAAGGTCTGGGGCAACCAACGCCACTCACTCCACCAGCTTCAACACCCGGTCCACTGCTGCTTTTTCACAACTCTCTGCCCACCAGCTTCTAGTTAACCAGCCTCTAGCCACCGCCAACATTCTAACTGGATTACTCTCATCTGCTGCTACGTTCCATCTCCTCCTCGGACTATCACTCCCACGCCTCCAGGCCACCGCTCCACCAACTTCTCGCCTACTCACCTACACCGCTGCTGACCTTCACCTCCTCAACCATAACCACCGTCTCCCAGCTGCTGCTGCCTCTGCAGCTAGCTCAGCTGGGATCCTTCGCCGGCCCCGCTACATCCACAGGGGCTCTGGTCTCTCCCATAACCAACACTCCAACGACGGCTCACCTATCCCCTCACTCTGGACTAGTTTTTGCCCCCCCGTCACCCCCACCTGCCGCACTGCCAACCTCAGCAACCTCCGCCCCCCCACCCCTGCGCCCCCATCCATCTCCGCGCCCCCATCCATCTCCCTTGCACTGCTGAACTGCCGCTCCCTCGCCAACAAATCACCTGTTATATCTGAACTGCTACTGGACAATAACATTGATCTGCTTCTCCTCTGTGAAACATGGCAACAGCCCCTGGACTTCTATGCTCTCAACCAAGCCACTCCCTCCAACTACACTTACACTGCCAAACCCCGCCTCTCCGGGCGTGGGGGAGGTCTTGCTGTTATTCATAAAAAATCTACATCCATCACTGAACTGAACCTCAACCTTCCATCCATCTCATCATTTGAATACCTCGCCTTCTCCCTCCCCAACTCTATCACCGCTATCCTGATCTATCGTCCCCCAAAGCCCCACCCCTCTTTCCTCACTGAATTGTCTGAACTCCTCACCATCGCATCCTCTCTCTCTGCCCGCCTCCTACTCACTGGTGACTTCAACATCCACATTGACTGCCCCAACGCCCCACTGACATCCGACTTCCTCTCTCTCCTGGACTGCTTCCATCTCACCCAACATATTGACTTCCCCACCCATACCAAAGGCCACACTCTGGACTTAGTCTGTTCCTCTCTCCTACCCATATCTAAGCCCCACCCCCTCCCCTTCCCACTCTCTGATCATCTCTGCATCCTTTTCTCTGCCCCCCTACCCTCGCCCCACAACCCCAAAAAACGCACCATCACCTACCGCAATATCAAGTCAGTCAACCCCCTCACGCTCTCCCAGCTCATATCCTCTGCTTTCCCCCCTGACTCCCCCCCCTCTTCCCCCGACGACTATGCTGTCATGCTCAACACCACCCTCTCCGACTCCCTTGACTCCCTAGCCCCCTGGAAAACCTCCTCCGTCTCATACATCAACCCCGCCCCCTGGTACACCCCTGAACTCCGCACCATGAAGCAGACTGGCCGCCAACTCGAACGACTCCTCAAAAGAACCCGCCTCACCGTCCACGCCGAAGCTTTCAAATTACACATCTCCTCCTACCGTGACGCTCTCCAAGCCGCCAAATCTGCCCACCTCTCCACCCTCATCAACAGCTCCCACCGGAGCCCTCGCACCCTGTTCTCCACCGTCAACAAGCTGCTCCAGCCACCGGACATCACTCCACCCTCCTCCCCTGACCTCTGCAACTCTTTCCTCCTTGCCTTCAATGACAAAATTTCCAAAATCAACAGCTCCATGACTGCCGTCTCCATTAACTCCATCACCACCCCCACCCCTGCCCCCCCTCCGCTCCCTGACCACCCACCCTTCCCTGCCCTCACCACCTTCTCCTCTGTTAACTCCTCTCATATCATAGACCTCATCACCGCTTCCAAAACCACCACCTGCTCTCTCGACCCCCTCCCAACGAATCTAACCAAGGCCTGCCTCCCTGCTCTCATCCCCCATCTCACCACCCTCTTCAACCAGTCTTTATCCCTCGGCCATGTTCCTTCCATCTACAAACTGGCCTCCATCACCCCCATCCTCAAAAAACCCACCCTAGACTCCGCCAACCTCTCCAACTACCGCCCCATCTCCAACCTGCCGTTCCTCTCAAAAACGCTGGAACGCATCGTCGCCGCCCAACTTCACACCCACCTCCAGTCAAACAACCTCTATGAACCCCTCCAATCTGGCTTCCGCCCACTTCACAGCACTGAAACAGCCCTGGTCAAAGTACTCAACGATCTCCTCACCTCTGCAGACTCCGGGGCCCTCAACATCCTGTTACTACTAGACCTCAGCGCAGCCTTTGACACTATAAACCATTCCATCCTCCTACAAAGGCTGCGCCAACTGGGGGTTGAGGGCTCTGCACTTGACTGGCTCACATCCTACCTTACCAACAGGCAAGAGTTCATTTCCCTCTCCGGTCACTCATCCACCCTCTCCCCAGTAACGCAGGGGTCCCCCAGGGCTCAGTCCTCGGCCCCCTCCTCTTCATCTGCTACATCTTCCCCCTTGGTCACATCCTCCGCCAACTCAACCTGGACTTTCACTGCTACGCTGACGACACCCAGATATACCTCACCGCCAAATCCACCCAAAACCCTCCCCTCAGCCACATCGAAACCTGCATCTCTACAATAAAATCATGGCTCACTCTCAACTTCCTCAAACTGAACAGTGACAAAACAGAGCTCCTCCTCATTGGCACCAAATCCACTCTCAATAAAACTGGTCCCTTCTCACTCAGCATCGACACCTCGACCATCACCCCCTCTACCCTGGTACGCAATCTCGGTGTCATCATGGACCCCACCCTCTCCTTTACTCCCCATGTCAGCCACATTGTCAAGACCTCATACTTCCACCTCCGCCGCATCGCCAAAATCCGACACTGCCTCACCCTCCCCGCTGCTGAATCCCTCATCCATGCCTTCATCTCCTCCCGCCTTGACTACTGCAACTCCCTCCTCACTGGCATCTCCTCCCATTCCCTCCACAGACTCCAAATGGTCCAAAACTCCGCTGCCCGCCTCCTCACCCACACCCGGTCCCGTGATCACATCACTCCCGTTCTCCGCTCTCTCCACTGGCTCCCCATCAAGCAGCGCATAAACTTTAAAATACTCCTCCTCACCTTCAAAGCTCTTCACCACCTTGCCCCCCCTACCTGTCTGACCTCCTCATCCCCCACCGCCCCTCCCGAGCTCTCCGATCCTCCTCCTCTCTCACCCTGACTGCACCAACATCCCGACTCAAAAGTTTTGGCGACAGAGCATTCTCCCGAACAGCACCCCGACTCTGGAACTCCCTCCCCCAACCTGTCCGCCACTCTCCCTCACTCACAACATTCAAATCCCGCCTAAAAACATACCTCTTCACCCAAGCTTATGACCTCCCCTACCCCTAGCCTCCTCTACCCCATTGCCTACACTTCTACCCCCTGTTACATCCCCATCTTTTTCTCTCTACTTCTTCTGTCTTGTTCATTTTATCTGTATATTAATGTGTTCTGTACGTGTTGTCCCCCCTGTCTGTAAATACCCCCCCCTTTTTTATTATGTTCAGCGTCTTTGGGTCACTGAAAAGCGCTATATAAATAAAAGTTATTATTATTTATTATTACATTAGATTGTAGTCACTCATTTCGCTGTTCGAGTCAGTAATTTAAGTTTTGTATCTGCGTAATGTATGTCTCATGCATCAAAGTATTTTTAAAGTCTCATTTCAAAGTGGATGAGATCTCTTGTTAGCATTAGCTCGTAGCCTAGCTCTGCTAGTTGAGCAGAACAACAACAACTAACTCTTCTGACAGCCCTGCTGTGGCTTCTTCTGTCTCCTTCGTGTGTCCCTACTCTTCTGCAGATTCCTCTGAATAAACACATGAACTCGTCAAACACAAACCAGCGCAAATTATTTTGACCGCATCAACTATCAACAGGTAGATTGTAATCGTCTCAAAGTTGTAATAACTTACCCCACAGTCCAGTCTCCTCTGATCCTCCTCCAGGCTCGCTCCTTCTTGTGTTCCACCAAAGTTGAACAAATCTGAACTTTTCTGCGACGAACAATTTTAATGCTTTGAAGCTTATTCTTTAAAGCTTTTGTTTAGAGCGGAAAGCGTCAAAACGCACCATCTGCGCCGCGGCGAAAAAGCAGGAATCGCGCCGCGTGAAATGCAGGAGGTGTTCGACGCGCGTTTACATAGACTTTAATGTAAACTGGACACTTTGGCCGCCGCGCTCTGAAAGAGTCTTGTAGTTTTTAGCTGTTTTGCTCTGGGCGCGCTGAGCTGCTACGCACCGCGCATGCGGGTCAGTTTGGATCGGCCGAAAACCGGCAATTACGACATGGACCGGCCGGTCACCAATTCAGCATAAAACCGGCTTTTTAAATCGGCGGCCGATTGATCGGTGCATCTCTAATTAAAACTAGTATTGTATCAATATTAAACAGCAAATCTTACAAGTATTGGTAGTTACAAATGGCTGGAAGACTGATGAAAAGGTTAAAGGTCAATCTACCTTCAAGAAAGATAATCCAGGAGTCCTGAAATCTTTCTTGAAGATAGATTGAAGTTCACTGAGGGAAATGTAGAAAATAATTTTAATTAAAAAAAAAATAAAAAAAAATCGATCTTTGGACGTACGAATCAATAATCGGTCATTAATATGCGAATCCATTAAAAAT
This sequence comes from Eucyclogobius newberryi, assembly GCF_026437365.1. Taxonomy (NCBI): domain Eukaryota; kingdom Metazoa; phylum Chordata; class Actinopteri; order Gobiiformes; family Gobiidae; genus Eucyclogobius; species Eucyclogobius newberryi. The sequence goes on along the minus strand of NW_027316500.1, from coordinate 1,502,764 downwards.
CGGAAAATCAATTATTTCAACCCAGCTCTAGTGGCAGGACTAATCGGCGGTCCACGCCACGAGGAAATGAGACTTAGATTTGGGCCAAAAAATCCTCCATTCCACCTTTAACTTCTCTGAACCTGTAGGCCAGGGGTCCCCAACCTTTTTTGCATCACGGACCGGAATAATGTAGGTTTTATTTTCACGGACCGGTGTGCCAGGTTATATCGCAGTCAGGTTAACTTGCGCGGGGCTTAGGCTTCCATTCGATTCAGCTCGGAAGGCTAAATGTTCTCAAAAGACGCGTTTGTACATTGTTAAGTGTACCATACCAAAAGATCCGAATTGGAGTAACATAACGTACAGTTACACATGTCCTCACTGTTCTTCTGACTGGTGGAAGCTCATCAGATAAATATGTGACTGACCATGGATAAACCAGTTACATGTCTACCTGGAGACATTGAGTTATTCAGTTTCTGAAAGTCTGAATTCAAAGCTATCCAATGATGTCTCACTCATGCACATCTGATAATATTTGAGTAAGTTGTGGTCATTTGAATGTATACAACTCTCAAAACCTTTCACTGAGGCCTCTAAAGATTCTCACCCGAGTGAGCCCAGAGTCACAGGGGAGCTCATTTGCATCTCATTGAGATAAGCCCTCCCCCTGTCACACTGACACCACCTTCCCCCTACAGCTGTCACTGAAGACTCAAGAGGAGTGTTGTTATTGTTGATGTGAACTGGACTTGAATTAGAAGTTACTATATTGAAATGGAAATACTTTGATGCTATTCAGGGCCTTTTATAATCCAAGAATCAGAATCGGAATAGGGTTTATTGCCATTTGTCGATAAACAGAATTCACAGGTGAATCAGTGCAACACAAACAACAAAATATTGAACACTGAGCACTAAACGGCATGATATGTACATAAGGAAATATAAAGGTATAAAGTTATGTAGTGCAATAGGAAGTGGTGATATGTACATCATAAAAATGTATATATTAATGAGATAATAGATATATGTACACCATCAGAGTCCAATTGCATCAGAGATCACATCCACATCCTCTTCTGTGCTGTGACTCTCGGCGCTGGGCATGTGATGTCTTTTGCCTCGTCATTACAGAAAGGTCTGATTTTTTTCATGCAGATAGGTCTGCCTGTCAATGTTCAGTCCAGGTGGGACTAGGACTGAATTGCGTAGTAGCTGAAAGACCACAGGTTCTGCTTCACAGTGACTTTTTGCAAGCACCACACCTGGTTTCTTGGCATCAAAGCTGTAAGCAAATAACTGGACATTTAAGAAATGGCTAACTATTTAACATAAAACACTCATTAATTTTTTTTTTTTTTTTAACACAATGTGAGTTTCAATATAAATACCTGAAGTGCTGATAACTCTTGATCTTTGGAAGCTGCGCGCCTCGCTCTGTGCTGACCCGGCGCGCGTCTCTCTGTTCTGAAAAGTCGCTCTGTGCGCCTCTGCGCGCAGGGTCAGTTGTTGCAACGCAGGTTGATACAGAGGAAAAGGACAGATAACTTATAGGAAGTTTAAAAAAATACTCTTAATAGAAGAACTCTTATAAACAAAATCTCCTATACACAGAACCTCTCATTTCTCAATAAGGAATGGAGGGGGAAAATAAAGATAAAATAAAAACAGCGTAAGACAAAATAATACTAATATCTATAGCAATCTATAATTGCTATTCTGCATTTGCACTTTATTGTACATTTAATAAAGTGAAGTTAAGTAAATGATGTGTAATAAATAGTACCTGCTGTGCAAAGTCGAAGCTGTAATGCAATGGACTTCTGCATAGTTTTTGATAAAATCCAGCTCTGAGTGCCTCTTCTGAAAAGTGAAACAAAACAGTAAAAAACACGAAGATACAGACTACGTGATGTTAATTATTGTTGTATAAATACCTTTTGTTAAGATAAATAACCGGTTGGTACGGGTAATGAATATATATATAAATATATCAACAATCAAATCAATATGTAGCACAACAACAAGAAAACACAGACGGACAATTCAGACAGACTTTCCTGCGCTCTAAAAATCCACCATCGGCAGCGGTTGATAAGGCGTCTATGAACATACACTCGAGTTTAAAACCGGCGCACATTAAAGTGATTAAAACCGGGTTTTTTACTCGCAAAGCTTACCTGGTTCAGCCGTCCTGTTGTCTCTCCCAACACCGTGCACGGAGAGACACACAGGAAGCTGATAATGGCCAGGCAAGCGCGTGATTGGTTCGAGTGACGCAGTGCGTGCGTGACGTGCGACGTGCGTAAGCCAGAAGTGGTATCGGGAGTTGTAGTTTTTTTTCTATTCGGCGCTAACAGCCGGTTTAGCCACGAAAACTAACGCAAAGCACCATAAAACACACATAAAGCACAACCCACACAACCTACGGGTCAAGAAATACTACATAAGTATATAATTTGTATAGACAAAACGCCGAAAAATAACCCGATAACAGGTTGATAGCAAAGTTTAGCTTCCAACTTAGCCCCAAAGCCCGGAGCTAAACACAGGTTTAGCCACGAAAACTAACGCAAAGCACCATAAAACACACACAAAGCATGCATGCAGACATTATACCATGCCAAAAAGCTAGTTTCAAGAGACTACGTGATGTTAATTATTCAGAAAGTGGTCACATTAAATTCAAGCCCGTATTTGTGGCCCTCAGAGGCAACTGTTGTTGTGATTTTGGGCCTTACAAAAATAAATTGATTTGATTTGATTTATAATGTAGAGTGCACTGAAGCAGCATGTTAGCTTAGCATTGCTGTGTCTGCTCCGGACCACCTTAAAACACAGCGTTAAAGCAATACTTTAGAGTAAAAGTACCTCAGTTCCGTTACAATGCAGTCCAGGGAATGCTCTGGACACAGTCTGGAGTAATGAATAATGTCTCCGAGAACACGGAGCTGTAGCCTTGTGGTTCGCAGCTGATTGGTGGGAAAAGATCAGATCTGGCCTGTGAAACACTAGATCTGAGCATTCTCTCGTCCTAACTTTGTCAGACACAATAACTACTGAGTGATTCTATAATTAGGGGTACATTTCACTTCAGTAAAAAGAGAGAAAAAAAAAGGTTTTGTTTGTTGATAAATTCATTCTATATTTTCACCTCCCGAGGGAGCACAAACCATTATCTTTTTTTAAGCTTGAACTTAAATTAAATGAATAATTTATGTTAAAGTGTTTGCATAACTATGTGGTCAACCCGGTAACGGGCAATTTATAGTTTATGATGTACTTCAAAGTAGCACACAACATACCACAATTATTTGGTGAAGAGTTTTTGTACGTTTAGTACTGGACACATATGTTACACTGGTAACATATTTAAAATGGGGGATTTAAAATTATGTATTTATTTGTTTATTTATTTGTCTATGGGAGTTTTTGTTTATTTATAGGAGATCTTCTGCTGGGAGTGTTTTTCAGACTTCCTATAAGTGATCTGTTCTTCTGTATCTACCTCTGTATCTACCTGCGTTGCACCAATGAAATTTCCCCATGTGGGACAATAAAGGAATATCTTATCTTATCTTATCTTTGTGTAGTTTAGTTATTAATTTGGGGGATTACTCACCATGACTGCTATTTAAATCTTTATATAAGATAACTTTGAAAATCACACATTTATAAATGTTTTATCATCAGGCTGAGAAATAGATTTTCAAAGTTAGGGGCCCCAAGCAATTTCAGGGGCCCACAAGCGCGCACAGCATTGCGGCGTCATAAGAACAGGATAAATGTGTTGTTTTAAATCTGGTTATTAGCATGTAAAACAATTTAAAGTACTTTGATCTGTTATTTGATATGAAAAGCACAAATACTGAATCATATAAACCAGAGATCATGATCTTTAAAACTGTTTAATTCAATATAATAATGTTTCTTATATATAAAATAAATACTGTTTACAGTATTTGACACAAGGAGATCTTGTGGAATATATAAAATCACAGCCTACAAAATAAACTACTAACATATATACATTGCCCCGAAAATTATACTGGGCATTTCCGAGGACACTTGACCGCAACACGAACGCAGCGGCCAATCAGATGCCCGCTTTCATCGATATTACATCACGGAGACCGCTTGGCCAATGAGAAGCGAGAAGACGTGCGAAGTGGGCATGTCTGTCAAAACGAAACTTAAGCGATGAAAATGCCCCGAATATGGCCAAATTGCTAGTTAAATCTTGACGGGCCCCCTCCTATTTCAAACTGCGGGCCGGCCGGAGATTCAACTGCTTGCGGGCCCCGGGCCCCCGTCTACTTTGCAGCCTGATCATAATAGTGTAAAAGGTCTTGTTCTTGACATACACTGTTTCTGATACAATATAACATCCGGGGCCGGGTCTCGGGGGCAGCAGTCTCAGCAGGGACTCCCAGACTTCCATCTCCCCAGACACTTTATCCAACACCTCTGGGGGATCCCGAGGCGTTCCCAGGCCAGCCGAGAGACATAGTCCCTCCAGCGTGTGCTGGGTCTTCCCCGGGGCCTCTTCTCGGTGGGACATGCCCGAGCCATGGCTCTACTCCGAGCTCCCCCGTGTGACTGAGCTCCTCACCCTATCTCTAAGGGAGCGCCCAGCCACCCGGCGGAGGAAACTCAGTTCGACCGCTTGTGTCCGCGATCTTGTCCTTTCGGTCATTACCCAAAGCTCGTGACCATAGGTGAGGGACAACAGACATTAAAGTCTATATAAGAGGTTAGACTGCTCCAAATTATATTTCAGATTTTTCTAAACATTTTGATACATTCGTCCTTGGTTTAACAATGTATACTTCCTGGGCAGCAAATATGACATAGGTGGAGGTAATTGCACATCCTTTACCCAGGAACCATACTGAAAACAAGAGCCCAAATCCATCCATCAATTACGATGGCAGTAAACCATCCATCCATCCATCCATTTTCTACCGCTTGTTCCCTTTTTTGGGGTCACGGGTGACTGGAGCCTATCCCAGTGACTTCGGGCCTTAGGCGGGGTACACCCTGGACAGTGGCCAACTTGTCGCAGGGCCAACACAGAGACATAGACATTACAGACAGTTCACTCTCACATTCATTCACTAGGGCCAATTTAGAGTCACCAATTTTTGCCTAACACATGCATGTCTTTGGATGGTGGGAGGAAGCCGGACCCTATTTAAGGTCATGGAAATTAAGGAATTGTCATGGAAAACATTAAGTTAAAATTTGTACAAACCCTGTATTATAGTTGACCAAACCAGAAATTCCCATTCCTAATGTGATGCATTTTCTTCAGCATATTGGCCTGATGTCTGGATACAAATTCAATGTATGAAAAACGTAAATTCTCTCTTTCTGGCGACCCCTGTGGCCTGCCAATTTAATGTTCTATTCCAGACTCTTCCACTTTCAATCCCCAACTGGCTTTTTGATGAGTGGAATAAATTAGTCCCAAGATTTGTATAGCAAGTCAAAAAACAACAACTTGTAAATGGTTCTAAACTCTAAGTATCAAAAGAAACGGAAGGTTGTCTAAAAAAATAACTTTATTTCAGCTAATCAGACCGTTGTTGTGCATCCAGTGTCCTGACCCATTACGCAGAAGCAGGTATCTGACGTAAACTAACTACACAGTGTCTTTGCAAAGGGCCAAGATGTTTTCCGTTATGTGATGTTTTCTTAATGAAGTCCACTAAGGGGCTGTTTTTGTAACGAGGAGCTGTGGATCTGAGGCGCTGCATGATCTGCGTAGACTTTAGATAGATTTAAAGCCCATATGACAGGGTCTCATGCTTTTTTCTTATTACGACGTTGTATGGTCCATGGGGTCAATAATTATCTTAGTTTTACATTAGTCAAGTTAAGATAAGATGTTCCTTTATTGTCCACACATGGGGAAATTTCATAAGTTGAAGTTAATGAAGAAAATTTTACAATTAATAGTTGAAAATGACAGGAAGTGGTGCCAAGTTCTACAACAGAATACCTCTGTCTACAGTATGTCATCAAAATGTGGAAATTACATCCAGAATGCAAAGAAACGTCGCACACAACTTATACATTTTGATGACAGATTTAACAATTATTTTACAACATAAAGATGTCAGATGACTACTGTATGATTTAAATGGACTTTGGCCAATCTGGTTTCTAAGTAACAGTTGTGGAATTACCTCTATCTGCAGGCCATGTCAAACCAGGAAGTAAATTTAACAAACCTTGCCAAAATTGCCCAATTGGATAAAAACATCATATTCCCTTTGTTTTACTGAAAAGTGTGCTAGCTGTGGTTCTCAAACTGTGGGTGAGGACTCAAGGCATAGAGATTAAACTAGTTTTTTTTTGTTCTAAACTGATTAAATTGACAGTTTTATAAAACATGATGACAGAAATATATAGGGGAAAATTGCTAAATAAAATATGTCCATGACGCAGACTAGTTTATATTTTGCTTAAGTTATTAAGGCCAACAAAAGTGTAGCAATAAGTCTTTATTTAAAGTTACAACAGTAACTCCTGCACACGGCCCTGACAGTGGAAACAACATTTCTTTACTGTAATTGTTCAAGTAAGATTCTAAAAACAGTAACTAATTGGGCTGTTTGCTGTAACCCGACCCAACATTTTACAAGGTCGGTAGGTAAATTGTATTTATTTTTTTACTTTGAAGGGAAAAAAAATAAATCCAAATTAATTGTATGTTTGCTGTAACCCTACCAACATTTTTCAAGTGGGTAGGTAATTTTTTTATTTATTTTTTACCTTGAAGGCATAGAAAAATCCAAATTTGTATATAAAAGCCACCCATTCAATGATAATGAACTCCACTTCATTTGAATGTTCGAACGCTTTGGTGGCACTCAGCGTCACAGATTAGAGATCAATCTCCTCTTTTTCACCTACCAAGTCCACTACGACATCACGCCACATATCAGTCTGTCTTAAAACCATCAACTTATTCTTAATTCTCACTCTGTTTCCCCGGCACACTGAACCGTAATGAACACACATGTTGTCGCCATTTTTTGATTCTGCCAGTGACCCGCAGTGACCGCCAGGCGTCGGGCTTCAACAGTCAATGAGACGTTCTCCTTTGTGTTAACCTGTTACCATCCACCTATTTCGCCCTGTGCACAATGGTTGGACATACCCAAATGGCATTGCTTATAATGTAATGGTCCTGCGCATGACATACTTCATTGTGTGCTTATGCTGTTCACTGTACATGCTGTTTATCTTGTTGAGAACAACTGTGTAAAGCTTCAGATCTCTAGGAACAGGCATTTTGGTGCTGTTGACCTTTTTGTATCAAAAAGTATATTCGGAACAAGTGATCCAAATATGTGCCAATTGTGCCAAACTGTTTTATTACAATTTTTTTAGCTCCTCTATGATCATAAAACATACATTTTGATGTTTTGTAGGCCACTAATATCTATTATAACTGCTAAAAACAATGTATGTGAAAATGTCTAAATATGAGTTTACCCATGAATTTCCCATATAGAGGTAAAAAAATATAATACAAATTATAATATATATATATATATATATATATATATTATATTTTGTATTGGTATAATAATACATATATCTAACAAAATGCGCGTCCAAAAGGCTAATAAAATCAGAAAACGTTATGCGTAAAATCTAGTCTCCTCCTGTCCAAAAATCTGGCTCTTTACAGCCTTTACGCACGAGAGCAGAGACTATTCTGTGTGAATAAACCCTTAGTCCCGCCCACCATTCTAAAGCTATTCTTATTGGCTAGAATAATATGTCAATCAAATGCTAGCACTATGTGGCTAAAAACAATGGAACCATGTGCGTCGGAAGCGGCGCATTTTCTTTGGACGGAGAAATGCGCCGGACGAGCCTTCATCCTGAATATCATCAGAGAAGAAAACTTTGTTTACTTGACAATATCTTGAAATCGGATAACTTCTGGAAAAATACAAGTGTCATAAACAGCAAACAGGTAGGACATGCGTTTGTAAAAGTTGAGACTTTCTCACAAACTATTGGCAATTGCTTCTTGGGGGCATATTATTCAATCAATGACATAGCGATAGTTAGTAATCAAGTAATCTATTGATTATTTTCTAATAATTTAGTTTTACATTCCGTAAATAATGTTATAAAGTATGATGAGTCTATCTGTCAGAGAGAGAGAGACGGACTGACGGCTTGGGGAATATGAGATCATGGGTACGACTCCCACACGGAGTCAAATTTATTTCCAGATTAAACTTTTTAAACTTATGGATTGGACAGTCTAGTTTGTTTAGGGATGAGTTAGCTAGAAATGATTTACCTTCTTTTGTTTAGAGCGCTGTAACTCTGCAGATGATTCGAGGTCGAGTCATTTTGCAACATTAGCTCTGTGTCCTGTTCATCTTATCCTCCGCGTCCCCTCAACCCCTCGACCCTCGCGATACGATACGTATCTCGATACAGGCGTCACGATTATGATTACGGGATGCGTACCGGTCCGCAGGACCGGATCCGGACTTGTAAAAACGTTTCGGTTCAGGTCCAAAAAAACCGAAACCCCGGCGATTCGGTTCTGGACGGCAGAAATTGAAGCCGGCGCAATGAGTTTAAAGACGCGAGAGACCGAACACTGAGGCAGCTGTAAGATCACTGACTTTATTTGAAGCGTTTGAAGCCGCCGCGTGCGTCGCCGCTTGTGTCGCTCACAAGTTGTCACTTTATTTCTTGAACAGAGTTGGTTACTGTTGGCCGTAACCATGGTGATGGAATAGGAACATCAAAAACTACCTCGTCTCCTGAGCCCGCTCTTAGCTCCGCCCCAGAGACCGCGCACGTGCACTAGAGACTAGGGTCGCTACAATATGAATGAAATAACTGTATTATGTTGTGATGTAGCATTTATTTAGGTGGGTTAATGTGCAATATACATATTTATACATCTAAGTAAATACTAAGTCAAAGTAATATTGTTTAATTGCTGGATTCATTAATTGGAGCTTATATTGTGTATTTTGTGTAGTGTAAAATATTTTCATATTCTATTTTTGATACTGCTAAGTTGATTGATTTATAGTGGTTCTAGTTGACTGTTTTGCTAGTTTTTGAAGGTTTTTACGTGACTTTGATGCCAATGGATCTGCAAAATTAAAGAGTGGAAATGTATCTAAAGGCATTAAACTTCAGGTGTGGGGAACAGCCCAGTCAAACCAGTAACACGCTTACACACATAGTATCAGCAGAAACAGCTGCCACAATACCAATACTCAACATGCTCTTGTTCGGAAGTTGTTCCTCTAGTAAAACACATGAATGTGTGTTAGCAGCTCGCAGCTTGTGATTTGTAAGTTGTAACTGTAATAAACAGTGAATAAACCAGATAAATTGAGTTTATTTCACTCTGCAGTTAAGCCTTGTGTTTGATAGTCGTCCTTGTTCATGTGTCTTCAACTTAATTTAGCCAAGTAGCTTGTGTTATGCTGTTGTAACATTATGCAAATATGGCATGAGTTCAGCCGGACTCATTAGGTCCGGACCTGAACCTAAACCTCTGGATTCGAATCCGGACTTGAACCTGAACGTGGGTTTAGGTATGCATCCCTAGTCACGATGCATGTATATTCATATACAATTCCCTCATTACGATACGTATCCCAATACATTTTTGAAAATATTTTAATCAATTTTTCTACTCTGGATAAAAAAAAAAATATATTATAAATCTATTCTGCTCTAATAACTTCATACACCCAACCAACTAATCCAAAGAGAAATATATGGAACACATTCTAGTAAAGTATTGCTAAAGTAAAGTTTCATGCCAAACAATTAGCCTGGTCTGAATATGCTGCAGCAGCATCTGATCAGGTCCACAGCTCCTTCTCGCCTCGACTCAGAGGAGCTTCTGATCAGGTCCACAGCTCCTTCTTGCCTCGGCCCAGAGAAGCTTCTGATCAGGTCCACAGCTCCTTCTTGCCTCGGCCCAGAGGAGCTTCTGATCAGGTCCACAGCTCCTTCTCGCCTCGACCCAGAGGAGCTTCTGATCAGGTCCACAGCTCCTTCTTGCCTCGGCCCAGAGGAGCTTCTGATCAGGTCCACAGCTCCTTCACGCCTCGACCCAGAGGAGCTTCTGATCAGGTCCACAGCTCCTTCTCACCTCGGCCCAGAGGAGCTTCTGATCAGGTCCACAGCTCCTTCTCACCTCGGTCCAGAGGAGCTTCTGATCAAGTCCACAGCTCCTTCTCACTTCGGCCCAGAAGAGCTTCTGATCAGGTCCACAGCTCCTTCTCGCCTCGGTCCAGTGGAGCTTCTGATCAAGTCCACAGCTCCATCTCGCCTCGGCCCCAGAGGAGTGCAGCACAAACAGCAGATCAAAAGTACCATTCCACCTTGTTTGCACGTCAGTCATTAGCTTGTGTTCCGGCAGATTGAGCAGCTTGTGCTTTTCCTGCAGGACGGTAACGTACGTAACGTAAAGTATTGATACTGTGTGCTGCCTGGTGGTTAAGGCACAGCACACGTATGCCAGGCTCCGGGTGCGGCCAGCCGCAGTGTTATGCGTTTGGGTCCCGACTCCGGCTGTTTGCTGCGTATCCTCCCCTTTCTCTCATCCCCCACTTCACCCTGGCTTCTCCTGTCTAGTAAAGCTTATGGGCCACAAACATCTCAAAAAATAAAATATCAATACAGTGACTCAGTATTGATACTCGTATCAATTCTGAGTCCGTGACTATATATTGCTGTATCGATTTATCGACACAACCCTAGTCTAGTGTCTTCACCCAGTCACGGCTGACTTTCTGTTTCATAATCATTATGCTGCCCAGTCAGTTTAAAATACGCCGCTCTCTCCTCTGTTGTGCTTTAGTTGCCACAGGTCTGCACGGAAACGAGCTCAGTGTGAAACAAGAGCCACAAGTAGTTTTGTGCGCTCTGTGCACCACAGATCCACGCTGTTTGTATTAAATATGTATCGACTTCAGCAATCTTCACAACACCCACCATTGTATCTGATGGTCACCTCTGAAATCTGATTTACATGCCAGTGTAACATACAGATGGACATTGGACTGCTAAACATAATTCCAGTGAGGTTTATTTTTGCTGGAATTATACGTTGTATCAATCATACTTTTTATTAGCAGCAGCATGGGTTTATGTAACATGGATATTTCTCTCTTTCAGGAGCCTGTTTTCTAGGAAGCCCAAAGAGTGCAAGGCGTCTTCCCACAATGCAGCATCCTGGAGACTGTTCACCAAAGCGCCAATAAAAGAAAGTGATCCCAAACACACAGACGAGGCCTTTCCTCAGGTTAGTATCACAATATTTGCCCTTTTGAAAAGAAAATGTCTACACGCTCACTAAATATCTTAGTGACTCATGAGCAAAGTTCAGTGCATTTACCAAACAAAATTGTTATTAGTTAAATAATATGTGGACTGTTATGTAGTTTATGTATGAATGCAATTCTGAAATGATCGTAGGATCAGGTTTAGTACAACTGAAAGAGAATGGAGCAAGGATGATAGCAGGTAAAACTTAAAAATAAGATGACTATCTTCAGGCTGAGTCATCATTTTATGCCTGTTCATTCACTTCACTAATCACGTTTGTCAGAGGGTCAAGTTAAGTATTTTACTCAAACAAGTTAACTATGTAATCTCTTGGCAGATTGCGCTTTCAGACACATGTATATCTTTTAAAACCCCTTCCACCTTCATTCTGAAGGCTGGTACCGGTCCATACTTTTGCTCAGATTCATTTTCACTGGGCAAAAACAGAAGCTATGGCAAGGCTAAACTAGGGCTATTTTTGTGACTGACAACCACTCAACACCAGAGCCTTTTTACAAAATGTTTTAGAAGTGCTAATATCAGCTAATATAGCTATATATGTTATTATCTTTTTTCTTATTCATTTACAGTAGAGCTGGGTTGAAAAAATCGATTTTCCGATTTTTAATCGATTGACATATTAATGACCGATTATCGATTTGTACGTCCAAAGATCGATTTATTTATTTTTAAATATTTTTTTAATTAAAATTATTTTCTACATTTCCCTCAGTGAACTTCAATCTATCTTCAAGAAAGATAATTCAGGACTCCTGGATTATCTTTCTTGAAGGTAGATTGACCCTTAACCTTTTCATCAGTCTTCCATCAGTAACTACCAATACTTGTAAGATTTGCTGTTTAATATTGATATAATACTAGTTTTAATATGTTGCTTCTCTACACAGTCATGAAGTGAAGGAAACAGATCAAATACATTTTTCATTTTTCATAACATTAACCCCTGAATCGAAATCGGATCGAATCGGAAATCAGATCGAAATCGGAACGAATCGGATGGGATCTGAGAAATCGGAAAAAAACGATTTTGAAATGTAAAAATCGGAATTGATTCTTGAAATTTGAATCGAAACCCAGCTCTAATTTACAGTATATAATTTAGCCTATATCCACGGATTTCTTGTCATTGTTTGCTGTGCGATTTATATAATATGCGATTCAGTCTTCTCGTCAGTACAATGAGGACACCATCAACATCTGAGTCATTCTCTTTCACAGGATTAGGAGTCAATAAATCCCTCTAAAACTAACAGGAAAATAACACACTGACTGAAACACATTTAGTATTATGTGCCTCATGTACTTGGAAACAGCTGTCGCCGGTAAATTTGGAACCTTCATGGACCAAGCACAAGTTTACTCAACACAAACATACACATAACACAACACTGAAATTGAAAATGTTTAACTTAAAAATTGCATTTTCTGTAAAACAAACAAACATGGGGGGGTGGGCGCCGCCTCTAAGAAAGCATTGGATTCTGTTAGCTGGCCATAGTTCTTTAAGTGCTGAACACATTTCTAATAGATCGCCTTATGTTATCTTGTTTTTTTCGTTTGTTAATAAATCTTGTCTGATCATTTTGGATTACGTTTGGGAATATTTGTTTCATTATTTTGGGCATATTTGAGGTGTAGATATGATAGTCCATATTGCACAGTGCCCTGTTAAACGTTGTTGAGAGCAAAGGAGTCATTTAGAGCCTTGTACCACACCAATGTCACTATTAGTTCTAGAAATCTTTATTAGTATAGAAACAAATTTTCTTGACCGTTTCACGATTCACATTTCTTGTCTGAGTAAATTCAAAGTTCTTTTTGTAGATTACTTTTGGTATTCCTTGGTATCTTTCGAGATTTCTTGTCCAAGTTACAATTTTCCCTATGTTTTAGAGTGGTGGAATAATACTTGTAGTTAGTTCTAGAACTACTTTGTTGTTGTTGTTGTTGTTGTGTTACTTTTAATAGTGGTTGGCAGACAACTGAAAAGGTACATTTAGGTCTATGTCTATGTCTAGTACTTGTAGTGTTTTCGTCATACAATGATCAAAGCAACTGTCCAGACCTACTTGAACTACTTTGTAGTAGCCCCTTATGTAGCCCCTTATGTAGCCCCTCCCCTCTTCCCAGTACACCGGTCCAGACCTATGAGTGGTGCTCATGCACATGCTATGACCCTCACCACCCATTTCAGGGCTTTAAGGGCAGCAAGGCCGAGCTCGCACTTTTCACATTGTGTATTATATTCTGTATAGCAGATAATCATTATTCATTATTATTCATTTTTGCCACAGGGTTTTTTAGACAGGGATCCTCTGGGACAGTTTTCCATTTGCAGTTTGATTGTTTCATTGTTTGAAGTTAACAAACCTGCATCATTTTAGCTTTTTTCATCATTTGTGTCTGGTGAAGGATAGCTGTTGTCTGACCAGCCATTCCCAACACGTTTTGGCAAACTACTTATCAAAACTGTGTGGGTCTGGGGCTCGACCGCTGCGTTTCAATTTCTAGGGCGGAGTTTAGAGAGCAGAGACAGAACCAATCACATAAACCCAGAAGTGACGCAAAAAACGCGACGCGCTTAACCGGATATTAAGTAGCCCGTATCTCAGTGTGACGCGTTAAAACCTGCGCCTGGGATTAGATAGGTAAATGGATGACCGACGACTTCATTGGCTCTGACTCTGATTCCAGACCCTTACGGATTCGAACAGAATGTGGGCGGGGCTGGCGGGTCAGGCAAGGATAGCTGTAGTCTGATGGTCACATGGGTTTTATATTTGATTCAGGAATTTATGAAACTAAATTAGTGTCCATCTTCCAAAAAATAACTGTTTATAAAATTTAGATCAAGCTTCCCTGTCCACAAGCTCTCAAAGCATTCAAGAGCACAGACTTTGTGTTCTAAAATATAATACTTGGACAGTAGGAAATTAGGTTAAGGTGAAGACTGTCTGCAAGTAGGCTGATAATGTTTATTAGCATAGCCACTTAATGAATGTGGTAGTTGAATGCGAAAACTAGCATTAGCCAGTGATTTCTCCTGATGGCAGTCATCTATTTATGGCGCCTAACATGGTTTTTGGGGATGTTTATGGAAGAATTAGCCTTGTCATATTTTATTTGTTCTTTTATGTGAGAATTCCACACATGTAATATATTCCACATTAAGAACAGGAGTAGTAAGAAGACCAAGTCTTGCATAACCCATGAAAGTGGGAGGAGCAGGGAAGAGGAGGAGGAGGGTAACAGATGTGGGGCTGGCTGCAGGACTGCTGACACGTCAAAGTGTGGAGGAAGAGAGAAGACGCCACATGATCTGTTTAGCATGTGTGAGAATGGAAACTTTACTTTCTTACTGACGAGAAGGCTACAGCACAGTATCTGTCACAACTGGAACCCTCTCCCCCTTCCACAACATGAAGTAGAGTGTTTGTTTTTGTTGTTTTATGTTTAAAAAAATGCATATAAAAAACAATAAGTGTTTTAACCCATGCACTTTGAAGTCATCTCACTCTGGCTTGAAAATCTTTTTCATGGCATATTTTCAGTTAGTAAAAGGTGTGAATAGTGCTACGGCTTAAGCTATTAGATTCGATAATTCTACATCACATTCCAGGAAATGTGTCTGTGTGACCTTTCAATGTGAATATATGCTGCTTTTACCCGTGCTACCAGAAAGTCAGTGTGTTTCTTCTAAATGTCAATCCATAAACAAATGAATGAAGCCCTAGGGATGCACCAATATCGATTCTGGTGCTAATAATGGATTGGATGTCGATTCCAGATCTTGGAATACTGACCCCATTCCCTGATCAGCCTTGTATTTTGGTGATTATGAACATAACACACCTCGTATTAAAGCTCAGAACATTTTGAATTTGCTACATTTATTTTGCTTTTACATTAAATGTAAGCAGAAGGCTGTAGGTAGTACAAGGAGCTATGTCACAATTTCCTGCTTAATCTCACTGAATATGGACCTGCTGTCACTCAGGACCATACAGACTTAGTTTTGCAGTTTGTATTATTTATTTTTGATCACTATGCACAAAAACTTCAGAAGGCAAGAGCATCTTTAGCATCATTAGCATATGCTAATTGTGGCAGCCTGGGTCAAAGTTCAGCGGTTACACTTAAAATAATTCAACTTTTCGAATCACATTATGCACAGGAGTGAAATCCAACTCTTGAACAGAATAGAGAGCCTTTTAGCTGTATTTTCAACATGTTTGCAGTTGCAAAGTGTAGAACTGCTATTGGCCTTAAATACGTAATATGAAATTATATGTCTGTTTATTATAGTAATATCAACCTATTGCATTTTTGTAGTAGCTTAACTGACATCTTCTCAAGTATTGGTATTGACATCAGAAGTGAAAAAGCTGCATCAGAAGAAGCGTCTAACTTTGTTCAAATGAAAACGCCACGACCACTTAAACCTAAACCTTTAAATGGTGGGATAGTGATCATATTCTGGAGCACTTTAACAGTAATGGAAAGCCCAAAATATAATGTTAATCTATAATTGATTGAACAATAAGTCAAAGTAATTGCTTTCACAGTAAGGATTCATGTTTTGCTGCTCATAGTAAGGAGGTGTTTTTCTAGGTGATCTGAAGGTTTTGAGTATAATCATTTTTAATGAACTGTTACTCAGTGTATGCTTTAAATTAACACCTTAAAATGTATTTTAATTTAACAAGATACAAAATAATTTCAAAATCAATTAATTTGTCATGTCTGTATTAATAGAAAATATAAATGTAATGTTTTTATTCTATTACTAGCCCAACCAACTGTTGAGCATGTGTGAGCCTGCTCCTGTCATGTGACCTCTCAGCTCTCATAATAAACCATAGCTGAAACTAGTGCATATCATATGACTTCACACACATGATCCCTTCAGAGTACCAGTGGCTCCCTCTCCTGGTGAGGAGCAGTGATGGCAATGAAAGGCCTTTTGTGGTGGCTTTACAGCTGTGCGCTCCATCAATGCACTGTTCAATCAGAGAACACAGGCTCGATTTAGCACCACCAAAACGGGGATAGACAAAGCTGTATGGCGCGTACAATGACTGCTGTAACCCCAGAGGACGTGTGAGAAATACTACGTTACTTCTGATGAGAAGAAATACACATTTATTTTTAATGGTTAATGGTCAATATTCAAGCATGTTGCCATACATTTTACAGTTATTTAGGTTAGACTGATTAAAAGTGGGTCCGCATACTGATATTAAAATTAGGGATGCAAGATATTTTGCAATACAATTGAAATTGCAATGTTTATTGTCTTATTCGGTCAAGAAGCTGCTAATTCTATAGTGTAGATCTTTACAAACATGAAATGCATGCATTTTGTATTTGTTGAGCAGATCTTGTTTCAGTCTTCTGTCAAATGTTGATGCTCATGGATGTGCTTCAAATGAGAACTTAGAGCATAATCTAATTATTAAAACATATATTAACCAGTTCCAAATCACTGAAGAAGCTTTCTTTTTTACCTGCAGTTTACATGTTTCGAGCAATCCCACGCCCAGAAATGGGCATTTGTGATTATGAATTACAATTATTATGTAATTATATATAATTCGTATTATGCAATAATCACAGATTTTGTGGAATTACCTTAAATATTCCGTCTCCTTTATGTCTTGTTACCATAATATTCTAACCCTGTTTAGACCACTACAAAAATTGAAGGCAAATGGGCTGAACAATAAAAAACAATTTTTTAAAGTTTTGTGTTTTCCTGTCTTTGCACATTTTAAACAAGAGGACATTCGAGAGTTTGCAGAGGTCTTAACAACAGGGTTAGCAGGTTTTAGACAGAATGTTTCTTGAATAACTGCAATGTTCAAGATTATCTTATTGAGAATAATAGTCATTACAATCTAATCATATTTAATCAGGTGCTGGTTGCATTGTAGTTGAGGGCCCTGGAGACCTTCTGGGTCTTAGGGAGCACATTAGTGTTATATTATTTAGTTTCTCTTGTCTCATACTCATGTTTCAGTGTTGTGTGTATTCACCAGGAGGAGCAGCAGAAAGAGTCCGGCGCAACCTCATCCTCCCAGTGTTCCTCCTCAGCTCGCAGAAAGAACCTGGAGTTCGAGCCTCTGTCCACCAGCGCACTTATCCTGGAGGACCGACCCTCGTGAGTGACACACACACACACACACACACACACACTGTAGAAAATGTGGCAGCCTGGAGGCAAACCATTTCCCTGTGCTTTGGAACTGTCCTGTTCAGAAATATTGGACTGAAATCAACAGCCTAGCCTATTTACAATGAAGGGGGCTCTGGCCCTTTAACTCCGACAAGTTGTGGCTCTTGTTAGCGCAATAGCTGTTCTATGCTGCTAACAACAACAGGACAAAGCAGACCAAAGATGGATCAAGACCTGAATGATGCGTATCGTGACTCCCGAATCCCGATGCATTGTTGCACCCATACTACTTCAGAAGGGGGGCCTCTAGAGATAGCTGCAGCATTGGTGTGCCTTCTGTCGTGCAGACCTGGTGGACCCAAGCCAGGAAGTCCAAGGAATTGTCTGTAGACTTCCGAGACAGGATTGTCAGGCACAGATCAAGGAAAGGGTAGAGAAAAAAATGTGCAACATTGAAGATTCCTATAAGCACAGTGGCCTCCATCATCCATAAATGGAAAAAGTTTAGAGCCACCAAGACTCTTCCTAGAGCTGGGCCTGGCCAAACTAAGCAATCGGGGAAGAAAGGCCTTTGTCAGGGAGGGTACCAAGAACCTGATTGTCACTCTGACAGCTCTCCAGTGTGTCCCTGTGGAGCAGAGGTCACCACCGTGGGCACCTGGGCCACTTTTGGCCTCTCTGTCGCCCGCATGGATCTGTTCTAAATCTAGAACAGCTCTGTTAAAGCGTTCTCGTTTCGCCAAGAGAACTAGACAGGTAGACACGGCAACAGACGAGATAACCAGCTCCATGTCACTTTTTTTTTTTTCAAAATACACAAAGTAATTGCGTAGTTACAAGCCGCTAAAACGCCAAATCGAAAGTGACGCATCCTACATGTGCGCGGACAGCGCTGGATCTGCGGCACGATGCGCAGGGAAGGGACGTGTTTAGACGAGCAAAAAGGAGACAAATAATGTGCAATACCTTTTGAGAATGTCAGGAGTAGGCTGTAGAGAGAGAGCAGAGGAGGAGCTGCCAGCACCAGAATTAAACCAGGGCTAAAGTTTAAATCAGGACTCACACAGGACCAAGTCCAATCCAAACATATTTAAGCAGGTCTAACCCAAACCAGGACCTGCGTTGGGCTGTTTGGGCAAACACATGCACATTAGTGGCCAGCTGGAGATCATTTTGTAGGGCTTGGGCAGTGCTCCTCCAGTTCCTTCTTGCGCAAAGGAGCAGGTAGCGGTCCTGCTGCGGGGTTGCTGCCCTCCTTCTGCCCCCTCCTTGTCTCCTGGGTGTACTGGCCTGTCTCCTGGTATCTCATCCATGCTCTCGACACTGTGCTGGGAAACACAGCAAACCTTTTTGCAGTGCAGATTGATGTATTATCCTTGATGAGCTGCACTACATGAGCAACTTGTGTGGGTTGAAGAGCCCGCCTCATGTTACCGCTAGTGGTGAAAGATGCAAAAGTGCCAAAAAATTGTGGGAAATGGTGGTTCCTTTTCAGAGGTGTCTTTCTTATTGCCTCCTGTTTCCACCTGTTGATTTAAAGTCTGTGTGACTTCCTAACTGGACAGGGAGGTAAGTTTTATTAACTTGGAGTTACAATTTGTTGTTCAAGCGTTTCCTTTACTTTTTGAGCCGTGTATTTGTATATATGTGCATATATGTTTATACATTATACGATCTAAACCACAGGTCTAGTTGGTCCCAGTGTATGCTCAGACATGTGAGTGAACTGTTTGCACCTGAAGGCACAGTTGATTTTCTGCACAAACACTAAAGTCCCATTTTCCATGTAATAACTGAAAATGTTGTTTCAGAAACCTGCCTGCAAAGTCCATGGAGGAGACGCAGAGGCACAAGCAAGAGTACGAGGAGATGGTGGCAGGGGCCAAGAGGAGAGGTAATGCACCAGCATTGTGATATTTCAGCACTTTATGCAGATTTCAACTTCGGGCACTCTGAGCTTTTCTTAATTTATTCTCTTTTGTCCATCATCTGATAAAGGGGAACTATCAAGCACCTTGGCATGTGAAAGCTGCAACCCTTTTATTTCCAATCAACTAAAATATTGTGGGAAGATTCGGGATCAGTTTGTCCAAACACACACAAAATACATTCAAATTCATAACTTCTTTACACGTTTGATACAACACAAGTGTATTTCAGCAGCAGCTGCTTTACACCTTCCTTACTTTCCTTATATTGTATTTACCAATTTGAAACATTTTGGCCTTTAAACAAAACAAAATGTGTATAATTAACACATGGCACATGACTCATTTGAACACACCATCCCCACTGTCAAACATGGTGGTGGTGCAGCATCATGCTGTGGGGATGATGTTCAGGAGGGAAAGAGAAGCTGCACAAAGTTGACGAGAAGATCGATGGAGCCAAACACGGGCAATCTTTGAAGAAATCCTTTTGGCATCTGTAAAAGACTTGAGACTGGGGTGCAGGTTCACCTTCCAGCAGGGCAACAACCATAAACATAAAGCCAGAGCTACAGTGGAATGTTTAAAAAAAACATATTCATGTGACTGGCCCAGTCAAAGTCTAGACCTATTTCCATTGAGAATCTGTGGCACAATCTGAACTGGTGTTCACAAGCTTGAGCTGTTATGCACCGAATAATGAGCAAAAAATTCAGTCTGTAGGAGTGCAAAGCCGGGGATATGCAGCTGTAAGTGCAGATAAAGTATCCATAAAGTATTAACTCAGGGGGCCTATATTCTTTGACACGCTGCACTTTTTAGTTTTGATTTTGAAAAAAAATCTGAAAATAATGTTTAAATATAGCCGCAAGCGGCAATGATCGGCCCTCGCCACGCCGCAAGAGGAGGGGGCGCTAACGCGCCCCAATTGTCCTTTTAGTACGCCTACTGCTGAATCTGTGACGCTGTCACATCTTCTCCCCTTTGTTTTACCATCAAAAAGCAATTTTATTTTGAATTCTTGGCAAAATAACTTTTGATGGTTCACCCCTGAAGATGAGTCTCACCAAATTTCAGGTTAATATGTCTAACGCCCTAAGAGGAGTTCGTGAAAGTCTAAAGTGTAAACATGTTCTGGCGATTTCCCCATTGGAATAACATGGAAGGTTTCGGTCATCGTTACGGCAACGCCATAACAATTATGACATGGGTCTCATTGACTTTTTTGATGGGGATGCCAAAATTGAGTTGTGTGTCAAATTTCATATAATTTCACAAAACTAAATATTTAACCTCCATATAAAATCTGTAGGGGGCGCTGTGGCTCCAAATTAATTTATTTCACTTCAAGTAGGTTTAGGGCAAAGAGTTTAACAACTGATTCTAATTTGACGCAATTCGGACTTTATCTGCGCAAACGGCAGAAATGTTAAATTTGGGAGATTTCTGAAATTCTTGCTACAGTTTGCGGCTTCGCCGCACAGAGACCGTGAGAGGTATCAATGTAATTTGGATAACTTTTGATGTCCCACTCCTCAGTAGCATTTTCACCAAATTTCAGCTTTTTAGGGCCAACGCCCTGGGAGGAGTTCGTAAAAGTACGACGTTTGGAAAAACTCCGAAGTCATGTTTAGCAATTTTTGAAGCAATATGGCGACATTTGGTTGGGCGGACGGCGTTGCCGTAAAAATATTTTTTACTTCTCTTGTCACCATCTACCTCTGCGCCAAATTTCATGATTCTACGATCAGATTTTCTTTGGGTCATTTCCCATCTCTCAATGCATTTTTGGTACATTTGGGGGCGCTGACGCGCCAATTTTTTTAATTTTAGAAAAAGGAAATAGCCAGAATGTAGAGAGGCACGATTTTTAGACGTGTGCAAATTTTTGTGACTTTTCGTCAATGTTCACTGGGTGAAAAATAGGGGGGTTGGTCCCGAGAAGAAAGAAAGAAGAAGAAAGAAGAAAGAAGATTAAAGCCGCAAGCGGCATCCAACGGCCCTCGCGGGCCGCCGGCCTTCCGACTCTGCGCTTTCGACTTGATAAAGATGGCGCCCTTATTGTGTTGTATTAAAAAAGAACTTGACAGACGGTGACACAATTGACATGGCAAATCCAGTGCAAATGAACACAAATGTCGGTCAAATGTGCGGGTCCGCCACACAGAGACCGTGACACTTGGAATAAAAATATGGATAAGTTTTGATGCTCCGCTTGTGTAGATGATTTTCCCCAAATATGAGCTTGATCGAGCTATTGCCCTTAGAGGAGTTTGTTAAAGTGTGAAGCGTAAATGTGAACATTTCAGAGATTTCGCTGTTTTCCCATTTCTGACATATATTTGCAGGTCCGCCACACAGAGACCGTAGCACTTAGAATCAAAATATGGACAAGTTTTGATGCCCCGCTTGTGTAGATGATATTCTCCAAATATGAACTTGATCGGACAATCGCCCTAGGAGGAGTTCGTTAAAGTGTGAAGCATAAAAATGTGGTGATTTGAGCGATTGTACGATTTTCCCATAAGGATAACATGGGATGTTTCTGTCATCGCTACGGTTACGCCGTACAAAATATGACTTTGGCTCTCATACTTTTATGATCAGGATGGCAAATTAGAATTTTGTTCAAAATATCATGTCATTTGGAAAAACTCTATTGTTTATAGGCTACTCTGAAGGCCAAATAGTCAGAATTCTGGGAAACGTTTGCGGCTCCGTTGCACAGAGACCGTAAAAGCTATCCTTAAAATTTGGATAACTTTAGATGCACCACTTGTCTAGAGGACGTACACCGATTTTGAGGTCGGTGGGCAAAACGCACTAGGAGGAGTTCGTTAAAGTGTGAAACAGAAAAATGTGGATATTCGAGAGATTTAGCGGTTTTCCCATAGGGATAACATGGGAGGTTTATGTCATCGCTACGACTACGCCGTAAAAATTAAGGCATTTGTCTGATTGGCTTTTTTGATCGGGACGCCAAAATAGAATTTTGGGTAAAGTTTAGAAAATTTTGGTAAAACTAATTTTTGACCTTCAATGTTAATTTAAAGGTCACTCTGTAGGGGGCGCTATCGCGCCCATTTCAATTTTGTCATCATAAACTGGTCCAAACTAGAAAGTTGAACAACTGATTCAAATTTGGTCCTAATCGGACTTGTTTTGATCAAATGGGAACAATTTTTAGATCTGCAATATCCCAAAATAAGTTGTCCAACTTTGCGGCTGCGCCGCACACAGACCGTAAGAGGTATCTGAAAAAATTGGATAACTTTAGATGCCCCACTTGTTCAGAGGACCTCCGCCGATTTTGAAGTTGGTGGGCAAAACGCCCTAGGAGGAGTTCGTCAAAGTTTGACGTGAACAAAATGGCTAACACAGCGTGTTTTCATTTTCAAAGGAAGATGGCGGCCATAGGGTAAGTCTGGGGGCGTGGCCACAATAATATTTGTTTTTTGTCCTCACAAGAGGAATGCGTGTTCCGAATTTCGTAGCTTTACGACAAAGTTGACCTCGGGGCGTCTCCCATAGGCGCAATGTATTTTGACTTTTGTCGGTGGCGCTGTCGCGCCATTTTTTTAGGGAAAAAAAAATGGCCCAGAAAAAACAAAATTTTTCGCCGATTCTGAATTTTGGGCAAAGTTTGGTGAGTTTTTGAGCATGTTCAGGGGGTCAAATTAGAGTTCAAAGCGATGAAGAACAAGAAAAATAATAATAAATATAGCCGCAAGCGGCAATGATCGGCCCTCGCCACGCCGCCGCCACACCGCCGCCACGCCGCAAGAGGAGGGGGCGCTAACGCGCCCCAATTGTCCTTTTATTACGCCTACTGCTGAATCTGTGACGCTGTCACATCTTCTCCCCTTTGTTTTACCATCAAAAAGCTATTTTATTTTGAATTCTTGGCAAAATGTGCGGCTTTGCCGCACAGACACCGTGACTCTTTGAATGAAAATGTGGATAACTTTTGATGGTCCACCCCTGAAGATGAGTCCCACCAAATTTCAGGTTAATAGGGCTGACGCCCTGGGAGGAGTTTGTGAAAGTCTAAAGTGTAAACATGTTCTGGCGATTTCCCCATTGGAATAACATGGAAGGTTTCGGTCATCGTTACGGCAACGCCATAACAATTATGACATGGGTCTCATTGACTTTTTTGATGGGGATGCCAAAATTGAGTTGTGTGTCAAATTTCATATAATTTCACAAAACTAAATATTTAACCTCCATATAAAATCTGTAGGGGGCGCTGTGGCTCCAAATTAATTTATTTCACTTCAAGTAGGTTTAGGGCAAAGAGTTTAACAACTGATTCTAATTTGACGCAATTCGGACTTTATCTGCGCAAACGGCAGAAATGTTAAATTTGGGAGATTTCTGAAATTCTTGCTACAGTTTGCGGCTTCGCCGCACAGAGACCGTGAGAGGTATCAATGTAATTTGGATAACTTTTGATGTCCCACTCCTCAGTAGCATTTTCACCAAATTTCAGCTTTTTAGGGCCAACGCCCTGGGAGGAGTTCGTAAAAGTACGACGTTTGGAAAAACTCCGAAGTCATGTTTAGCAATTTTTGAAGCAATATGGCGACATTTGGTTGGGCGGACGGCGTTGCCGTAAAAATATTTTTTACTTCTCTTGTCACCATCTACCTCTGCGCCAAATTTCATGATTCTACGATCAGATTTTCTTTGGGTCATTTCCCATCTCTCAATGCATTTTTGGTACATTTGGGGGCGCTGACGCGCCAATTTTTTTAATTTTAGAAAAAGGAAATAGCCAGAATGTAGAGAGGCACGATTTTTAGACGTGTGCAAATTTTTGTGACTTTTCGTCAATGTTCACTGGGTGAAAAATAGGGGGGTTGGTCCCGAGAAGAAAGAAAGAAGAAGAAAGAAGAAAGAAGATTAAAGCCGCAAGCGGCATCCAACGGCCCTCGCGGGCCGCCGGCCTTCCGACTCTGCGCTTTCGACTTGATAAAGATGGCGCCCTTATTGTGTTGTATTAAAAAAGAACTTGACAGACGGTGACACAATTGACATGGCAAATCCAGTGCAAATGAACACAAATGTCGGTCAAATGTGCGGGTCCGCCACACAGAGACCGTGACACTTGGAATAAAAATATGGATAAGTTTTGATGCTCCGCTTGTGTAGATGATTTTCCCCAAATATGAGCTTGATCGAGCTATTGCCCTTAGAGGAGTTTGTTAAAGTGTGAAGCGTAAATGTGAACATTTCAGAGATTTCGCTGTTTTCCCATTTCTGACATATATTTGCAGGTCCGCCACACAGAGACCGTAGCACTTAGAATCAAAATATGGACAAGTTTTGATGCCCCGCTTGTGTAGATGATATTCTCCAAATATGAACTTGATCGGACAATCGCCCTAGGAGGAGTTCGTTAAAGTGTGAAGCATAAAAATGTGGTGATTTGAGCGATTGTACGATTTTCCCATAAGGATAACATGGGATGTTTCTGTCATCGCTACGGTTACGCCGTACAAAATATGACTTTGGCTCTCATACTTTTATGATCAGGATGGCAAATTAGAATTTTGTTCAAAATATCATGTCATTTGGAAAAACTCTATTGTTTATAGGCTACTCTGAAGGCCAAATAGTCAGAATTCTGGGAAACGTTTGCGGCTCCGTTGCACAGAGACCGTAAAAGCTATCCTTAAAATTTGGATAACTTTAGATGCACCACTTGTCTAGAGGACGTACACCGATTTTGAGGTCGGTGGGCAAAACGCACTAGGAGGAGTTCGTTAAAGTGTGAAACAGAAAAATGTGGATATTCGAGAGATTTAGCGGTTTTCCCATAGGGATAACATGGGAGGTTTATGTCATCGCTACGACTACGCCGTAAAAATTAAGGCATTTGTCTGATTGGCTTTTTTGATCGGGACGCCAAAATAGAATTTTGGGTAAAGTTTAGAAAATTTTGGTAAAACTAATTTTTGACCTTCAATGTTAATTTAAAGGTCACTCTGTAGGGGGCGCTATCGCGCCCATTTCAATTTTGTCATCATAAACTGGTCCAAACTAGAAAGTTGAACAACTGATTCAAATTTGGTCCTAATCGGACTTGTTTTGATCAAATGGGAACAATTTTTAGATCTGCAATATCCCAAAATAAGTTGTCCAACTTTGCGGCTGCGCCGCACACAGACCGTAAGAGGTATCTGAAAAAATTGGATAACTTTAGATGCCCCACTTGTTCAGAGGACCTCCGCCGATTTTGAAGTTGGTGGGCAAAACGCCCTAGGAGGAGTTCGTCAAAGTTTGACGTGAACAAAATGGCTAACACAGCGTGTTTTCATTTTCAAAGGAAGATGGCGGCCATAGGGTAAGTCTGGGGGCGTGGCCACAATAATATTTGTTTTTTGTCCTCACAAGAGGAATGCGTGTTCCGAATTTCGTAGCTTTACGACAAAGTTGACCTCGGGGCGTCTCCCATAGGCGCAATGTATTTTGACTTTTGTCGGTGGCGCTGTCGCGCCATTTTTTTAGGGAAAAAAAAATGGCCCAGAAAAAACAAAATTTTTCGCCGATTCTGAATTTTGGGCAAAGTTTGGTGAGTTTTTGAGCATGTTCAGGGGGTCAAATTAGAGTTCAAAGCGATGAAGAACAAGAAAAATAATAATAAATATAGCCGCAAGCGGCAATGATCGGCCCTCGCCACGCCGCCGCCACACCGCCGCCACGCCGCAAGAGGAGGGGGCGCTAACGCGCCCCAATTGTCCTTTTATTACGCCTACTGCTGAATCTGTGACGCTGTCACATCTTCTCCCCTTTGTTTTACCATCAAAAAGCTATTTTATTTTGAATTCTTGGCAAAATGTGCGGCTTTGCCGCACAGACACCGTGACTCTTTGAATGAAAATGTGGATAACTTTTGATGGTCCACCCCTGAAGATGAGTCCCACCAAATTTCAGGTTAATAGGGCTGACGCCCTGGGAGGAGTTTGTGAAAGTCTAAAGTGTAAACATGTTCTGGCGATTTCCCCATTGGAATAACATGAAAGGTTTCGGTCATCGTTGGGCAACGCCATAACAATTATGACATGGGTCTCATTGACTTTTTTGATGGGGATGCTAAAATTGAGTTTTGTGTCAAATTTCATATAATTTCGCAAAACTAAACATTTAACCTCCATATAAAATCTGTAGGGGGCGCTGTGGCGCCAAATGAATTTATTTCACTTCAAGTAGGTTTAGGGCAAAGAGTTTAACAACTGATTCTAATTTGACGCAATTCGGACTTTATCTGCGCAAACGGCAGAAATTTTAAATATGGGAGATTTCTGAAATTCTAGCTACAGTTTGCGGCTTCGCCGCACAGAGACCGTGAGAGGTATCAATGTAATTTGGATAACTTTTGATGTCCCACTCCTCAGTAGCATTTTCACCAAATTTCAGCTTTTTAGGGCCAACGCCCTGGGAGGAGTTCGTAAAAGTACGACGTTTGGAAAAACTCCGAAGTCATGTTTAGCCATTTTTGAAGCAATATGGCCGACATTTGGTTGGGCGGACGGCGTTGCCGTAATAATATTTTTTACTTCTCTTGTCACCATCTACCTCTGCGCCAAATTTCATGATTCTACGATCAGATTTTTTTGGGGTCATTTCCCATCTCTCAATGCATTTTTGGTACATTTGGGGGCGCTGACGCGCCAATTTTTTTTATTTTAGAAAAGGGAAATAGCCAGAATGTAGAGAGGCACGATTTTTAGAGGTGTGAACATTTTTGTGACTTTTCGTCAATGTTCACTGGGTGAAAAATAGGGGGGTTGGTCCCGAGAAGAAGAAGAAGAAAGAAAGAATAATATTCCGATGCGAAAACAATGTTTCCCATTTTTCAAATATCATAAACTATACATTTTCGGAAAGCGCTCGCGCTTTCCTACCTCATGGTGTGGGTCCCTGGTCACTGACGGGTACTTTCGTTAATTTTGAGTGGGCTCCGCCCACTTTGTGTTTTTGGCCCTCTATACAGTAATAATGTTCAATTTTTGCATTACATGCTTATATGCACGGAACATGCAAGAGATGGGGAACGTATTCGTGAGCTACTTAGCGCAAATGAGTGCTTTATATGGGGATGACGACCGCTTCGCGGTCGTCATCTCAATGTAAAGTGCTCGTTTAGTGCGCACTTTTGCACGGGCTTCGCCCGTTTACAACGGTAATGTTCCATTTTCCTACTACTAATTAGTATGCACGGGGCGTGCATGAGTGAAGGAGTGCGTTAGTGAGTGTTTGGAAGTGGGCGAGCGCTTCGCGCTCGATTTCGTGCGCACTACGTGCGCACTTTCGCAGCCGTGCTTCGCACGGCCTTACGAGATTAATTGGCCTCTCGCCAGCTTGTGGCGCTCGGGCCTAATAATAATAATATTTTTAGCAAAAACAATATAGCCGTTTCCACTATAACAACAAATGATACATCGTTTGAAAGCTCTAAGCCTTCCCGATGCCGTCATGGGGTGGAATCATCATTACGAGCGCTTACGCGCTCGTCACTCCCTATTCCGTCGGGATGCCCCGCCCACTCCCCATAGACTTCCATTGATTTGAGCAGATACAAGCATGACCCATGCCTGCGGCATGGATTTTTGCGTACGGGACGATGCCAGGAGGGTTTTTGGAGGAATGCAGCGCTTCGCGCTGCTGTTGTCAACAATGAGTGAATGGGCTACGCCCATTCACTCATTGTTGACTATTTCTGTCATAGCAGGAGTAAGTATGCATGATCCATGCCTTCGGCATGGGCTAGTTCACTGTACTTGCCAGGGGCGACGGGTACCAAACATGCGGGCTGTGCCCGCATGTTTGGTCAGACAGTTGCAACGCGTTGCGGGAGCAATAGGCCCTCCGCCCTGCTGGGGCTCGGGCCTAAATATTCCGATGCGAAAACAATGTTTCCCATTTTCCAAATATCATAAACTATACATTTTCGGAAAGCGCTCGCGCTTTCCTACCTCGTGGTGTGGGTCCCTGGTCACTGACGGGTACTTTCGTTAATTTTGAGTGGGCTCCGCCCACTTTGTGTTTTTGGCCCTCTATACAGTTATAATGTTGAATTTTTGCATTACATGTTTATATGCACGGAACATGCAAGAGATGGGGAACGTCTTCGTGAGCTACTTAGCGCAAACGAGTGCTTTATATGGGTCGTCATCCCAATGTAAAGCGCTCGTTTAGTGCGCACTTTTGCCCGTTTACAATGGTAATGTTCCATTTTCCTACTAATAATTAGTATGCACGGGGCGTGCATGAGTGAAGGAGTGCGTTAGTGAGCGTTTGGAAGTGGGCGAGCGCTTCACGCTCGATTTCGTGCGCACTGCGTGCGCACTTTCGCAGCCGTGCTTCGCACGGCCTTACGGGACTAATAGGCCTCTCGCCAGCTTGTGGCGCTCGGGCCTAATTATTCTTTCACTTCACACGTTGTGTTGCTCTTTCACAATTTATTCAAGTTTGTGGTCATGACGTGACAAAATGTGGAAAGGTTCCAGGTGTACGAGTACTATTGCAAGCCTCTGCAAGTAATGAGTGTTTTTTTGTTGTGGGCCTTAAATGTATAATTTTTTTCAGAGCTGAAAGAAGCCCAGAAGAAGAAGCTGCAGATGAAGGAGAGACATCGGCACGAGGACAGCATCTCCAGTGCTATGGTGGTGTGGAACACAGAGATCCTGCCGCACTGGGACACTGTGTATGTACACCTGTAGAACACACTCGCTACATATGTGACCAGCAGTCTTAAAACAAGGAACAAGTCTCCCCAGAGACATTTTGAGTTATTCACAGATTCTGAAAGTGTACTTTCAAAGCTATCCAATGATGTCTCATCGTACAGTACATCTGATAATATTTGAATAAGTTGTGGTAATTTGAATGTATACACCTCTGAAAAACGTTTACTCCGGGAACTCCTCTGGAAGGGAAAGATTAAAACAATTGCGTGCATGCAAGACTAATCCATGCACCAATGTGTACGGACAGACCCTGCTTTTGCTCTATCTAATGCGCATTGATACCGGGTGCGTTTTTGCCCATGCTTGTCTATATCTATTGCCGGGTACAAGGTCAAGAAGGTCTTGCACAATACGAAATTCGTCAACAACAAGCAAAGTTTTGTCATGTCTGTGAGGAATTGAGGCATGGTTTCTCCCATCTAGCAACTCTTTTGGTGACTTTTGAAGGTAAAAAAAACATGCTCAATATACCAGAGAACTGAACAGCAACCAGATATTGATCCATCAACTTCAAAGCAACAGGCTTCTTTTACGTTTTTTTTGTTTAAAACCGTAACTTACACATGCCGCTGCTCTCTCTATCAGCCCCTACCCGCACTTCTCCCATGTTGTCCTTGGACCTAGGTAAAAGTTACACCTGAGTTTAGAGCACACACGTAACTATAAGTTGGTCTTGACTTTCAAATTTAAGTAGAACGTACGTTAAGAGGGCTTACGGCCAGCTGGTGCACTCGACTCCTGTTCTGGTTGTGATTTACATAGCTGTTGCTATATAAATGTCAATCAAAGGCACACTTGTGTATGGTTTATATTGTATTGTTATTGGGAATTGAATTGTACTCTCTGTGTTTGTAGGAAAGGAAGCAGGCGCGTGAGGGAGCTGTGGTGGCAGGGCCTTCCTCCGAGCGTAAGAGGAAGAGTGTGGAGCCTGGCCATCGGAAATGAGCTCAACATCACCCCAGGTACATACTAAGGGTGGGCGATATTGACAAAATAACATCTTGATATTTTTTGGAGTAGCCCGATACCAATGTTTAGATGATGTTATACTAATCCAACAAAAATACATTGAGGAAAGTAAGTATTTTAACACAGAAATTATAGAGGGGCCTGAAATGTTCATCGTGGGTGCATTTCCACTGTGAGAGACAGAATCTAAGAAATATCAGAAAATCACATTGTATGATCTTTAGATAATTTATTTGTATGTTAGTGCTGCAAATAAATATGTGAACACCTAGCAAGCAGCAATAATTCTGGCTCTCAAAAACCTGTTATTCTGCCTTTAAAAGGTCCACCTCTACTCCACTTATTCATCTAAAATAGTTGCACCTGTTTGTGACCGTGCACAAGGCTGGAAAGGGCTACAGGGCCATTGGGAAGCAACTTGATGCACTGTTGGAGCAATTGTTAGAACATGGAAGAGGCTCAAGATGGCTGTCAATCGCCCTCACGATCTCACGTTGTGGGGTGTCAGTGATGATAAGAAAGGTGAGCAATCTGCCCAGAACTATGGAAGGAGCTGGTCAATAACCTGAAGAGAGCTTGGACCACAGTTTCAAAGGTTACCATCGGTAATATACTACGCCTTCTTGATTTTAAATCATGTTTTGCACAGAAGGTTCCCATGCATAAGTCAGCACATGTCCAGGCCCATCCTAAGTTTGCCTCTGACCATCTGGAGGATCCAGGGGTGGAGGGACCACTCTCCCGGAAGGGGTTGTTGCTGTGAAAGAAAATCTGCAACGGAATTGCTGTCTCCCGGCAGATACACAGGTCTCAGTGTGGACAGTCGAGTCGCAGCCCATCTCAACAGATTGCGAGACACCTCGAGGAGCCGAGTCGATCTGACACCTCCCTGATGGTTGATGTGATATACTGTGAAGGTGTTGTCCGACCGAACCAGAATATGTTTCCCTCTCAGGTGTGGCAGAAAATGCCTGAGCGCCAGAGCACAGCACGCATCTCCAAAACATTGATGTGGTCCCAGCGACCCCTTTGAGACCAAACCCCTTGAACCATCCTCTGCTGCCACACCGCACACCATTCTGTGGTGCAGGAGTCTGTGGTAACCACCTCCTTGCAACACACCACACTGCCTGTCTCTCCAATGGGCCAGTGCATGCAAGCGCTGCCACATCACCCAAAGCCTTTGGTGCCGTGTGGCGTCCAGGTGGAAACTGTTCAGCCACCACTGCAGAGGGCACAATGACCGGAGACAGAGGGGCACAATGCGTGTGACAGAGGTCAGCTTCCGCACAAGTTGAAGAAACTCGATGAAAGGGTGCCGAAACGAGAGACCATATTTTGAATGTTGTCCAGGTGAAGTGATTGACGAGCCTTCATCGGCGGCCAGCACCTGAAGGTCTTGGCTGGTGTCCCGGTTTGCGTGGGGTGCCACGAAATCCCCTGTCAGGACCATATGGGGGGTAGCGCACCCCACCAGACCAACTCTGTGAAGGTGGCCAAAAACTGGGGCCAGCAGTCTGGCGCCTCACGGGCCGAGGGGAGGTCCCTGTTGAGGCCAGAAAGTTGCTGCCTGGTCTGTCGAGCGAGAGCAGTCCACTCCAGTGCTTCCACGGCAGCAGAGCCAAACAACTCTCCCGGCTGCACGGGCACACTGCGGAGGGTCCTACAGCACGCCTCAGTGAGGGGAGACAAAGCAAGCCAAATCTGCCGACGGGCTTGAACAAGGAAAGACATAACTCTGCCAAGTTCCCTCGTCATAAGCACAAAAGCCTCTAGCGCTGTGTCACATAACATATTAGCAGCAGGATCAGCAACATCACCCCCTTGAAGGGAGAAACAGAGAGCAAGCATCACGTCAGCCAGTGAATTGCCTAAGCGATCTGCCAGTGCATTAGAATTATACGCCTTGGTTACCAAGTCGTCAGTCACCCGACATTGGGACCGAGGACATTTAACATCCAGGCGTAAGGCTTCCTCAGGGGAGACAATAAGAGATGCAATAGGTTCTACAGCAGGCATGCGATCCAGACTGGCCGATGGATTATGCATAGCGGCCAAAACCCGTCCGTCTGATGAGAGCCTCGAAAAAGCGCTCGAATCTTTCCAGCACGCATGCTTCTCTCTAAGATACTCTGTGGACGGAGGCACGACAAAAGGCGTAGGAGCACGTCCTTGCATGAAAAAAGCACTGGCAGAGTGCTAAGGCTGCGGAATCTCCACCTGAAGAAGCCCCAGAGCTTTGCACAGGACATCCTGCATGGGGCTATTGACTGAGCCACTAGCAAAACGTCAAGCAGAGTCATATGCACCATCCCCAGAACCATGAAAGGATGGTGCCCCCTTTTCGTCTCTAAAATGAGAGGCCGATGCTGCCACGGAGAGAACATCCTCTTCCGGAGCAAGAGCAGGCATGGATCAGGAAGAAAATCCAGCCTCAGAAGCAGAGGACTCCATGTGATGAGTATGCAAAAGGGACTTCATAGCTTCTAATTCAGCAGATAACTGTTCCACTCTGGATGTAAGGCCTCAATCTGACCTGGCCTTCTTTTTAGCAGGACCGCCAGTGCCTGGGGGCTCAGAAAGGCGCTTTGAGCCTCTGGGAGGGGGCGGGAGGTCATCGTCACCTGTCAAGGCCAACTCTGCCATCCTTGACACTCCAACCACGTTTGGCATATAACTCTAGTTCATGCACGGGTTATCCGAAAGCGCCTCCCTCCGGTGGTCAGGGCCCAGGCACGCCAGACAAAGGTCATGACCATCATCAACATGAAGTGCCAACCCACAGTTCACGCAAGAACGAGAGCCATCCATGATCTGGCACCAAATTCAGCCTGCACAGAGGCCAGAACCAGGAGCGGGTGCGCGAACGCTGCAGTCACCAATTAGGGCCAAGCAGTAATTGAACCCTGTTATTTACAGTCAGTATCAGCCGGTATAGAAGCCAAAACTGGGAGCGGGTGCGTGAACGCTGCCGTCGCCAATTAGGGCCACACAGTAATGGAAACACTGGTAAATAACAGGCAGTATCAAGCCGGTACAGAAGCCAAAACTGGGAGCTGGGGCGCGAACGCTGCCGTCACCGATTAGGGCAAACAAACCAAGGTAGGGGCACAAACACGCCGCCCTAAAACCCCAAAGAGAGAAAAACAAAAACTAAACGTTGTGTACCGCTAACGGCAACGCTTAGAGGCTTAAAACACAACCAAACAACTGCTAACACCGCTAGCAATAGTACAGCCGTGATCAGAAAAACGCACCGTGACTGGGGGAGAGGGTGCGCGTACGCCTGCCTTCACCAACAATCCATAGCAAATGTCAACACAGTTACGCCGAGTCGTATCGGAAATACCTTGAAATCTCCCAGTAAAATGTAAACCGCCGCAGTGCTCGGAGGGCGGAATCCGCAGCTCCAACCATCAAGGTAGTAGGACCTCAAGCGACTGAAATGTCAAGTTCTTTGCTATGCAATATGAACCGCACACGAGAAGACTCTGAGAACGGAGCGATGGATGGCGGGGGAATATATTACATCCGGGGTGCCATCCAGGGTCACAGGTGTTACTCATTTGGTATTACTACTCGAACTGCGCATGTGCAAAGGAAACATTCAGTGCTTCAGCACCGGCCTCTGGCGGTCAGTAGTGATGAAATAGAACCACAATTTCAGTATAGAAAGTGAGGTCGCTTCCTGGTGGAGCATATACATTTATCAATGTAAAGACACTGCCACCTTTATCTTTGTGTTCAAAGGCCATTCTGGTTGAGATCAATATGGCCACACCCCTCTTATGTTTGCCTTTGTATGAGGAATAGTGAAGTATGTTGTTATCAAATTTAGTATATGTTAGATGTTCTAAGTCGTTTAAATGGTTTCTTGAAGGTATATAGTATCCATTTTTTCTTTTTTCATCTTTGTCAATATCTTTGACCGCTTAATTGTACCCAATATGTCATTAACATTCAAATATGCTAGTAGTAACTTTTCAGATGCCATTGTATTAACCATGTTGAAATCATTCTTTTCATTCTCTGGGTTTGTACATAAAAGTTTATTTTTATTTTATTGTATTAGTAACGGGGTGCACGGTGGCAAAGGCGGTTAGCGCTCTTGCCTCCCAAGAAGGGTTGGGTTCGATTCCCAGACCAGACCAGCATCACATGATCTCTCTGGGTGGAGTCTGCATGTTCTCCCCGTGTTACCATGGGTTCTCTCCGGGTTCCCTGGCTTCCTCCCATCGTCCAAAGACATGCATGTGTTAAGGAAAATTGGTGACTCTAAATTGGCCCTAGTGAATGAATGTGAGAGTGAACTGTCTGTAATGTCTATGTCTCTGTGTTGGCCCTGCGACAAGTTGGCCACTGTCCAGGGTGTACCCGCCTAAGGCCCGAAGTCACTGGAATAGGCTCCAGTCACCCGCGACCCCGAAAGGGACCAAGCGGTAGAAAATGGATGGATGGATGGATGGATGTATTAGTAAATTCATGTCTTATTTGATTTTATAGACTTTGCTATTATTATTATTCATAGTTTTATGTTGTACCTTAACATTGAAACATCCTTTGTTTGCAAACTTTGTTCAATGACAATGGGAATAAACCTTTATCTGATTCTGATTCTGGGTATTTACAAACCAGAGTTGGAACAAACTGGCCCACATTGAGCAAATACTGTCAGACCAGGTCCATCCATCCATCCAAACCCTCTTCCACTGTAGTGAATCTTTTTATTATCTTTTTTTGTTTTTCCATTCATGTTGATCCTGAGCGTTGCATGATAAAGGATGGCATATTCCATATTCTTCTGTCAGGTGGGATTTCACAGGATCAAAAGATTTGCATTTTTTGACCACTTGCACTGATATTCGGGACCCAGGTCATATATTTGACCATTTCTTTACCTTATGAGTCCTCTGGAGCCTGTGCCTGGTCACGCGGGTCTGGCACCGATGCAGAGCTACGTAGCTAGCCCAAATGTAGTAGCATTGCCAACCTGGTTCCTGGTGTGTTTTTTCTTCTTACATTTCATACATTCTTACATTTTCTCGAAATAAGTGTCCAGGCTCTTCATATGTCTGCTCCAACGTAGAAATGTTGGGTCTCCCCTGGTGAACTCGTAATAGAGACTGATTGTTTCCACAGGTACGACCGCAGCCAGACAGACATATCCGAAATAGGCTCCCATTATCCCGGAAGACCCATTTATACCTGTTGTATTATATAAACAATATATTTGCACTATGTGGCTATTTGTGGAGAAAAGCTGAAAAATCTGTAGAAAATGACCGGAAGTGACATCACACTAGGGACACTCGTTCCAGTCAAAGTTTATGCAGAATTTACACTAAAGAAACTACTTTTTTGACCCTCTAAACATTAATTCAAGCAAATATAGGTGCCCTTCATTTATCTTTATTTGTCAAATATAAAATTGTGACATTAGATGACTTTTGTTTGCTGGGTAATTTCCTAGTGTGATGTTATAAATTACAAACAGGAAGTAAAATTATAATCCTCAAAATGCATATGTTTAAAACATACAAACATTTAAAATATATTTATCTTAACTACATTTTAGATGAATGAGGAGTCCAACCTGTCATAGGGACTTAAAGGAGAATAGAATTGTCCCAAAACACCTGAGAATGGTGGGCCAACCACAATTTTTTCAGAAACTTGTATTTCCCTATTGATATTGTGCATTTTAACAGTAGTACCAATTTCAACCAGTTGGCTACACTGCCTTATTCTTTTAACCTTTTTTTATTTTTTGTCCAGAGCTGTATGAGATCTTCCTATCTAGAGCCAAGGAGAAGTGGAGGAGCTACAGCGAGACCAGCTCCGTCAATGAAAGTGAAAGCGGTGAGCATGGTACTAGTGTTTTTTCCATTCATCTAACAGTATAATTACTTCAGTTTAAAATGGCCTCTTTTTGCCATGTCTACAGCAGAGGGCGCGTCACTAGCAGACAGAGAATCCAGTCTCGACCTCATCAAACTCGACATTTCCAGAACCTTCCCATCTTTGTTCATCTTCCAAAAGGTAACGGGCAGATATTTCTACAATATGGAAAGTGTGTTTTATATTAATCCTAATGTTGTGTCCATCTTGTGGTCTGCAGGGCGGTCCATACCACAACCTGCTCCACAGTGTGCTGGGGGCCTACACCTGCTACAGACCTGACATCGGCTATGTGAGTTTGAGACCGTGCTCAATATATTTTAGCATATTGGTTCTCAGGGAGATTTTTGATGGGTCACATGAAGTTGTCCAGTGAATGAGCGTTTTGATGCAGCGCAGGGAAAGACTCCTGCTGCCAAAGTCCAGTACTTCCACATGCTCCTGAGGATGATCCTCTCTGTTTCGCCTCATACTCGTTTCTCTTTGGAATGAATGCCCTGCTGCACCTGCTGAAGACACGGACTGACCACATATGCTGTGCGCGCCGTGGACATGGACAGTCCCGCACACATCACGCAGCGCCGTGGTTTGTCGTGGTATGTTTGTTGCAAAAACAACACTGCATATCACCTAAAGGACAGGATACCCACAGTGAAGCATGGTGGCTGCAGCATCATGCGTTGGGGCTGTTTTTCTTCAGCTGGAACTGGGGCCTTAGTCTCGGTGGAGGTAATTATGGACAGTTCCAAATAACAGTCAATGTTGGCACAAAACTTTCAGGCTTCTGCTGGAAAGCTTAAAATGAAGAGGAACTTCCTCTTTCAACACGACAGTTATCCAAAGCATACATCCAAATCAACAAAAGAATGGCTTCACCAGAAGAAGATTCAAGTTTTGGAATGGCCCAGCCAAAGCTCAGACCTGAATCTGAGTGAAAATCTGTGGGTTGATCCAAAGAGGGGTGCAAAGGAGATCCCCTCGCAATCTGACAGATTTGGAGCGTTTTTGCAAAGAAGAGTGGGCAAATATGGCCAAGTCAACATGCTGATAGATTCCTATACACTGTGTCCCAGCTGATTATGCAAATAATATTTTTCTCTGATTTTACCAAATAGTCAATATAAATGACAGTCATCATCATTTTCAAGTCATCAACCACCATGCAATTGTTGAACTGAAAATGGTTTGTTAAATTAGAAGCATTAGCAGGTCAGATCTACTGACATCAAAAGCTATTTCAATCAGTCAATGTAAACTTAACAGGTCAAGTTACATTTTTACATAGGACCCCTTAAAGGCGCAATGGACGATTTTTCGGCTATTTGAGAACGCAGGCGGAAGTGCGCATACGCACTCCCCCGTGCGGACTGATACAACACACACGTGCGTTTGTTTATTAGCGCGACGTGTCTCATCACATCTCTCGTCTCCCGTAGATTTCCGTCTACTTCTGAGTCAGCTCGAACTGTCTTTCTCCGTCTTCATTTTGCCCCGTACACTGAGGGAACTATATTATGATAGATCCATGCGCTTAGACACGCGGAAACGTGCTGCTCTCATGGGACTAGCCGCACGCGGCTGCAGGTGAGCGGTAGGTGCATCCTATGATTGATACGTGGCAGGACTAATCGGCCGTCCACGCCACGAGGAAATAAGACTCAGATTTGTGCCAAAAAAAATCATCCATTCAACCTTTAATTAATAGGAGCTTAACAATTATTGCATCCATTGAACTTGTGATTTTGTGGAGAGTTTCTGCTTAACTTTATTTACAGGATGTCAGAATAGCCTCCCAGGGCTGCTGTTTGGATGTGAACTGCCTCCCACCCTCATAGATCTTTCATTTGAGGATGTTTCAAACAAACAAAGATTACCTTTTTATGACACTTCAACACAATTTGCATAATAATTTGGAACGCGGTGCACAAAACTGAATCATACAGGTCATAGGTCAGATAATGGATGGAAAAAGTTCTGACATGAGTTATCTTGATCTCATTTTTTTACACCATAAAACCTGGCATTTTAACAGAGGTGTGTAGACTTTTTATATCCACTGTAATGTGGTATAATATTTTTACATTACATTATGAAACCATCTCACAACCCCCAGCTCATGCTTCGCGACCCACACTTTGGAACCACTGCTCTAAAACAGCTGGCCCTTATGTTACGTGTATGACATGGCATCATGGAGAGCTGTGGTGCAAGTGGAGAGCAGTTCCCAGTTTTACAAAAGGCGGGAGGAGAGGGCAGGCTGAAGTAGAACATCATATTTTAGACAATATGGATGAGTTGCGGGAGCTGAAAGCCAATGTGGTGAAACTGCGGGCCAAGAACAAGACTATGAAGAGTCCAGGTCCCGCAGAAACAATCTCAGACTCATGGGAGTCCCGGAGGGTGATGAGCGTGGCAACACTGAAGTTGATGCTGGAACTTGTATCCAGGACTGGAGTTGCGGTCACTCCCAAGTACTATGTTTCTTGCCCAAGATATTTTATACAAGATACGTCAGCAACGAGAAAAGTTTGGCCAAGTCTGTGAGGAATTCAAGAGGAGACAACCAAGGCATTGTTTTTTATTTCTGGCAGTTCTTCTGTAGACCTTTTAAAAGTAACAAACACATGCTCAAAACACAGAGAACAGAGCAGCAAAAAATGGATTCCTAACATGGGGTATGTGATTTCAAGTAAAGGTCACATAATACGAAATTTCTGTTGTTTTAAAGAGAGTGATTGTTGTGACATGATCTATTTGTTTTTGGCATCTAACTTTACACTCAATGTTGTACTGCTTTGTACATACTGTATGTCATAATTGTTACCCATGACTAACCAGGAAGGTAAATTATAAACTTTACAAAAATGGTCAAACTGTGGACAAGTAGGCAAAATCTGAATTGTGTTCACTAAGTTTTAGTGAAATGTGTAGTCCAACCTGTCATTTAGACTGCCTTTGAGGTTAGATTTATGAATGGCAAACCTAAACTTTCCCAACATTATTTCATCCCCTCTACATTAAGTCTCATTTTTAATGTATAACAAACCACATTCCTGTGTGTTTCTCAGGTACAGGGCATGTCATTCATCGCTGCAGTTCTAATCCTCAACCTGGAGGAGGCAGACGCATTCATCACCTTCGCCAACCTGCTCAACAAGCCCTGTCAGATGACCTTCTTCAGAGTGGACCATGAGCTGGTAACTTCACAGCAGATGTCCACTGATCTCACTGTGTATTCAACCACGAGTCACTTTGTATTACTTTATAAGACTGGTGGTGGTGAAGAGGTGGAGATGGCCTTGCAGGTGGATGTTTCTGCTCCTTTAGAGATGGGGCACAGGAGGGTTGTAGCTCAAAGGAATGATAAAACAAATGAGTGTATTCACATGAAAGTCTTGAGAGGTGATTGAGAGTTAAAGACAGGAGACTGTAATTGGCGTAGCGAAATGGACATGTGTTTGATAATGGGAGGGAGGGAGGAGGCAACTGGTTTTCCTAGTTGTATTGATTCAGGGTGGGGGACATTGTGTTTTGTTAATTCCTTTATAATTCTCCAGATATCAAAGTATTGCACAAAAAGTGAATTATTTATTAAATCAACCACAAAAATTCAGAAATACCTCTTTATGCCCTTGTTTGGGAGATTACACTTTATGTTTATTTTTTTTAATGACTTTTTTGACATTATTCTTATTACATTACATAATGTGTAGTTACAATATGTTCTTATAGACTATTTACTGACTACCTCTATATTTGTCTTTATTGAATGCTTGTGTTTGTGTGTTTTAAGATGCTGAAGTACTTTGCCGCCTTTGAGGTGTTCTTTGAGGAGAATCTGCCTCGTCTCTTTAACCACTTCCAGAGCAACAACCTGACCCCTGACCTCTATCTCATCGACTGGTACGCTCACGGTGTTGATTAATATTCAGCTTTATGTGGGGGTAAAATGTGCACCGCATTTGATCATTAAAACTTTCAGTTTTAATTTAAATGCGGTGTGTTTTGTTGTTGTTGGTGATGGTGTTGGTGATGATTGTTTAGTTCATGTCTACTTGTGTTCCTGTTTTGAGTTTTGCTCTCTGGTTCTGTATTGCTCTATACGTCTATTCTTTAGAATATAAAAATGGAAGTAAAAATTAAATACAGTTAACATAATACATGCTTATTGAAATGTGTCATATTTGGGGCTTTCCACTAGATTACACCTTTTTAAAAGAAGACCAACATCACTGTGTTTATGTGTGTTAGTGTGTGTTACATGTTAACCCTCTGTGTTCTGTAGAAGTTTAGTGTTTATTTTTCTCAATACACTTAAAGGCGTAATGGACGATTTTTCGCCCATTTGAGAACTCAAGCGGAAGTGCGCATGCGCACTCCCCCGTGCGGACGCACAAAAAACACACGTGCATTTGTTTATTAGCGCGACGGATCGCATCGCACCTCACGTCTCCGTAGATTTCCAGCTCGAACTGTCTTTCTCTGTCTTAATTTTGTCCTGTACACTGAGGGAACTATATTATGATGGATCCATGCACTTAGACACAGGGAAACATGCTGCTCTTCTGGGGACGAGCCAGAACGAGGCTGCAGGTGAGTAATAGGTGCGTTCTATGATTGATACGTGACAGGACTAATCGGCAGTTCACGCCACGAGGAAATGAGACTCAGATTTGGGCCAAAAAATCTTCCATTACACCTTTAACATCCACAGTTGCCTGCCAATTGCACAAAAATGTATGTAATATGTACATTTTGATGTACAAACATCAATCATAATTGATTGATGTACAAACATCAATCATAATTGATTGATGTTTATGATTAAGACTAAAAAACAGGCTGTTTGTGATAGCCTGAACATGTTCTAAATGTGTAATCTGGTGGAAAGCACTAAATATGACCAATTTTCAGCCAGAAGCTCAGTTAGAAACTTTCATATATCAAAATTAATGTATTATGTTTCCATGGGAGGGATTTCAAAAACTGCAGTTTGAATGGGTTTAAATGGCGCCTTTCACACGCTTAATGATACTATATTGTTTCTACCAATTATTGACCTTCCCCAGGCTGCCTTTAAAAAGCTTAATTCAATATTTGTGTAAAAAACAAATATTTTCTACTGAAATCAGGGTGTTTTCAAAACAAAAACGGCATTAAAACAAAAATACATTTTATGACCATTTTATGTCAATAATTATAGCATTATAGCTGAGAAGAATGAAACAAAAAAGTACAGAATAACTGTCCAATTTTGGTGCACATTTCATGCGCTTAAGAGTACAAACGTATTTAACATTACTCAAAACATTATTGACCTGCCTCAAGTTGCAATAAACATCAGAATATATTTTGTTTTGCATTTAACATATTGAAAAAATAATGTTATTTTGTCATTTAATTTTCAAAATGTTATTTCAATTAGCTTTGAGACCAAAGACCTACCTTTTATTAGACATGTGTACATCATCATATACAAACCTAATTTGTAAAGTAAACATGTTGCCACACACAACTTGCTGTCCACTGCCTGATCTGTCAGAATTTATTTATTTTGGATAGAATAGAGCTAGAATGACTGTTGTGACTGGAGCTTCCACCACCCTCCATTTAGTACTGGGCATTTTGAAGGAAAAAATGTTTTATCACCATTAAGGGTGCTGTATCTGATTTTCTCGGTATTAAAAACATGAACAGAAGTAGTTTAGTTTAAACAGTTTGCAGAGATCCAAAGCCAGAGCAGAGTTTAGAAAAGCTAACAACAACTAGCCTGCTCTCAGCGCTCTGTTCTGAACCCTATTTCTCCCCTGGCTCCTCAGGATCTTCACCCTGTACAGTAAGTCCCTGCCCCTGGACGTGGCATGCCGTGTGTGGGACGTGTTCTGTCGGGACGGGGAGGAGAGCCTGTTCAGGACAGGCCTGGGTATACTGCGCCTGTACCAGGACATCTTGCTGCAGATGGACTTCATCCACATCGCTCAGTTCCTCACGCGGCTGCCTGAAGACCTGCAGGCCTACACCCTTTTCCACGCCATGGCCAACACGCACATGCTCAGCCGCAACCGCCGATGGACACAGGTCAGTTTGGACTAATGTGTGTGGATTTGAACTCTGGTGATGGGTTGGACAGCAGAGGCAGAGGTTGCACGCTCACCTGAAGATTGGTTCTTAGATACCATTCTGCCATTGCATTCATTCATGCTGCCTTAAGGTCAGACTCCTCCACCTACTTCCATATCTGTATTAATGGTTGCGTTAAATGTACTGTAATTAAAAAAAAGTATATAATGCCATGTTAAAGTGGCACTGTGTAAAAAAATATGACTTTCCACTGATTTAGATTATAGTACAAAGTAAGGAAGTACAGAGTAATACATTCCAGTCTGCTCTAAACCTGAATACATATTCTGAATGTACTGTGCACTGCCTGTTATAATGTGAGCAAGTGCTTCTGTGCCGCTTTAGTCCTCACACTGTACGAGCACAGACCCAGAATGCCTCATCATCTCATGAGCCACACAAACATCTCAGGGGTAAAATCTCCTTTTATTACGCTAACTTATCAAATTTACTAAACAATGGTTTCATGACAAACGCAATGTCTCAGTGCAGAAACACAACAC
Organism: Eucyclogobius newberryi; assembly: GCF_026437365.1. Lineage (NCBI taxonomy): Eukaryota > Metazoa > Chordata > Actinopteri > Gobiiformes > Gobiidae > Eucyclogobius > Eucyclogobius newberryi. The sequence continues at coordinate 1,460,067 of NW_027316500.1, read as the reverse complement.
ACTTTACTTATTAGCTGAAGCTCCAGTCCGTTCTTTTGACGAGCTCTCACTCAGCGCGCGATCGTTTACCTCACGCACAGAGATCACTGCCATAAATAAATTACACACCTCATTTTTGGAGTTTTAAGGCCCAAAGTCACTGGGATAGGCTCCAGTCACCCGCGACCCAGAAAGGGAACAAGCGGTAGAAAATGGATGGATGGACCTCATTTTTGGAGCTGTCTCGTTCTGCGGGAGAGCGAGTGATCCCATTGGTCACTGGAGACCTGGCTTAAGGGACGTGTGCTTTAGTGTTAATCTGGTGATAAAAATACAATTACGGATTAAATATACAGTGGGTACGGAAAGTATTCAGACCCTTTAAATGTTTCACTCTTTGTTCCATTTGCTAAAATAAAAAAGGTTCTTGTTATTTCTCATTAATGTACACTCGTATTGACAGAAGAAAAACAGAAATGTAGACATTTTTGCAAATTAATTAAAAAAGAAAAACTGAAATATCACCTGGTCATAAGTATTCAGACCCTTTGCTCAGTTTGGAGTAGAAGCACCTTTGGAGCTGGTATAGCAATGGCTTTTCTTGGGAATGATTCAACAAGGTGTTTTCCATACCTGGTTTTGGAGATCCTCTTCCATTCTTCCTTGCAGATTCTCTCCAGTTCCGTCAGATTGGATGGTGAACATTGGTGGACAGACATTTTCAGGTCTCTCCAAATATGCTCAATTGGGTCTTGGTCAGGGCTCTGGCTGGGCCAGTCAAGAATGGTCACAGAGTTGTTCCGAAGCAACTCCTTGGGGGTTATTTGAGCTGTGTGCTTTGGGTTATAGGCATGTTGGAAGGTGAACCTTCAGCCCAGTCTGAGGTCCTGAGCGCTCGGGAAGAGGTTTTCTTCCAGGATATCTCTGTGCTTGGCCGCATTAATCTTTCCTTAAATTGTAACCAGTTGTTCTGTCCTTGTAGCTAAAATACACCCCCAAAGCATGAAGCTGCCTCCACCATGTTTCACTGTTGGGATTGTATTGGGAAGGTGATGAGCACTGCCTGGTTTTCTCCAGGCAGTGCCAAAAAATTCAATCTTGATCTCAACAGACCAGAGAATCTTATTTCTCATAGTCTGGGAGTGCTTCATGTGTTTTTTTTGGCAAACTCTATGCAGGCTTTCATGTCTTCCATCAGGCTACTGCCATAAAGCCCCGCCTGGTGGAGGGCTGAGGTGATGGTTGACTTTGTGGAATATTCTCCCATCTCCCTACTTCATCTCTGAAGTTCAGCCGCAGTGATCTTTGGGTTCTTCTTTTCCTCTCACCAAAGCTTTTCTCCCACGATTGCTCAGTTTGGCTGGATGGCCAGGTCTAGGAAGAGTTGCAGCAGAACTTATTTTGTAACACAATTCTGTCTCTGAGCTCCTTGGGCAGTTCCTTTGACCTGGTGATTCTCATTTGCTCTGACATGCACTGTGAGCTGTGAGGTCTTATATAGACAGGTGTCTTCCTAATCAAGTCTAATCAGTTTAATTAAGTTGATCCATCTCAAGGAGGATCCGAAGAAAATATGAGTCACCGCAAAAGGGGAGCAGAGGGTCTGAATACTTAAAACAATGTGATATTTCAGTTTGTCTTTTATGAAACATTTGCAAACAATTCAAATTTTTTTATTTTTTTTTCTGACAAGATGACGTGCTAAGTGTACATTTTCTTATTTTAGCTAAGGGAGTGTCTGCAGTGCCTCGGCGCGCGGCCGAAACTGCCATGTTATTTTTGTGCCGGCCGAGCGGCGCGGCTCCTGAAACTGCGCCGCTATTTGACCGCGTTTTAGCGCCGTTTTAGACCGCACCGGGTTAAGATAAGATAAGATAAGATAAGATATTCCTTTATTGTCCCACATGGGGAAATTTCACTGGTGCAACGCAGGTAGATACAGAGGTAGATACAGAAGAACAGATCACTTATAGAAAGTCTGAAAAACACTTTCAGTAGAAGATCTCCTATAAATAAATAAATAAAAGCTCCCATAGACAAATAAATAAATACCATTGCATGTGATCACGACAGTAATTGCACATGAATTGCACATGAATTCCAACAGCAATTGCACATTTCACATCTGTTTTTTCAACATTCATTTTTTCTTATAATTTGATATATGTTTACTCTTTACATGAAGCAGGAGCTGTCAGATTTGTAAGGGGCACTTCCTACCATTAAAGTCACTTTCCTCTTCTTGACACACCATTCTCTGTTCTCTTGTCTCTAGGTGTTCTCTGCGTTAATGAAAGACGGCGCTAAAGAAACGGACAAAAACGGAAGTCCCGCACTGAGAAGCTAACATCGGCTAACACTCTGCACACCGACTCTGGCGTCTCCCGATATATGAACTTGAAGCACCACAACCCCAGGTGAAGACCCCAGTCCAAAGCCCAGAAGAGCAGGTCTGTGACAGACAGTGGAGCTCCACGTGCTCCACCCCAAACCTGATCTCCTCCTGGGTTTCAGATCGCTGTGGTTTGTTCTCACACTTTGTAAATGAAGTGAATGAACTGTGTGTGCGACTCCATGTTGTATTGAACTGGTGCATGTTTACATGCACTTGAGAAGGTTTGTGAAAATGTTCAACCAAAATACAAAATTATTATATTTGTGGCTTATATTGTGAAAAGGAACGTCGATATCCAAGACAACAAATAAGAGACTGAAATTACAACCCACCACTTAAAGGACACATATTAGGCTGCCCCAAATAAATGTTATGTTTGCTGTAACCGGACTCAACATTTTTCAAGTGGGTCGGTAGATAGGTAAACAATTTTTTTTTTTTTTTAAACAAATATCCAAATCGTCGCCATTTTTTGATTCTTCCAGTGACCCGCAGTGACCGCCAGGGGTCGGGCTTCAACAGTCAATGAGACGTTCTCCTTTGTGTTAAGTTTCATTTCTCTGCGGTTTTCGCGGCATTTTCGGCTTTAAAATATTACTAGCGAGTTCCAGTGATAGAAAATTATTCAACACGGCACTTTTTTGAAAAAAACGGTCGGTGAGCCGGCGAGATATAAGTCCCAAAAATATATTTGGCATAATTTTGACAAAATGCTGATATTTTTTTTCAGTCGGCTAGTTTTTTACCGGGTCGGTCGGGTTACGGCAAACAGACATATTTTTTTGCACTGCCTTATGCTAAGTAGATTTTTTTTACCATGTTCCTTCATCAAACACATACCCAGAGTTGTACTTATCTTCGTTTACGCTGGTTTGATTGATCCTGTTCAGTAAGGTCCCCTCCCTCTGAGCCTTAGAAAACACTCCACGCCGCTCGGTGGTCGAGTGGAAAGTACGTGCACTTCATGTGAGCAGCCTGCAGCGTCATTGGTTTGAATCCGGCTCTCAACAGTTTGCTACCACACTCCGTTCAAAATGTCTTAGTTCTGTGATGTCATAGGTCGAGGTCTGTGCAGTTCTGTTCATAAATAATTGCCAGACTCATTCTAAGCATGTCGAGGCCTGTTGTGTTACGTTATCTCCCCTCTGTGATTCCTTATTTACAAGAAGCACACACTACCTTTATTGGTTCTTAAACATGCCAAATCAAAGATACTCGAGCATGTTTGAAGGCCAATAACAATACAACTAATGCAGAATGTGTCCTTTAAGAATGTTAGCCCCATTTGCAATTCTGCCAAACATAACATTACTTTTTTGATACCTGAACTTTTACGATGTTGCTAAATTGCCTCTCTTCTGTCAGTCTCTGTAGTGTCCAGCCTAAAGCCAGGTGTCCACTGCACAGTGTTTTCTGTCATATAAGATGTACGCATGTCACACTACAAGAACAGAAACAAACGTGTGATCATCAGTCGAAATGAGCAAATATCCGGCTCTAGGCTCTATAGTCGCTAGTTCGCCTGTTAGCTGAGGCTAGCAGGACATGCTAGCAGCGTTTTTGCTTTTGTTAAAGTTACTAAATGAATGATAAATGAGGAGATAATGTCACGGCGGGGCTCCTCTGCTGCACTTCAAGTTTGTGTTTTCATGTTTGACAGATTGATCGTAGACGCAGCGACAGGAAAGCTCACTCCGCAATCAAGATTCCAAAATGTCAAACGGGTTTGATATAAATCGTACAACTCGCACTGCCAGACCTACGGCCCGCGACTCACAATTATCCCCATGATCCTAAATCTTTCTTTGCAGACGGACAAAATTGTGCGGTGGACACCTTAAGGACACTACAACAAAATGAACCGAAGAGCTTAGATTTGAGTCTTAACTCAAGTGCATGTAAATGTATTGCAGAGAATGCAATCTGCTGCAATTTAAAAAAAAAAAACGTGAACGTCTATAGAAAACTATTTCGTAGTGTAACTAATCAAAGTTTAATGAAGTACAACAAGAATGTGACTGCAGCTTGGAATCGGTTTAAGGATTTTTACTCCTTTATGCTCTTTTTTAACACATTTCAAAATCATGCTACTGGAATGGCAGTATAATGAGTATTTAAGAAACCTCAACTTTTTCTATCCAAGTTAGCAAACATTTGAACTGACTCAGAAGTAGGGTTGGGCACCAAACAACAATTGAAATCCTTTGTTCTAGAACAGGGGTGGGCAAGCTACGGCCCGCGAGCCACATCCGGCCCGCTGGGCCTTTCAATCCGGCCCGCCAAGCTTGTCCAAGTAATATTAAAAAAAATACAACATTTATTTATTTATTTTTTCCCTTTTTTGCCCTCAGGCATCTGTCTGCACTTGTATCCTTAATAAATATGACGTGAAATGAATTAAATAATAGATTCAATAGCCTATATTCGACAGAAAAATAAAATATCATAAAGGATACTTCTGAATGGAATAATCATTTTAAAAAGGCTGTTTCTTGGTAAATGATAAGGTCACCTGCGTGTCTCCATGTCTGACTTGTTCCACAGTATGGCATGGAAAGACCTTAACAATCATTCATTCTTACAGTGAGCGCCTCCAGTCTGATCTGTAACTCGGTGTGGCGGCACCACCTCCTTGTGAAGATGCATTTCACAACCTTCAAATGTAAAAATACACTGCCTGTCCAAAGAAAAGTCGCCACTTGGATTCTTTCAGCTGCTACACAGACTGATGCAGCTTGTCATTTCTGAAACAACCACAAGTCGTGTGGTCATGGACGAGATGTCAGTGTGTTTTAGAAGGGTCAGATCATTGGCATCGAGCAGAGAAAACATCTGCAGAGAAGAAGAATTGAATGTACTCCAGATCTGACCCCCAGAGAGAGTGTTTGGGACGAGCTGGAGAAGGCTTTGTGCAGTGGTCACTCTCCATCAACAGAAGCACATCTTTTGGAGAAAAATAATGCAACACTGAATGGAAATACATCTTTTAATATAGCAGAAGCTTATTGAAACTATGCCACAGCGAACGTGTGCTGTGATTAAAGTTAAAGGCGTTCCTACGAAATATTAGAGCGTGTGACCCGTTTTTCTGTGGAGACATTTTTCTTTGGACATGCAGTGTACTAAGAAGAAGAATAAAAAATAATATGAAATGGGAGCAAATCCATAGAATAGCAAACAAACAAAAAAAAACACACACTAGGAACCCACAACTCACGCTAAACAGTGCAATATTCTGTGGATACAAGAGTCCACCAGAAAAGTTACACACTGCAGGTTTATTTTTTTTTAAAATTGCAACGTTAAATGCATTATTATTATTATTATTATTATTATTATTATTATTATTATTATTATTATTATTATTGTAGAAAAAGCTTCAGTTGTAGTCATCTGGACTCAGTTTGAAAAAATAGACGTTTCGACTCTCATCCAAGAGTCATTGTCAATAACAGAATTTAGGTCGAGAACTCCGATATTAATACTGTTCTGTGGTAAGACCCGCCCATTGGGAGGAGCCTTCCTGAAGTAGAAAGAGTTGTTTGTTTCAACAGAAACTCCCCCTTGTATCTACCGAGCTAGCCTATTCAGAATCTTAATGGGCTATTAGAAACCTCTTTGTCTTTGTGAGACCCTGGCTCAACCACCCTGAGTACCTGATTAGCATCTGAATGTCCTTTACCTTTCCAGGGGTTCAGAATCCCATTATAAATAACAGGAAGATGAAACCTAAGCCCTCCATTTCTGTTTAAAGAAGGTCTTTCTTTTTTAACAAAAATAGCTTCCTTGACTCCTCTTTCAAACCATCTTTTCTCCCTGCTTAAAACCTTCACCTCACCGTCTTCAAACGAGTGATTAGAGGCTTCAAGATGGAGATGCACGGCGCTCTGAGGTCCTGAACTTGTATTTCTTCTGTGCTGATAGAGCCTCTTGTGTAGAGGCTGTTTCGTCTCACCTATGTAACGTTCTTTACAACTTTCTTCACTGCATTGGATCGAATAAACTACATTGCTCTGTTTTTGAGTCGGCAACTTGTCCTTTGGGTGAACCAGTTTTTGTCTTAAAGTGTTTCCTGGTTTAAAATAAACAGGGACTTCGTGTTGTCTAAAAATTCTCTGCAGTTTTTCCGACAGGCCAGACACATAAGGGATAGAAACACCCTTCCTTCTCTGTTCAGTTTCCCTTTTGTCCTGCTTCTTGGTTCTCTTCACTCTGTTGAGAGCCCAAGCGGGGTAACCACAGGCTGAGAGGGCATTTCGGACATGTTTTTCCGCTTTCTTCTTGCCCTCTGAGCTGGTGGGCACACCTTGAGCTCTGTGTTGTAAGGTTCTGATCACCCCCAGCTTGTGCTGTAGTGGGTGGTTGGAACCAAAGAGCAGATACTGGTCCGTGTGTGTAGGTTTCCTATATACTTCTATTTGGAGTTTCCCGTCCTCTCCTCTGATCGTGGAACAATCAAGAAAGGCCAAGCGATTCTCCTTAGCGTCTTCTCTTGTAAACCTAATATGTGGGTCCACCGCATTGATGTGATCAGAGAAGGTTTCCAGCTCTTGTTTCTTGATTGTTACAAAAGTATCATCGACATAGCGGAGCCACAGTTTTGGAGCTATGCCTGAGAATGAGGGAAAGGGAAACTGAACAGAGAAGGAAGGGTGTTTCTATCCCTTATGTGTCTGGCCTGTCGGAAAAACTGCAGAGAATTTTTAGACAACACGAAGTCCCTGTTTATTTTAAACCAGGAAACACTTTAAGACAAAAACTGGTTCACCCAAAGGACAGAAAAAACAGAGCAATGTAGTTTATTCGATCCAATGCAGTGAAGAAAGTTGTAAAGAACGTTACATAGGTGAGACGAAACAGCCTCTACACAAGAGGCTTTATCAGCACAGAAGAAATACTAGTTCAGGACCTCAGAGCGCCGTGCATCTCCATCTTGAAGCCTCTAATCACTCGTTTGAAGACGGTGAGGTGAAGGTTTTAAGCAGGGAGAAAAGATGGTTTGAAAGAGGAGTCAAGGAAGCTATTTTTGTTAAAAAAGAAAGACCTTCTTTAAACAGAAATGGAGGGCTTAGGTTTCATCTTCCTGTTATTTATAATGGGATTCTGAACCCCTGGAAAGGTAAAGGACATTCAGATGCTAATCAGGTACTCAGGGTGGTTGAGCCAGGGTCTCACAAAGACAAAGAGGTTTCTAATAGCCCATTAAGATTCTGAATAGGCTAGCTCGGTAGATACAAGGGGGAGTTTCTGTTGAAACAAACAACTCTTTCTACTTCAGGAAGGCTCCTCCCAATGGGTGGGTCTTACCACAGAACAGTATTAATATCGGAGTTCTCGACCTAAATTCTGTTATTGACAATGACTCTTGGATGAGAGTCGAAACGTCTATTTTTTCAAACTGAGTCCAGATGACTACAACTGAAGCTTTTTCTACTATGGAACACGCCTGGACGAATGAGGGATTACACCGACATATTATTATTATTATTATTATTATTAACAAAACCTATGCAAAGAAAAAAATAAAAACAATTATTTTTTTGCATATAATTTTATTCACTATTCCGATGATTGTGTTCATATTTAGTTTGAAAGCTGATATTTAGCAGAATATCACATCCAGTATCGATTATTGCCTGTATCGCAAAATCATGATATTGAATGTGCTGCTAGAAGAGGTTTTATGATTCAAACAAAGCAGCATTTACACCAAAATGACAATATGTGCGAAGTGCGTTTTTATTGTAAATATACTATGGCATCCTTTAGCATCATTTTTGGTCAAATTCTGTAAAATCTTACTAAATTACCCAAATAATTGTTTGTTGCAGCTTCAGTTCAATCATCAATCAAACTTGGTTTCAAATAAGAGTAACTTCAAAATGACAGCATTATTACTCATATTTCCGCAGCGTATGATTCTTTATGGTGCCCAGCCTTACTGTGAAATATACTTTATTCTAAATATCAGTATTTTTGGAGTTGGATTTCCACAGCACTTTATTTGCTGCAAACGGAGGAGCATGGCTTTTTGCGCTTTTAGACAAAATATAATAAAACCTAGTAGTCTCTCTTTTTGGGCAATGCATTATGGCTATTTATAGTGTTAACAATTTAATCAAACTTAACCTGTTTTTTACAACATACTATTTCCAATGCTACCACTAGAGGACAGTCTTGCTTTGCCTATTCATTGGTGAAGAAATGCCCTCGATCTGATTCACGTTGCATTGATAATTCCATTCTGTGAACCTGTCAGGAAAGCACACTTCTCTGCACAAACTCTCATTTACACCTGTTACAATTATGTTTTTAGATTTTAGGTTTTTATCTTTGCTTCATAAATGACTGTCCACACTTTGTTCACCCGGAGTGAGTCGTCATCCCCGCAGCATTCCACATTCACCGCTTTTTTGTTTTAAATAATGTGTAAAATCGTTAACTGCCAATGACCGATGGAAAAATAAGATGAACAGAACTATTGTTAACCAACACTAACTCTGACAATATGAGATAAATACATGTATAGCCTTTTGCTACATCTTCTGCAACATTTAATTCCAATCTATAGATGGCTGCAAGGGATAGTTTTGTGTCTTATAGAGAGAAGAAAGCTATTTTAAGTTCAAGGTAAGTTTATTTGTAGAGCAAGTAAAATATGCATAAATAATAACAAATAAAAGCATATATAATCATTATAAAATATACTTTAAAAGAGAGGAGTGCAGATACAATCCTTTCAGGCCGTTCACTACTTGTCATTAGCTCTTAACCTGATTTATGTTCTCACTAAGTACAAAAACTACATGTGAAGGGAAAAGTACTGCACACAAACAATATCCACTCCAATCTGCTTGTTGTTTAGCTGTCAGCTCGGTGCGGCTCATCGATACTGAAATTAACATGGACATTATTTACAATCTGGCAAGAAGCTTTTTAATTCCAGATGATGTAATGGGTAAATATGGGTAATGTAGGACAGTCGAGTGAATGGTTAAAAATCCATGCACTTCTTTTGCTACAACCTTATACTAATCGTTGATGTGTGCAAAGTGATTTTGAGGGTATGAGATTACTTTCTGAAATGTGACAATTGATTATGTGAAGGTTAATGATGGAATAGTGTTAGTAACAAGCCAATGACGGCATGTTCAGCATTCCATGGACACATCATGGTCCACCACACGTTTGAGGTCGAATGATAACCAAATAGTAAATACAATTGGAAAAAAGAACATATTTAATAACCCTTTACGGTCTGTGAAACCTTCGTTCATTTGAGTGTCAATTCCCAAAAAAAATTAAAATGGTTTGAATTGGCATTTTTTGTTTTGGTTTTGGTTCACAAAAGGAAAAAAAATAAAATGCAATCATAACTTTTTTTTTTTTTTCAATTTAATCTTTGGATTAAAAATGCTAAATTCTGAAAGAAGGTTTAGAGACTCATTGGCGACACACAGTTGGTTCTGGGCTGTACCAACCGTGGGCTCCCACTGGGTGCTGACCATGGCTGAGGGCTCAAAGGCCTGGCACCAGGACCAGGTGTGTATTGCCACTGTGACTCGTTGTGTCTTGCTCATGTGCTGAACACTGTGCCACGGCGCCCGGTTCCAGGCTCGCCCCGCTGTCATGTGTTTGCAGGAAGCGCACGAGTACCGTCATTTCAGTCCTATTTCTCAACCAACGTCCGCTTAATTAAGTAATTCATTCATTTGTGCTCTAAACCTTCTTTCAATTTGTGTATTTTAAATCCAAAAATCAAGTTGAAAAATAAAAACATTTATAGTTTTTTCAGTTTTTGAGTTTAAATTGAAAATGAAAGACTGGTACATGGAACCTTTATGGAAAGCACTTCCATAAATCTGACACATTGGGACTAACGTGTTTGTGCAGAAATACCCACTTCCTGCTTCCAGATTAAACCAGAACATTGTTAAATCTGTTTTTCACTGTCGCCCCTCGAGGCAACTGCTAAACTGAATTCAATTGACTTTGTGTAATACTTCTGATATTTTTTTACTCTGATGTAAAGTTGTCATCTAGAGCTTGAACTACATTCAAAGCGTTTCATTTAAAAGAAAATAACAAAGATGCTGAATTTTCAAAACTTGTCCCACTTTACCCATATTCATCCTATTAGGCCCTATTTTTGTATTTTTTTTTTGTCTGATCTCCAAGGGCCTACTTTACTATTTAATGCTATCAATGTATGCATAATATAAAGGTGTACTCCACCATCTGCTTCAGTACATTTTTAGCATGGAATGTTCCACAGTATTGCATTACATAGTAGAAAAAGCTTCAGTTGTAGTCATCTGGACTCAGTCCAGATGACTACAACTGAAGCTTTTTCTACTATGGAACACGCCTGGACGAATGAGGGATTACACCGACAAGTATTGCATTACGTTATCTGATTCACATTTATTCAATTGCAGGTATTTTCATACCTAAAATATCAACTAAACTCAAAGAACACGTATTACTATGAGTGTGGTTACGTCTCCACAGATCTGACCTGTAACTTCACCTGGTGGCGCCATCTGCTGGTTTCCACAGAGACATTTAGAGACTGTATCCTATGTGTCAGCGCGGATCCATCCTCACCTAGTGTCTTTTATATCATCAAAAGTCTATGATTTGTCCACAATACATGTCTCATGGATGAGAGTCGAAAAGTCTTGTTTTTCTAAAACAGTATTCAGATGATCACAACGGAAACTTTTTTCTACATTGGACATTTTACACAAATCAGTCTACTTTATAGCATATTTTTGCAGCAAGACGTTTCCCTGTTCTTCACTTAGGTGAGTGGAGTACCCACTCGCCCGGAACAATACAAAGGAAGTGCACAAGGTGAATATTCGTGAAATCTGGATTTTCTGGGACAAAACTAGACAAACCCGTGATTGAACACCCAGCCTGAATAAAGGCAAGAAAATTACCATTTTAATGCTAATCTGTATTTATTTATTATCCTGTATTGCTCTTTTGGGTTGTACTGTGGTATAAATAAATGCAACACACGTTTTGTGACCCAAAAAAAAAAAGCTTTCCAACAATATAGCATGTTTCTGTATCTTAAATAATGTTTCTCTCTATTTGAGTGGGAACAGAAGCTCCAGGCCTAAACAGGATCTATTGTAAAAGCAGTTTTAACTGTGAAAATGAAACAGCTGTGTGCTGTCTGCATCTAATTACAGAGCATTTTATTCTCTGCGAAGAAGAAAGTGCTCTGTTAGCAGGTGCAGTGCCTTTAATGCCATAATATTATGGAACATTCCAGGCAAAAGGGAGACAAGCGGCTGGCAAAGGTTACTTAGTACACCTATAAACATAGTTTTATTATTTTATTTTATTGTATTTTTTATTTTTTTTTTAAACATAGATGTATTTGTGACATTTCATACCAAAAAACAACTCTTTAAAAGTGCCATAATGTGAAGTAGTTTCAAAGATAACAGATTTTTACATGTCGTTGCATTGTACTTTTAACATTCTAACATTTCCCCTCTATTTTGAATTTTCATCATTAACCTCTGGATTTGTACAGGATTTAAACATGGAGCTTGTTCTACCTTGTGTGTCAGAACATGATGCTCTTTATGTGAAATATCTCAGTGTTCATCCAGAATCACAAGTGTGTTCGAGCTCTGCTTCTCTGAACCAGCAGAGGTGGGTAAAGAAGCCAAAATGATCCTTAGGAGTATCGCCTTGTGGACGCTGACTCCGGCCCATGTGCGGTTCAGGAACCGCGTGGGTTACTCGCAGATTGCCTGTTACACCAACTCAGGCCCAGTGCGCTCCATGTTTGACACAGATTCGCCCGAGAACCCTCGTCCCATGACCAAGTCCAAGTCTGAACCGGGCCTGAACCAGAGTACAAAGTACAAAGTAATTACTCCAATAAGACTAAGAGCGTTCATACATTCAATCCTTTATTTAACCAGGATAAAGACTAGTTGAGATAAAACATATATTTTACAGAATTTCCTGGCCAAAGCACACAAATACAAACACATTCACAACTACAAAAACTGCAAACACAGAAATGACACCAAATTGGAGCAAAGCAGAGACTTTCAGGCGGTTCTTGAAAGGGTGAAACATGCTCCTTCTGCAGCAATTCATTTTGAAGCTTCTTCTATGTAAAAGATGTAGCAAAAGAAAAAGCCTTTTTTCCAAAACCTAGGTGCAGTCAGGGGTGAAAGTGAAAGCCGATCCAGTACGGCGTCCCTTCAAAAGAACAGTGGAGGTTCGCTGTAGGAGGCCCAGAGACTGAGGCCTGCACCGCTTTATGCTCAGAAGAGTTGTCCTACTGAAATCATTGAGTCTAGACTCAAAGCATCACTTAAGCCACTAAACTTTAACCTTTTTCTGCGTCTGGCTGTGGACCGGAAGTAGGAGGAAAACTATTTCAGTATCTTCAAAGTTTAGGTATCAATCGAAATAACATCTGAATTTATTGAATTGCAAAATCATCGTTGCAGGCCTAATTGGAAGGATAAAACATTCAAAAATATAATAAGATAATTTCATATTATCAACATTAAACTTTTGTCACTTGTAGACTTAGTCACAATGGGAAGAAGAACCAAAACGTTTACTGTACTGCTACACAGTACAGTATTACTCGAGTAAGTCTGAAAACTGCTCTGAAAAGTCAAATTTCACTTGACTTTACCCACCTCTGTAAACATGTGAACATAAAGAGGAGTCCAAGCTGCAGCAGAATGTCTCAGTTTATCACTCCTCCTCAAGTGCAATACCTGCTCCGTACAAGCCGGCACATTACCCACAATGCTTAGCTCACTCCAGATTGTGGCCGGCCTCTGTAGGATCCTGTAATGTCATTTATATCAATGTCGCTGGGCTTTTATGTTGTCAGATTTGTATTTGTCTACAGCTCTTTCATAATGCCTTACAGGTGAAGGTGTAAATACTGTACATATTTTGTTTCATAATTGCCACTAGTTAAATGTGTAAATAAATATCTTGACAAATGAAGAACTGTGTGTGGATCATTATTAATTACTACTGATAACAGCCATTGCACAAAAAACTGTTAACACAGAAGCAGACCTCAAATTCAGGTTTATAATCGGCTGTCCACCTCCACCTAAAAATGACTCAGATTTGGCGCCAAAAAATCGTCCATTACCTTTAAATCCGCACATGTCCAGAGTCATAGTAGAAAGTCATGTGATCAGATAAGACCAAAATAGAACTTTTTGTATGAACTCCAATCGCTGTGTTTGGAGGAAGAAGGACCATCCCAAGTAGAATGGTTACTCTGAAGTATAGGGATAGAAACGTCATGCTTTGGGGGTGCTCGTCTGCACAGGGGACAGAGGACGACTGCACTGTGTTAGAGAACCACCTCCTTCCCTCAGTCAGAGCATTGAAGATGGGCCGTGGCTGGGTCTTCTAACATGACAATAACCCAAAGCACAAACCCAGGATAACCAAGGAGTGTAAGAAGCATATCAAGATTCAGGATTATGTCTCCAGACCTAAGTCCAAGAGAACATTTTTGGCGGAAGCTGAAACTGAACGTGTTGGCCAGCGACGGCTCCAGAGAAGATCTGTGTGGAGGAGTGGGCCAGAATCCCTGCTGTAGTGTGCAAACCTGGTCAAGAGCTACAGGAAACGTTGTAATTGTAACTCTGTAATTGTAAACAAAGACATTGATTTTCTCAGGTTTTCAAGTACTTATTTGTATATAACATACAAATCAATTATTTAAAAATCATACAATGTGATTTCTGATTTTTTTTTTCTTTTTAGATTCTCACAGTGGGAATTCCCTATGATTAATTTTCTTGTCTTTTTTATTTTTTTTAATAGATTTTCTAAATTAAAATAATAACAAAATACAAGCAACAGAACAACCAGAGAGAACACAATTTTTCTAATGTCCTGCGGCCAAAAGTACATTCCAAAGGTATGAATTTATTGTGTCCATGGCAGGAGTTTTGAGGCCCAAGTACATAGTTCTAAATTTGAGTGGGATGGCAAAGTCAAAAACACACAGCCTCAAAACACCTGATAGTGGTTTGCCTGCTGGGTTCTCCAGCAGTTAGCATTTCCTTGTGAATAATGGGCACTTTGACATGGTGTTATGAAAAAACACAATTTTTTCCAGCAAAATTCCCTCCAGACATGTGACGTTGTGGTTCTCCACTGAGATCTACACACAATTTCCGACTCTCCACCCGTCAAAACAAATACCTTCTCTTTCCCATTTGTTTTTAATATATTTTGTATAGTATTTGTCCAGATTAGAAATGTATTGATATAATTTAGATACTAATCCCCTTGAAAGTTCAGATTTATGGGACCAGTCACTATAACGGTCATTACTTTGTTTGATTTCTTGGTTATAATAACTCTTAATTGTAAATACCTATAAAAGTCCTGTTTCTCCAAGTCAAAGGATTCTTTCAACAAATCAAAGTTTTCATGTGATTTTCTTTTACAATCTTGTGAAAAACCTTTATATCTTTTGTAATCCAGACCTTGAATCTCAGGTCAGTTATATTTGGTACAAAAAATTGGCCATCAGCCAAACAGTTTAAGGTTTTAATATCTTAAGTTTATTTGCTTTGATTAGCTCCTTCCAGGTTGTAAGAACTGATTTTACCCAGGGATTCTTAACTTCCTCTAACTGGCTCAACTGTTTGTCAGGCCTGTACCCAGTAGCGGCTGGTTCACTAAGGGCGATGAGGCGACGCCCCTCCTGTCAATGAACCAATTTTGTCGAATGGTATATGAAAATAACATAATTCCGAACAGATTTTGTTCGGAATTATGTTATTTTATTTTCAGGTTTAATATGTAAAAGAATAAACAAATGTATGTACAGGATCATTTGTCTGCTAGGTCTCTTCCAACTTCGGTTGTGGGCTGTATTTCGATGAGCCTGGAAGCAAAATAATGGGAACCTTTAGCCATCAAATTCAAAGACAAATGACTTGCGTCACTATGAGAAAAGCCACATTAAAAAAAATCTAAAATGGGTGATTTGCTTTATCGCCCACTTAACATAGTGTGTTTACGCCATTTACACATAGCGTAGCAGGCGCGCACCTCAGACGTGATCATGGCGGTGTTAGGAAAAGTGACTGTGCGATCTGTGCTTGAGAAGCCGTTGGAAAGAAGAACTTTGGCTGAACAAAAACAAATAAAGGAAAATGGACTGGCCCTGAGTAGGTAAAAAAATGCATAAGTACTTGTACCAGAGGCTTTTCGTCAGCTTGGTACAGCAAGAAGCCAATGGCTGGCTGGTTGCTGTGAAGCTAATGCTCTTTTTTGTTTTCCGTTTTTACATTTTAAAGCTGCATCTACAGACTGGGCTTTGTATGAAAATGGTGCCCGGGACATGAAACACCCAGCTGAGAAAATTACTAAAACTCAAAAATGCATATGGACAACTGTTTGAAATTAGCTTTATTGGGAAAGGCTAATATCGCCACACAACTGGATGATGGATGGACACATACTGAGTAAAAAAAAGTGACAGAAATCGTTACATTACCTCAAAATGAATTAACTTTTGAACAGGCTTTATGAGGTCATGATGAGACCGAGCCTCCAACAACTCAGGGATTTTGTGGGGACAGGTCAGTTTGACGTCTTCCTTAGTGCTTAAGGAGCACTTGAACGGAGCATCTGTGTTCAAAGATACGTCCAAAATGATTCAGAATGAACTCTACTGTATGCTGGCTGTGAATAAAAACTATATTGGTGATGAAGTGAGCCGATGACATATCTGATGTGTCAAACCAGTGTCAACTACAGTAGTAACGTGCTTGTTACCGTGAAAAATTAAGTATTTGGTTATTAGAAAACCCATAATACAATGCTATAAATGAAATGTCTTTAAGAATAACTTTCCATATACAAATTTAACATTTTTAAATGTTATACACATGTAGTTAACTAATGCCACTTAGAAGCTGATATTTTTGTTTTGTTTTCTCTACTGTTTTTATGAAATAGGCACCAACAATTGTTTCTGTTCTTTATTTTCTCTAAATGTAGTAATTACTAAGATGCACTATAAGGTACAGCATCATTGAGATTTTTGTTTTGCTCTTTACAATCTTTTCTCACAAATGGTATTTTCCTATAAGTCATAATATTACCATTATCAAAAGTGGAAATACAGTTTATTTACTTCATTAATTCAGTTGTAAATGTGAAATATTAACATTTGGACATAAAAAAAAAAGTGAGCTTCATATTCTGGATCATACCAGCAGCGCTCTGACTTGAGCTGAACTAAAGTCATTTTTCAGAATCTCCTTTTTCTTGTACAGTTTTAAATCGGATTCAAGGTTATTTGCCTCGCCATAAAAATATAAATCTTGAGATTTTTATTCCACTCATCAAACAGCTGGTTGGGGATGGAAATTGGGAGAGTCTGGAATAGATAGAGAAATCTGGGCAAAACATTCTTTTTTATGGTTTCAATCCTTTTACTTAGACTTAAGTATGGGATGAGAGTCAATTTTTTTTTATAGTGGAGAAAATATTATATATTTTTTCTAAGATTGTTGATAGTTCTTTATGGAGGACCACACGTAAATATTTAAGGGATTCCATTTGCCATTCAAATGGGGAGGATTTTCAGTTTTTTGTACATTCAATTTGAGATTGAGAAGATATTGGACCAATATCATAAAATAAATGCATCAAATTATGTATGGACATTTATGGTTTGGTTAAATACAGTAAAACATAATCTGCATTCAGTCAGTCAAGTAACCGTTAATTTCATTTGTGATAAATAAATTTAAATTCTAAATTTGGTTAGCACTTTATATAAATAAGGCCAGCTAACAGAATCTAAAGCCTTTATAATGTCCAGATGTATTAATACAGCTTTGTTTTGTTATTTTTGTATGATTCATTATGTCTTAGAATCGTCATGTTATCTTGTGTTTGTCGTTTGTTAATAAATCCCCTTTTGATCATTATGAATTGAATTTGGGATTATTTTTTCTATTCTTTTAGACGCTGATCTCCAACGTTTTCCACGTTCTTCTCTCAGATGGGAATTCACCAGATCAAAAGCTGTTTTTCTTCTTTAAAGCGACTTGGGGCTTGGTTGAGCCGGTTTAACCCGCGGCAACATGTCTGGATGTAGCCATGACACGCTGTTTGTCGCTGACGTTGTGGAACTTCAGTGTAATAAGTCGTGGATGCTGGTTCGTCTGTCAAACATGCACCTGGTTCATGCATTCTGCTACTTTGGTTTGTAAAGTAGAGACCTCATCCTCGGTCGCTGAAGCCCGAGGGTCCAGCTCGCTTTTCTGGGATGTCACCCTGGAGAGACTCAGACAAACACTGAAGGGACCAATTAGCAAGCTTTATTCTGTGGGTTATTTTGTGCTCAGACCCCGGCAGAAGACATTGCGATTATGGGCGCTCCATAATCTAATTGTATTAGATGTCTTCCCTCAGGGCCTGAAGACTGGTGGTGGCAGATATGAGGAGAGGGTTGAGAGGACGAGGAGGACGATGAGAGGGATGCAGAGGAGGAGAAGGGGAGATGGTGGGTCGCAGTACGGACTGAAGCGGCCGAGCCAACTGAGTGAGGGTTTAAATGGGGCGGATTGTGCTCTGATTGGGAGCAGAGGAGGTGCAGAGGAGGTGCGCCGTGCCACGGGGAGGAGTAACTTGGGTGCGTTGATTGAGGCTGGAGCGCAGGTGGCCCTGGTGTAGCAGTGGACTGGGTGGAGTTAGGTCTTCCAGGCTGAATTTCTTACTGCTACTACTACTACTACTACTACTACTCTACTTCATTTCACCCTGGAGAGGCTCAGACAAACACAGAAAGGACCGTTTAGCAAGCTTTATTACGTGGGTTATTTGGCGCTCAGACCGGCAGAAGACATTGCGATTATGGGCGCTCCATAATCTAATTGTATTAGACGTATCCCCCCAAAAAGCATCAGAAGTATCAGAATACTTCTGATGCTCGAAAAGAGGACATGAGGGCAGCAAATGCTCGACTATGAGCCGCAGGTATGCAAGGCCGAATACAGTGATGAGGAGAGTTGATGAGACGCCCTGAAAACGTGAAGCATCTGGAATGAGGGGGAGAGATGTGGTGAAGGATCCCGGACAAGAATATGAAGCATTTGGGATTCCAAAACATTCTCTTGGTACGGATAAATCGTATCCAGAGCCATCCTCTACCCTTCCGTTTGAGCCTGCTTCCCTCTTGAGAGCAGTGCATTGCTACACATCCAAACACTCCTCGTAGTTGCTATGGTGCATTCTCGGGTTTGGCGGAATAAACTCATACATTTTTTGTCATTGGTTAAAACTAACCGTCCAGACTTTGCTGTGAAAAAATTAAATCTATATTCTACTTATTAACCGATGTTGCAGCCCATCTTTAAAGGATGCCGCATGTGAAACGTCAGATTTTGTCATTATTCATTTTCAAATATGTTTAAACTCTCTGCCACGCTCACACACAAACACAAGAACTACAAAAACAGAAAACAAATTAGTTCATGCTATAAACATCCACCGGACCCAAAATCTAATCATGTAAATTATCCAAAAGTGGAGGGAAGTCCATTCCTAATGAAGGGCCCCAGTCGCTAATGGCTTTGCTTGTAGTTGACAAACCTAATACTGAATCTAAGGCAAAGAAGATGTGCTTGCCTTTGTACTGGAGGTCTCCTTTAACAATAAAAATGAATGTTTCGTATCCTGTTCAAAACCCTATAACTATCAAAAGAAAGAGGAGGTTATGTCTTGTCATGTCTGAAAAAACGCTCAAATCAGAGCGTTGCTGTAAATATTGAGAGGTTCCTGTACAGGTCTTACTGGCAGATGACAGACGTTTGAGTCATTTGGAGGAAGTTAAGAATTCCTGGGTAAAATCTGTTCTTACAACTTTGAAAGAGCTGACAAAACATACAAACTAAGATGTTCAAATCTTAAACTGGTTGGCTTATCACCAAGATTTTGTACAAAAGAGAATTTACCTCAGATTCAAGGTCTGGATTACAAAAGGTATACATTTTTTCAGCAGATTGTAAAAGATCATCATGTGAAAAGCTTTGATATGTCCTTTGACTTGAGGGAGAGAGAGAGAGATTCATTAATATTCATATTCTATGCGCGTTAAGAACGTGAGGGAAAACGTTCCAAGCAGAGCGCCTGGTGGAACGTCGTGTGTGAGGGATAGTTTACGCTGAACAATTTGTATTAGCCTGTAATTGTTAGGGTAATAAACTCTTTTAAATGTGACTATTTCCTTGTTGTTTTCTCAGATATTTTAAATCCAACAATATCAGAACTTTCAAGGGCAATATCAAAATTGTACCAATGCATTGCTAATTTGGACAGCTAATCCATTAAATATATTACAAACTAATGGGAAAGAGAAGGTAACCTGTTGGATAGCCAGGAGCCAGATCAGTATCTTGTGTTTTGAGGCTGTTGTTTAAAACTATTGGCCTGAAATTAACAAGGCACTTCAGACTGTTTTTGACATGGCCATCCCTCTTAATTTTAGCACCATGTACTTGGGCCTCAAAACTCCTGCCATGGACACAATGAATGGATACCTTCGGAATGTACCAACGACCAAAGGCCATTACAAGGAAATGGATGACGCAAACACTACCAACGATCAAGCACTGATCGACTGACATTGTAACAGACATCAGACTAATAGAAAAAAATACAGTCTGAGACTTAATTTGAAAATGGACAATTGAAGTCCCATTAAGTCCAAAGTTTATCACATTTAATGTGATAAACTTTGGACTTAATGGGACTTCAATGTGGGAGTTGTGCTATCATTTTATATATTTTTTGTTTTCCTCAGACACACCGTTCCTAACTTGAGTTCCCTGATTTATGGATAGAAGTAGTAAGCATTAGGGTCAAATATTGTTCGTTTTGCAATACATTGTATTGCGGTGTTATTGTGATATGCGTATCGTATTGGAAACCATGTATTGCAAGGAATGATGCCTGGACAGTAGAGGGCAGTACTGTACATGCAGGTACTTGATCTGCCAAACACTAAACATAATATCATATTTGTAAAACTGACTTGCATGTGGTTTTAGACACATGTGTTTGTTACTAAGTCACAGACATTGCTGGTGATGACATCAGTATTGTTACTTTGTTACTAGCAGCGTTGGTGCTGAAACAAAAAACTTGTATTGATGTGCATTTTCACTTTTACAAATGCCAAACTGGTTTACTGTTTGTAAGTTTTGCAAACTTGACTTGTGCATCTATTTAAATTCACGGTGGGAAAAGCATTGTAGTTTCTTATAATAATGAAGTGTACTGCATTGCCACACAAATCAACATCAACGTTTTTTTCATATATTATGGGTAAAGTATCGCCGTCTTGAAATGGCAGTACACATTGTATCAGGCCATATGTATTGTGATTGTATTAAATCATGACAAAAGCATATGGTCCCAGCCCTACTAAACATGATGTCTCTACAATGAGGGTTTAAATGCTGGAAGTTGCCCAGAGCCCTGGGGTATCCCACCTGGGGAGACCTCACAGCAGTGTTCCCATTAGGTCAGTGGTGCCCTGAGGCCGCTTCTCTTTAGCTCTCTTTTCACTCCTCGCTCACAAACAGCGCGGCGTGGACAGAGGGAGAGCCGCTAGGCGCCGACTCGCAATTAGACGCTCCATTATATAAAGGCATATTCAGATAACAGGGGCACCAATGAGGCCTTTTGTTGGGAGATTAATGAGATTTTTAATAAAACAAAAAAATGCCTTTCTTATTGTCATGAGCTAATGAGTGTGCTGGTGGCGTAGGGCCATGTGGTGGGAAAGTCCTGCAGCAGTGCCCCCTCAACCCGCACCTGCATGTTCCAGCGCTGCCCCGCTCCTCTGTTTGTATTCAAAGCCAGGAAACAAACGAGGGTTTAATTACCATAAACGAGAATCGGCATTTAGCCCTCTGACACAAAGAATGGCAACAAGCTCATTGAGGTTATCAACAAGGGACACTGGTCAATTGGGTCATTGATTTGGATTGTTTGACAGACTGGGAGCCAAGGCCACAGGAGCAAGCAAAGTTCAAAAATCCCCCTCAGTTGAATTGAGAAGTTTGTCACAGAATCTGTTGGAAGGGGCTGTCAGGAGCTATTAGAGGGCATGAAAGGGCTCGCCATCAAACATGGCCTGTCCCAGCGTTGCACATTTAATTACAATTTGCATGGCTTTGTTCCTGACCCTTCAGCAGGCATGATCTGATTACAAGGGTGAACAGTTAGCACCGAGAAGGAGAGCTCGTTCACAGAAATTCTGCAACAAAATACACTTAACTCAACTCCAGACTTGGTCAAAGATGCATTTGGACACAACCTGTCTGAGAAACAAAGTAGAGGCACAGCTGGAGTTGGATCACAGGTGGAAGGATACGCACAGGCTGAGCCCCTGCGCTTCTGTCAGTTCCACCGCCCCGCTGCCTTGTGGGAGACTGGGGAGAGGGGGAAGCTCGTTAATTGGGAGGCACAGCAACCTTTGACCCCACTGATGCAGGGTGACAGGGCAAACGAGGAGAGGCGATTGGCTCGCAGCTTCAGCGCTTGTGTGTGCCACCAGTGGTGTTCAGGGTGGAAAAGGGCACGCAGAGCAGACTGCATGCTTCCCCACGTTTCACCCATGCTTCCCCACGTTTCACCCATGCTTCCCCACGTTTCACCCTTGCTTCCTCATGTTTCACTCATGCTTCCCCACGTTTCACCCGTGCTTCCCCACGTTTCACCCTTGCTTCCTCACGTTTCACCCGTGCTTCCCCACGTTTCACCCACGCTTCCCCACGTTTCACCCATGCTTCCCCACGTTTCACCCATGTTTCCCCACGTTTCACCCATGCTTCCCCTCGTTTCACCCGTGCTTCCCCTCGTTTCACCCATGCTTCCCCACGTTTCACTCATGCTTCCCCTCGTTTCACCCATGCTTCCCCACATTTCACCCATGCTTCCCCACATTTCACCCTTGCTTCCCCACGTTTCACTCATGCTTCCCCACGTTTCACCCATGCTTCCCCACGTTTCACTCATGCTTCCCCACGTTTCACCCATGTTTCCCCACGTTTCACCCATGCTTCCCCTCGTTTCACCCGTGCTTCCCCTCGTTTCACCCATGCTTCCCCACGTTTCACCCATGCTTCCCCACGTTTCACTCATGCTTCCCCTCGTTTCACCCATGCTTCCCCACGTTTCACCCATGCTTCCCCACGTTTCACTCATGCTTCCCCTCGTTTCACCCATGCTTCCCCACATTTCACTCATGCTTCCCCACATTTCACCCATGCTTCCCCTCGTTTCACTCATGCTTCCCCACGTTTCACCCGTGCTTCCCCACGTTTCACCCACGCTTCCCCACGTTTCACATGCTTCCCCACGTTTCACCCGTGCTTCCCCACGTTTCACCCGTGCTTCTCCACGTTTCACCCGTGCTTCCCCTCGTTTCACCCATGCTTCCCCACGTTTCACTCATGCTTCCCCACGTTTCACCCGTGCTTCCCCACGTTTCACCCATGCTTCCCCACGTTTCACCCATGCTTCCCCTCGTTTCACCCATGCTTCCCCACGTTTCACTCATGCTTCCCCTCGTTTCACCCATGCTTCCCCACATTTCACCCATGCTTCCCCACATTTCACCCTTGCTTCCCCACGTTTCACTCATGCTTCCCCACGTTTCACTCATGCTTCCCCACGTTTCACCCATGCTTCCCCACGTTTCACCCATGCTTCCCCACGTTTCACTCATGCTTCCCCACGTTTCACCCATGCTTCCCCACATTTCACCCATGCTTCCCCACGTTTCACCCATGCTTCCCCATGTTTCACCCGTGCTTCCCCACGTTTCACTCCACGTTTCACCTCTTGTAGCCCCAATATTTATTAAAGCTTATAAATCTGAACTTTCAAAAGGAAAAATATCTAAATTATAATGTATTAACAATTTAGGCAGCCACTCATTTCCCACTTATTTTAATTACATACAAAATAAATGGGAAAGGTAATTTAATTTTGATTGACAAAGAATGGGAAAATATATTTACATCTTGGAAAATCACATGTTTGGAGGGATTTCTATTGATGTGACATGATTTTTCATAACACCATGTCAAAGTGCTCATTATTCTCAAGGAAATGCAGCCTGCTGGAGAAAATGAGATTGCCTGAAGACAAACCATTTCCACGTGTTTTGGGACCGTTCTCTTGCACAGAAATATTTTACAGAAATCAACATTTGATTTCAGAACTATGTATTAAAACCCCTGCCATTGACACAGAAATAGATATCTTTTAGCATAATCCTGGCTGCAGGAAAGAAGTCCATTAACTCAAACGGCACCAACAATCAAGGACTGGACTGACAATATAGTTAACATATGGAATATGGATTACATTTGGACTTCACTTAGTTTTATTTAGATGTCTTATCGTGATTTTCTTTTGTCTATTTTCTATGATCTTGTTTTGTTTTTAAATTTGAAAAAAATAAAAGATAAAAGCTATATATATATGTAAAAAAAATAACTCTTTCTCACCCTCCGTGGGCTCTCTATTTCTCCCCCTTCAAGCTCGGGTCCTCTACCAGAGGCCCCTGGGAGCTTGAGGGTTCTTCAGTATCTTTGCTGTTCCTGCACTGCACTTTTCTTGACCGAGATGTCCAATGTTTTTCCTGGGATCTGCTCGAGCCATTCCTCCAGTTTGGGGGTCACTGCCCCAAGTGCTCCGATCACTACGGGCACCACCGATACCTTCACGCTCCAGGCCTTCTCCAGCTCCTCTCTGAGGCCTTGGTATTTCTCTAGTTTCTCATGTTCTTTTTCCGGATGTTACCGTCCCATGGTGCTGCAATGTCCACCACCACGGCTTTTCTCTGACCCTTGTCAACCACCACTATGTCCGGTTAGTTCGCCATTACCATTCGGTCTGTCTGTATCTGGAAGTCCCAGAGGACGTTCTCCACCACCTTTGGAGGTGTTTCCCACTTTGTCCTTGGGGTCTCCAGCCCGTACTCTGCACAGATGTTTCTGTACACGCCAGCCTCATGGTTATGGCGCTCCATGTATGCTGTCCCTGCCAGCATCTTGCACCCTGCAGTTATGTGCAAGATTGTGTCAGGGCCACCTTTGCACAGCCTACACCTTGGGTCTTGTGCAGGGTCCTGAACACTGATATTAGGTGTTAATTTCACAAAATAACGTACATTTTGGAATAGGAAACTCATTGGGCCTCTCCTTCTGGGTCTTACCCGGGGCCACTTCCCGGTGGCACTTGCCCGGAACACTTCCTCAAGGAGGCATCCAGGAGTTGCCAATGTGGAGGAGCTCTACTCCGAGCCCCTCCGAGCCCCTAAATTGTAGACCTGCACCAGGCTGGGAAGACTGAATCTGCAATAGGCAAGCAGATTGGTGTGAAGAAATCTACTGTGGGAACAATACTCAGAAAATGGAAGACTTACAAGACCACTGATAATCTCCCTCGATCAGGGGCTCCACGCAAGATCCCGCAAAAATCCCGCAGAAATCCCTCAAATATTCCGCAAAAATCCCAGAACCACACAGGGGGACCTAGTGAATGACCTGTAGAAAGTTGGGACCAATGTTACAAAGGTTACCGTCAGTAACACACTACGCCGCCAGGGACTCAGATCTTGCAGTGCCAGACGTGTCCCTCTGCTTAAGCCAGTACATATCCGGGCGCGTCTGAAGTTTGCTAGAGAGCATTTGGATGTTCCGGAAGAGTATTGGGAGAATGTCATATGGTCAGATGAAACCAAAGTAGAACTGTTTGGTACAAACACAACTCGTCGTATTTGGAGGAGAGTGAATGCTGAGTTGCATCCAAAGAACACCATAGCAACAGTGAAGCATGGGGGTGGCAACATCATGCTTTGGGGCTGTTTCTCTGCAAAGGGACCAGGACGACTGCTCTGTGTACATGAAAGAATGAGTGGGGCCATGTATTGTGAGATTTTGAGTGCAAACCTCCTTCCATCAGCAAGGGCATTGAAGATGAAACGTGGCTGGGTCTTTCAGCATGACAATGATCCCAAGCACACTGCCAGGGCAACAAAGGAATGGCTTCGTAAGAAGCATTTAAAGGTCCTGGAGTGGCCTAGCCAGTCTCCAGATCTCAACCCCATAGAAAACCTTTGGAGGGAGTTGAAAGTCTATGTTGCCCGCTGAGAGCCCCAAAACATCACTGCTCTAGAGAAGATTTGCATGGAGGAAGGGGCCAACATACCAGCAACGGTGTGTGCCAACCTCGTGAAGACTTACAGAAAACGTTTGACCTCTGTCATTGCCAACAAAGGATATATAACAAAGTATTGAGATGAATTTTTGTTATTGACCAAATACTTATATATCTCACACTACATCCTTCCCTCACTCGTGAACAAGACCCCAAGATATTTGACCTCCTCCACTTGCGGTAAGGACTGCCCACCCACCTGCAGAGGGCAAGCCACCATTCTCTGGTTGAGAACCATGGCCTCGGATATGGAGGTGCTGATCCTCATCCCAGCTGCTTCACACGCGACTCTCATCTGTCCAAGTGCATATTGCAGATCCGGGTTCAATGGAGCCATCAGGACAACATCATCTGCAAACAGCAGAGGCGAGATTCTGTGGTCTCCAAACTGGACGCAATCCACCCGACTGCGCCTAGAAATTCTGTCCACAAAAACAATGAACAGAATCGGCGGCCCTGGCGGAGAGACCAACGTGCACTGGGAACAGGTCTGACTTACTGTCGGCACAGCTCCTGCTCCGGTCATACAGGGACCAGACAGCACTGAGAAATGGGCCCTGGACCCCATATTCCTGGAGCACCCACCAAAGGACACTGCCAAGGACACGGTTGAACGCCTTCTCCAGATCCGCAAAGCACAGTGTTCCATGACAAGTACAAAAACCACTCTGCTCCTCCTAAATCCAAGGTCAACTATCATTTGGAATCTGTTCTCCGTATCCTAGAATAGACCTTACCAGGGAGGGTGAGGAGTGCGATCCCTCTGTAGTTGGAACACACCCTCTGGTCCCCCTTCGTGAGGAAATTTTGGGTAAAAAAAAAAAAGGAGTTTTTGTTAACGTTCAGTGTGTAAAAATTGGAGTGGTTTGTGAGAGAAAAAAATTTAATTAAAAATAAATCATGACGGAAACTCTTTTTTCTGCTATTTTTTTTCCACTATAAAAACTCGAGCTACAGTCACTTGATATTGTCACGTTGAGCCTGTTCACAAATTAACCCGTTATTCATCTTTTCAGTTGTCTACAGTTGTCTTTTTGGAATTTTTAAATATCAAATGTGGAGCGAGACATTTTATTAGCTAGCCACACAATTTGCATATCATTGCGTTCAGCTTGGAAATCTTACCAACCACTACAATCTAAAAAAAAAAAAGTTTAAGAAAGGGAGATTTTTAAAAAACATTAAAAAAAATTGCAATATAGTTTAAAATTCATGTTGACCATACTCAAAAGCGTATCAATTTCAAATTTACAACATTTCTTTGCTCACGGGTTTTGTGTCTTGTGGCCAAATTTGAAGTGAAAGAGAAGATGCCAAAAGTACGACGAGGTGCACTTTTGTCAGCGCAGTGTTTGATCCAATATGGCCGACTTCCTGTATGACTTAGGGCAGGGTCATAATATCATTTTTTACAATTCCTCAAATTATTTTTTTTATGAGGTGAATATGGCCATGTTAATTGATTTTTGAGGTGGCGCAACTTTCAATATTTTTTTCATGAAATCTTCACTCAAATTTAGAACCAGCATGTCCGTCCTTGTTTACTACTCGATTTTGTGTTTTTCCAGCCCCCGCCAGGACTATTCTTGGCCTAATTTAATTAAATAATTGTTTCAACATTTAGGAAATTGCAACTATTGTGTGTATTAGAATCTAAAGTCTTTGTTTTTTTTAAATTAAAAAAATTAAATAAAAATTAAAGTAATTTAAACATCAAAATACAGTTTAAAGTGCAACCCTGGGCCCATACCTCAACACTTAATATTTGAGTTTTATCATAAGAACATATTTGGTGAGGAAATATATAATAAATATGTGATATCCCTGTAGATTGCTCAGACAGCAGGAGTCGTCACTATGTGTGAGCCTCAGTGCTCTGGAGAGAGGGAGAAAAGGGAGAAAACTCATTAGTAGCAATGTTAGCATTAGCAGCAAGAACAGTCTGTAGGCAAGATTGTGTGTTGTTGTTTTTTTAATTGCTCATGGCTCTACTCAACAGTCTAGAGCTTAAATAAATGTGCAAGTTCAGAGAGAGTCTTGCGGTTTGGATGCAGTTTAGTTCAAACTGGCACTCCAGGCTTGATCCTCTGGCAGGTAATACCTTGCATGGGCCGCTTCAGACCCTTGCAAGTGAATACACAATATTCTTTCCTTTTTTTGCATCTAATTAAGCATGAGGAAAAACAATTCCACGGCTTCTCTGATGATGGTAGTTCTATGTGGTTTTACGTCAGAAAGCTCCATGAATGGCTTTATCAACAGGCCATTTTCCAAATGACATGGGCTGACATTTATCATTTCAACTATCGTCATTCCATCGAATGACGATAGTTGAAATGATATGATTTTGCACAGTGAGTCTGGCGCACTGAAGTGAAAAGCGTTCTCCTTGTGCTTTCTGTACTCTCTGAACCCTGAAATAATGAGCCCTCCTTGTTCATTAGTGTCTACTCGCTCAATCATAACACATTAGAGATGAGTTTAGCATTCAGGCGCAGGACAATTGACCTTGTGTGTGCCCTTCCTCACCAGCGAGCTGTCACAAGGCTTCATCCAAATTGAGGCAATTAGCTGCAATGTGTCTCTCCCATTAAGCCCAGTGTGTCCACTGTGTGCTAATGACAGCAGTGAGACATGGCCTAATCAGGCCCAGTGTTTCCCTAAAGTTCACATAACTAAACATGCACACCCACGGAGAACTCCGCCATGGGCACCAGCCAAAACATATCTGCTAATGTACAGGACAACATAAAGAGCTGCGCGGCTATTCTTGGTCTGCTTCACATCAGAACAACATGCTCTTTCTGCACCCAAACACTGCTCCGACGCCTTTGACGCTGCCTAATTGACAGACAGTATATAAATTTGTTGGAATATCTTTACAAACCAGTGCAAAAAGACAATTAAGACTCTTTGTGGGCAGTTGTAGAATAAAATATAGTTTATCTGACTTCCATGTATGACGTGGGCAACACGCACTCTGCTACTGCCGAAACTTAATAAATAAAATAAAATCAGTTTCACCCACATAATCCCAAGAAACAAGAAGAAAGAAATGAGTGTACACAGAAAACACAGGACAGGTAACACCACGGGAGCTAAACAATCAAAGCTGACTGACCGTGGCCGTGATAAACAGATTGTCTCATGAGCTAATGAGGCCCCCCGGGGCTCCAGGCCCGTCCCTATTGGACATAACTTTACAACAGGTGTCCCACATAATGTGTGAAATGCAGTGTGACTTCAGTGAGAGCTGAGGTGGGAGCAGAAAAATACAATATCAAGTTTGACCAAATGGAAGCTACCAAATTGGAGCTGAAGGAGGGAAGTGGAGGCAAAGCATGAATTGGTGAAGCAGTGCAGCATATCTCAGACATTATGGATGGGTTGTGGGAGCTGAATGCCGAGATGGAGACACTGCGGCCGGAGAACAAGAATGTGAAAGATAGGTTCTGGATTTGGGGTCGAGGTCGCTCCCTGGAGGGTGAAGTTTCCTCAAAAAGTTGATCCCGGAGCTTGTTTCTGGGATTGGAGTTGCGGTCCCCAACCCATTACAATAGAAAGAGCACATCACCTAGACCAAAAACAGAAAAGACAAGTTAGGTGATAAACCACAATAATAATGATAATCAGGTTTCTTAACGATCATGAGAAAAGTGCGTCATGAAGGCCGCAAAAATTAAGGGATCACAAAGACAAATGGGTAAAGTTTTGCCACGTCTGGGAAGAATTAAAGCCTTCAAGCCATTCCTCCAGTTGGGGGTCACTGCCCCAAGTGCTTCGATCACTACGGACACCACCGATACCTTCGCATTCCAGGCCTTCTCCAGCTCCTCTCTGAGGCCGTGATATTTCTCTAGTTTCTGATGTTCCTTTTGCAGTACCGTGGACAGTCCCATTGGAAAACAGGTGATTAAAAAAACACATAATCAGATTCAGAGCACCAGGAGAAGCAGAGGTGCCCCTAAAGAAAATGCAAAACACAAGGACTAAACAACACGAGAGATGGAGCCACCAGCGTGGGGTATGTGAGTTTGGGTTGTGGTCACATGGTGATGTTACTTTGAAGTGATTGATAACGTCAGACTTTATAATCCTGCTTTTGTACGAAATTCTGTGGGGAAAAAATCCCATTATGAATCATACAAAGGCAAACATTGAAGGGGAGTTGCAATTTTGATTTCAAACTGAATAGTTTTGAACAGAGTTTTGATTGTAAGGATAAAGAGGGATGACAGGTATCAGCAGGTCAGGCGGGCTGCAGTCACAGTCGCAGAGGCAAAAACCTGGGGCTGGGAGGAGTTTGGGGAGGCCATGGAGGAGGACTAGCAAACCGTCCGGTGCCTCAGGAGGGGGAAGCAGTGCTTCACCAACACCGTTTACGGTGCGGGTGGAGACCTGCTGACCTCGACTGGGAATGTCATTGGACGGTGGAAGGAATACTTTGAGGACCTCTTTAATCCCACTGTCACGTCTGATGGATGAAGATGGAGATGGAGTCCCCAGTCACCCAAGCTCAAGTTACTGAGGTTGTTGGAAACTCCTCGGTGGCAGGGCACCAGGGTGGATGAGATCCGCCCTGAGTACCTTAAGTCTCTGGATGTTGTAGGACTGTCTTGGCTGACATGTCTCTGCAACATTGTGTGGCGGTCAGGGACAGTGCCTCTGTCGAGTGTGAAGCAGCGAGTCCCACCGAGTGTGGGATGAGAATCAGCACCTCCAAATCTGAATCAGCACCTCCAAATCCGAGGCCATGGTTCTCAACCGGAAAAAGCCCTCGCAGGGTGGGTGGGGAGTCCTTACCCCAAGTGGAGGAGTTCAAGTATCTCGGCGTCTTGTTCACAAGTGAGGGAAGGATGGAATGTGAGATTGACAGGCGGATCGGTGCAGCGGCTGCAGTGATGTGGTCGCTGCATCGGACTGTTGTGGTGAAGAAGGAGTCGAAAGGCAAAGCTCTCGATTTACCGGTCAATCTACGTTCCTACCCTCACCTATGGTCATGAGCTTTGGGTAATGACTGAAAGGACAAGATCGCGAATACAACCGGTCGAAATGAGTTTCCTCCACCGGGTGTCTGGGCGCTCCCTAAGAGATAGGGTGAGGAGCTCCATCACACGGGAGGAGCTCGGAGTAGAGCCACTGCTCCTACACGTCGAGAGGAGCCAGCTGAGGTGGCTCGGGCATCTGTTCCGGATGCCTCCTGGGCGCCTCCCTGGGGAGGTGTTTCGAGCATGTCCCACCGGGAAGAGCTGGAGGGACTATGTCTCTCAGCTGGCCTGGGAACACCTCGGGACCCCCGAGGAGTTGGAAGAAGTGTCTGGGGAGAGGAAGTCTGGGAGTCCCTGCTTAGACTGCTGCCCCCGCGACCCGGCCCCGGATAAGCGGAAGAAGATGGATGGATGGAGGATAAAGAGGGCTGATGTGTACTGGTTACGGGGAATATTAATGGAAAGGTGTTCACACTTTTGAATGTGTATGTATGCTTTACCAGGGAGTGATATCTATGCCCATGTCATGGACCTAATTGTAAATCACCCTAATTGTAAATCACCTTATTTTGTGGCGGCAATTAGAATTTTCGCATTCAGCCTACATTAGATATGTCGAACTCAAGAGGCACTGGAGGAACAATAAATAAGGAGTTCCGTATCTTGTTGAAGAACATAGGATTGATTTACATTTGAAGGGAAATGAACCCTTAGGCTCACCAGTACACCCATTTTTTCTTATCTGCATACAATCTATTCCAGAATAAATTACTTTTTTGTTCTCAATAAAGGCAGATCTAAAACCACTACAGCAGATATAGGAACAATAGACCCAAGTAATCATGCTCCTGTCTACATTTCTGTGACTTAGGAAAGAGAAAAACGCACTGTGGCGGTTCAAAGTCAGCCTGCTTAATGACCCTTTGTTTTAAGAAAACTTAGAAAACAACAAGCTGAAAGAACAATTAAAATATGGCACAGGCAAAATTATCTTAACTAAACAAGACCAGCCTTTGAATCCTTTTATAAAAAAAATTCCAGACAATAAAGAAGACAATATAAATTCCTTTCTGGACACCCTTAATATACCTGTTATGTCAGAAGAACCACATAAAAAGTAGGAGCTGAAATAATAGTTTTGGAAATACAGGGCGCAATCAGAAGATTAAGGAACAATAAATCTCCGGGGAGCGATGAGTTCACCTCAGAGTGGTAAAAAGCTTTAAAAGACACACGGTGCCTTTTGGCAACTTTTAACGATTTGAGAACGCAGGCGGAAGTGCGCATGCGCAGGTGAGCGATAGGTGCGTTTTATGATTGATACGTGGCAGGACAAATGATTTATCCACGCCACGAGGAAATATGATAAAAAAAATTGCTGAAAAAAATCGTCCATACCACCTTTAAGAAAACTCAGACCCCTCTAGTTGGAAAGAGGCCTCATGTTTCTCTTTTTGCCTTATTCATTGGTCATTGTTTATGTTGCACCGATCACCAAGACAAGTTCCTATGTTTGTGAATTATGTTCATTGACAAACCCTTTCTGATTCTGATTCTGATTCATTTAGACCTACTTCTATTCTGAATGTTTAGTATCATATATTCACCTCAATTATGTCCAAAAGAATGGAACAAATCCTCCCAAACTTGAATCCACAATGATCAGATGACAACATAAGACGATCCTTACACATAATGAGCCAATTACAAAAACAGCAAAACAAAGCCAAAATAATTAGTTTGGACGCTGAAAAGGCTTTGGATTCTGTTAGCTTTCCATTTTGTTTAATGTGCTAAACAAATTTCAAAGTGACAATTTAATTATAACAAATATTGGGGCTCTTTACGATGGTCCTACATCAAGAATTAAAATCAATGGTCATCTGACAGATCCCCTGAATCCGGAAAAGGGGGTTTGGCAGGGCTGTGCCTGGTCTCCCCTCCTGTTTGCTTTGTATTTGGAACCATTGACCCAATTCATTAGACAATCAAAAACAATTCACGGAGTTACAATTGATGGGACGGAACATATAATTGCCTGCTATGCAGATGATGTTCTATTATATATATTTATATTGAAAAATGGAACATTATCCCCCTAAGTCCAAGTCAAAGGAATGAAACTTTAAAAATGAATGTTCTCCAAGATTTCTCTATCTGTTTCAGACCCTTCCGATTTACATCCCCAACTGGCTGTTTGATGAGTGGAATAAAACAATCTCTAGATTTGTATAGCACGAGAAAAAACTGTCTCCGATTCAAAACTTTAAGTACTATGACTATATTTCAGCTCAAATCAGAGCGTTGCTGGTGTGATCCAGAATATGAGGCTCAATGGAAAAAAAGTTTAGATGTTGTGCTGGGGGGGGGGGGGAACGAGCTAATCAATACATACAAAATGAACAAAGATGTTGTTTGTTTTTTATTGGTTGGCTTACAATCAACATTTCACACCTAAGATTTAAAGTCTAAACAACAAAAGGTATAAAGGTATTTTACCAAATTGTAAAGGAGAATCATCTGAAGAATTCAAAGGTGTTGAAAGAATCGTTTGGCTTGGACAAACAGGACTTTTAAAGGTATTTAGGATTTATTATGCTCAAGAAATCAAAAAGAATGATGCCTTTTGACGGAAACATTAATTAAAGTGTATAAATCTGAAATTTCAATGGGATTAAAAGCTAAATTATACAAATGTATTAACAATCTGAGCAGCCACTCTATTGATGACATTAAGGGAAAGAGAGGGTCACTTTGATCTGGTTGATGAAGAAAGGGAAAGTCTGTCTCAGTGGAGAACCACAGGATCACAGCCTGTTGGAGAGGAAGTGGCAGTCAGGAGGCAAACCACTTTCATGTGTTTTGGGATTGTCCTGTTGTTCACAAGTATTGGATTGATATTAACAATGCCTTACAGACAATTTATGACATCACCATCCCAATGGATTTCAGAACTCTGTATTTGGGACTCAGGACTCCTGCCACAGACACAACCAGCAGCTCTCTGGTGCTCTGGTCCTAGCAACCACAAAAAAGGCCCTCACAAAAAAATGGATGACATAAAATGCACTGACGATCCAGGACTGGACTAACATTATACTGGACATTGGTAGCATGGGAAAAAATACTTGATTTTCTCTTCTTTTTTTTTGCTTTATTATTCACTGGATGTCTACTGATTTTCTCTCTGGTCTCGTTTCTGTCTCTGGTCTCGTTTCTCTCTCTGGTCTTGTTTCTCTTCTGTCTCTGGTCTCGTTTCTGTCTCTGGTCTCGTTTCTCTCTCTGGTCTCGTTTCTCTTCTGTCTCTGGTCTCGTTTCTGTCTCTGGTCTCGTTTCTCTCTCTGGTCTTGTTTCTCTTCTGTCTCTGGTCTCGTTTCTGTCTTTGGTCTCGTTTCTGTCTCTGGTCTCGTTTCTCTCTCTGATCTCGTTTCTCTCTCTGGTCTTGTTTCTCTTCTGTCTCTGGTCTCGTTTCTGTCTTTGGTCTCGTTTCTGTCTCTGGTCTCGTTTCTCTCTCTGATCTCGTTTCTCTCTCTGGTCTTGTTTCTCTTCTGTCTCTGGTCTCGTTTCTGTCTCTGGTCTCGTTTCTCTCTCTCTGATCTCGTTTCTCTCTCTGGTCTTGTTTCTCTTCTGTCTCTGGTCTCGTTTCTGTCTCTGGTCTCGTTTCTCTCTCTGATCTCGTTTCTCTCTCTGGTCTTGTTTCTCTTCTGTCTTTGGTCTCGTTTCTGTCTCTGGTCTCGTTTCTCTCTCTCTGGTCTCGTTTCTCTCTCTCTGATCTCGTTTCTCTCTCTGGTCTTGTTTCTCTTCTGTCTCTGGTCTCGTTTCTGTCTCTGGTCTCGTTTCTCTCTCTCTGATCTTGTTTCTCTCTCTGGTCTTGTTTCTCTTCTGTCTCTGGTCTCGTTTCTCTCTCTGATCTCGTTTCTCTCTCTGGTCTTGTTTCTCTCTCTGGTCTTGTTTCTCTTCTGTCTCTGGTCTCGTTTCTCTCTCTGGTCTCGTTTCTGTCTCTGGTCTCGTTTCTCAGCACAACCAGGACATCAACCTTTACCTGTGACAGTTTTTGATTGACAACACTTATGTAATACTGAGGCACATAATAAAACTTCCACTGTGTGTAAGGAACTGCGTGGGCTGGTTTTAATGTTACTTATAATCTTTGGGATATTATAAGGTCAAGCCAACTAAATTGCTTTTTCTTACATACTATATTTTCATATTGGTTCCAGACCGTGGTGGTGTCAGTCACTCTGGGTATATGCCAGTATTCAATTTTACACTAATTTGATAAATGGCTATGTAGAAATTGAAATAAAGAGACAAAGTTCATTATCAGCTAAATCTATAGATATTAACCTTTAATATTTAGTCATCAGTCGAATAAAGCAAAAAACATTTTATTTTAAAGGGATCAACTTAATT
>NW_027316500.1:1360000-1420000 GCF_026437365.1 Eucyclogobius newberryi | reverse complement strand
GTCCTGTCTGCAGTGGCCCAGTGTCCTGTCTGCAATGGGCCAATGGGCCAGTGTCCTGTCTGCAGTGGGCCAGTGTCCTGTCTGCAGTGGGCCAATGGGCCAGTGTCCTGTCTGCAGTGGGCCAGTGTCCTGTCTGCAGTGGGCCAGTGTCCTGTCTGCAGTGGGCCAGTGTCCTGTCTGCAGTGGGACAGCAGAGAACTGGGGCTTCACTGCAGTGAATGAGGTATTTTACAGAGATGTTCTGGCTTTACTTTGTGTCACAGTGGATCTATCACTGCGAACATATTCAGATATGACAGGCCTTATATTGCCAAATGAGCTGTCAGTTTGGGGAGTTAGACTCGGAAATGGAGGAGACGAGTCCAGGGGATAGAACAGAAGCATGTGGCGGCAAAAGCGTGCAGAGAGGAACAGAGCGCATTGAACAGACAGTGACCAAAACCGTGGGGGCAAAAGGGCCTGGAGAGACGAAGGCTCCATTCCTGCTCTCTGTATGTAGAGATTAACCCTGTGTTGGCACTGGCTGTTTGTCCATTGTGCATAATATGTAATAAACCCCTCACACCCCCATAAAATGGGCACATTTTTGAGACGTTCCAATTTGAGCGATCCAAAGGGGACCTTAAGAAGTCTAGCTTCCATCTGGCTGATGATTGGACAAGAAACAATGCAGACTCAGGTGAATCGCTGAGATCGGCCTCATGATTAAAACGTATAATTCAGATATTGGATTTTATTTTATTTTTTCATTAGAAGCAGCATTTCAAAGCGCTCTAAGGTGAACCGGGCTGAGGATGAGGGGCAGTTGAAACATACCTGACCAAATGTAAGTCGAAGAGTGGCGCTATGATGCTTCATTTCTGAATTTGGCAGTAGACTAAATGTTCTGGTCTTTTTAGTCAGATGTAGATGTCACCATTGTCTTGAGCTTCACACACATTCATTGCGCCTAATTGAGAAGACAAATACAGGGGTGTATTCTGGCCTAGAGGGGTTTAGTCTGGACTTGGCTACTTTACCACATCAGCTATAGTTTGGCCTAGGCAAGGATTAACATGCGTTTGAAAGGTTCTCAAGTTACTTTTTTGGTTGAATAATCCCTGTAGTAAACATTTATTATAGTTTTACATCATTCAATTGGCAGCTTGTGAATAAAAAAATAAAAATAAAATTTGAAGTAGAGCTGAGTCTAAAACAAAATCCCTCTATGTCAGCAATAAGCAACATCCCATTGAAAATATAAAAATAAAGGTGTCATTGTGTAATTTTTTATGTGTTTCGGCCATTATGTTGCTAACAGTTAAGATTATGTCACAACATACAATTTTAGTGTTACAATTGTTGTGAGAAAATACATCACAATTTAATGATTATTCACTGTCACCGAACAACAGTATCATTCTCTGATATGTTTCTATTGCTCAAGTTTGTGACCAGCTTTTCCAATTGAACTTTCTGAAAAACAAAATAAAGATACATTTGATAAAAACAGCCAGAAAAAAAAGGTTATCTACATTTAGGTCTATTTTCTGGACTATAGATTGAACTAAGAAGAATCATTTTGCTTCTATAATTGTCAGAATGATTGTTTTTCGGTTCTTACGCTTATATTGTGACATTCCTAGTTGTGGTTATTACCTCTACTTATGTCACATTTGCTGCTTTTGTGTAATGAAGAACTAAGTATTATAAACTTTTATTATAAACCAAAATTGACAACATTTTAGTAATATATTTTATATAATCATGTTAAATACGTTTGAGGTCAATGTGTAGTCTAATCTTTCATATACACTTTAATCTGGCCTGACCTTGACTACTTTGAATGTATATTTAATACTCTAAAGTGCACTATGTACATTTTCTGGTGGAGGGTAGTCTGCTTGGTTCATCAGTGTTTGATACTTCATGGAATAACATGTCCATGGAGAAAAGCAATTCCCAATGCAAAAGACTTTTCTTGGCTGGATAAAGCAGTGAAAAAGATGAAAGGTGCCTTGGTGGGTGATCGTTCGTGCCAGCCTGTGCGAGTGCGAGTCTCCTGCTCTGTGAATGAGAAGAAAAGCTTGTTTTGTTTAGCAAGCAGTGAAAAAGGCTAATAGGGTTGACCTGCCATTCACCCCGCAACAGCAGAAACAGCATCAGAGAGAAAAACAGAGGGATGAGGAGCCACAGAGGGTTGAGCCCCTTAAAATAATGGACTTACGGAGGCTTGGGCCAATCGGAGTGCGGATGGGTTCTGAGCTGGTGACAGAGATGGGTCACAAGAGAGTATCTGCACAAGTTTATGCCTCAACAGGAAGTGGCCTCTGTGTAAACAGGAAACATGCAGCAGTTTGGTCTTTATAATAAAGATGGCACAGGTGAAATGAGCTGTTAAGAGAGTTCGGAATCAGTGCCACGGTTTAATAGATTTTAATCATCATTTTAGATGTTCTATTCTTTGGAAAAAACAACACAACAGTGTAGCGACCTACAGATGACCTCCGAGCATTCCCATGGAGACAGGAATGCCGAACAATAGGCTTTCCGTTACCATAGCTCCATCCCCCTTTTCTATCCACATACCTTGTCTCTGGCAGAAGAAGAGGCTTTTGGAAAAATCTCTATCCTAAAATTTAAATTTAAATTTAAATTTGAAACTGGATAAAAATGAACTCTCTCCCTAAACAAAAGCTAAAACTAGGAATGTCCAGATCAGGTTTTTTTGGCCCTGATCCGATTCCGAGAGATCTGATTTTGAGTATCTGCCGATATCGAGTCCCGATCCGATATTTTTGTAACACATAAAAAAAATGCAACATAAACTGTTTGTCCCCAATTTTTATTTTTTTATTTATTTAATTTTTTAACACTTTAACAGTGCACCTTTCTTTGAGGCAGCAAGTCCTCATGGACGCGTTTTCAAGAATGTGCGACACGGCGCACACTCCGCACCCCCATCTCACATATTAGCAGCGTGGTCGCGCAAAATTACATCAACCTGTTGCTTGTTGATGCCCCAGTTATTGAGTATTTTTTCCTTAATCTGTTTGATGCGCTTGGCTGTCTGGGATCCGCAAAATTCCCTGGGCATGCAGGGTCGCATGGCGCAAAACAAAACTAGAGCTTATTGCTGTAAAGTGTGGGCTTTACGGCAGTAAAAATGCCGTATACCTCAGTATAACACATGAATGGATCGCGACATTTAATGTTGCGATCCATTCATGTGTTATACTGAGGTGAGAGACTAATAATAAGCTTGAAATGTATAGCGCTGATCAAACTAATAAGTGTAACATTTAAATCAGATCAGTGATCGGGATGCAACATCCAATTTCGATCAAGTCTGAAACCATGGATCGGGACATCTCTTCCTAAAACTCATCTTAAAGACAATGCTGTTTTGTTAAAGATACTTTTCCTACATGAAAAAATTGTGTAAAATGTATATATTGTTAATATTGTTTGCATTGATTTGTAATTGTCTTGAGGATGTTTAATCTTTGCAATTTGGTGATATCGCTTATAATGTTCTACATATTGGACGATTAATTAAACATATTGGACGATTAATTAAACATTTTAATTATCCACTTCCTTCTCAGGCTCACTTCATCAGTCCTCCTGACTCAGCATGCATGTTGATTGGGGTCAGTCAGTGAGAGAGAGACTGGCCCAAAGCCCAAAACTAGTTCCATCAAGAGGTCCATGAGGAAGGTCTCTCCCGCGGTTTAAACTAATCTAGCTGGACTAAACAATGACACGGGTTACATTCTCATAACCTTCAGATTAACAATTTTTTATATTTTATTGCCATAAGGCACCAGCCTTATGGCAATAAAAAAAACACAGAACTGTTAAAATATACAAATAACCCTGTCATGCTGTGTGGCATGTTTGAAATCTTGATCCAATTCAATCCTTTAATCAAAATCAACTTTGAATGTCACCCTCTTTTTTGAGTGGGAGGACATGAATAACACTCCAGTACTTGGACTAATAGAAATACTACAACACATTATACAATTAGAAAAAAAAAACATTTGCAACTGAAGTTGTTTATCATCTTTCCAAAGGTCATATTGAATCCTCTACTCTGATATCAACAAGACCCTTCATCTGTCAGTGTTCATGATTGTTGGTCCGGCAAGAGGCTTTTGGTGCAGAAAAGAAACCTTTCAGTCTTCCCCAAGCCAGTTGTAAAAAAACAGTCTCAGCCAGTTATGCACGAGTTTGTCTTTCTTGCTGGACACCTTTCTCCAGGCATGTCCCATGGTGAGAAAACTCTGGGGACACTTCCAGATTAGGATCAGGATCCTGCAGAGCTGGAGGAAGTGTCTGAGAGGCAGCAGAAGGAGAAGGTTGTGGGTTCGACCGGGCCTGTGTGTGGATTGCATGTTTCTCCTTGTGTCCAGGTGAGTTTCTAAAATATCAAGGAGTCAATGAAGAGCTTATACACTGACTGGGGTTACAAACGCACTTTCTCCCCACCATTTGTGTGTTTGTCTACTTCCCCGTAACACCTGCTACTGCCAAAATCCCAAGTAACCCAAAGAAGACAGTGCGACAGAGAAGGGGCTGCACAGACATTCTTAACACCTCCCTGTTGAGCGCCTGATCTTGCCCCACCTCAAGTCCTTCACCTTCCCCCTGCTGGACCCCCTGCTGGACCCCCTGCTGGACCCCCTGCTGGACCCCCTGCAGTTCGCCTACAGAGCCAACAGGTCTGTGGACGACACCATCAACCTTGCTCTCCACTTCATCTTGCAACATTTGGACTTGCCAGGAACCTACGCCAGGGTCCTGTTTGTGGACTTCAGCTCTGCATTCAAGACCATCCTCCCTGCTCTGCTCCAGGACAAACTCTCCCAGCTCAATGTGCCTGACTCCACCTGCAGGGGGAGCACTGACTCCACCTGCAGGTGTAGCACTGACTTGCTGACGGATCAGACACTCGGACTATCAGCACAGGAACTCCCCAGGGCTGTGTACTTTCTCCAAACTGATCAAATTTGCGGACGACCCCCAGCCCCCCCTCACCATCTCGGGCTCCCCCATCTCCACTGTGGACTCCCTCCGCTTTCTCTGTATCACCATCACCCGGGACCTCAAGTGGGGGCTCACCATCAGCTCCCTCACCAGGAAGGCCCAGCAGAGGATGTACTTCCTGCGGCAGCTGAAGAAAGCCAATCTGACAGCGGAGATGATGGTGCAGTTCTACATAGCCATCATCGAGTCCATCCTCACCTCCTCCATCACCGTGTGATGATCCCCGCTCTGCTGAGAAGGTGATCGACGGCAGACTTCCATCTCTGCAGGACCTGTACGTCTCCAGGGCTCTGGGACGAACTGTTCAGATGACAGCTGGTCCTTCTCACCCTGGACATGGACTATTTGAGCAACTCCCCTCAGACAGGAGGCTATAGCCATACTTCCCTCTGCCGTTGGACTCATGAACACTTCCTAACACCTGTCACTTTAACTATAATCTATAAACGATTATCCTCCTGATGACATCACCATTGAGACCATATTGGGCCATTGAATGTCCACTATATTGCAAATATAATAATAATATTCCCTATGGAGACACTGCAGAGAGATGGTGAGTTCTTGCATCACCCTGTGGCTGTGGTGGGGTCTTGCTGTTGTGTAAATAATAATAATAATAATAATAATAATAATAATAACTTTTATTTATATAGCGCTTTTCAGTGACCCAAAGACGCTGAACATAATAAAAAGGGGGGGGTATTTACAGACAGGGGGGACAACACGTACAATACACATTAATATACAGATAAAATGAACAAGACAGAAGAAGTAGAGAGAAAAAGATGGGGATGTAACAGGGGGTAGAAGAGTAGGCAATGGGGTAGAGGAGGCTAGGGGTAGGGGAGGTCATAGGCTTGGGTGAAGAGGTATGTTTTGAGGCGGGATTTGAATGTTGTGAGTGAGGGAGAGTGGCAGACAGGTTGGGGGAGGGAGTTCCAGAGTCGGGGTGCTGTTCGGGAGAATGCTCTGTCGCCAAAAGTTTTGAGACGGGATGTTGGTGCAGTCAGGGTGAGAGCGGAGGAGGATCGGAGAGCTCGGGAGGGGCGGTGGGGGATGAGGAGGTCAGACAGGTAGGGGGGGGCAAGGTGGTGAAGAGCTTTGAAGGTGAGGAGGAGTATTTTAAAGTTTATGCGCTGCTTGATGGGGAGCCAGTGGAGAGAGCGGAGAACGGGAGTGATGTGATCACGGGACCGGGTGTGGGTGAGGAGGCGGGCAGCGGAGTTTTGGACCATTTGGAGTCTATGGAGGGAATGGGAGGAGATGCCAGTGAGGAGGGAGTTGCAGTAGTCAAGGCGGGAGGAGATGAAGGCATGGATGAGGGATTCAGCAGCGGGGAGGGTGAGGCGTACTGGGACAGTCACACATGCAGAATGATTGACAGTGATCACTACTCCTCCTTTGAGGCACAATTAATGAAAATTGACATGTTTTATTGCTATTAAAGTTATAGTCCTTCAGACCCTACTGGTGTCCTTTTTAAATTATTTTAATGAATTCTTATCATCAATAATAAGACTAGAAAACGTTTTATACCTGGAGATTTTAATCTCCACATTGACACCTTTAGTTGAGCAATGGAATTTCTATCTATGACTGAATTGTTCAACTTCAAGCAACATGTATTGGGCCCCGCTCATACTAAAGGCCACACTTTGGACCTAGTATTCTCTCTTGGCCTACAGGTTGCTAATGTGCGTGCGGAGGATGTCCATTTGAGTGACCATAGCTGGGTGTTGTTTAACTTGGATATCCCTCTCGAGGCAGATCATTACAAAATGCTGTTTGGATCATATTGTAGCATCTTTGAGGTAGGATGGGCCCATGTCATGTCAAGGGACGTTATGGAGTAATGAGCTCTCTTTTTTTAGTTCCTGTTAGTAATCTTGCTGCTCCATTTTGAACCAGTTGAAAGCTTTTTTATGGAGCATTTAGGACACGCTGCGTGTCCTGCAGTTGGCGACAAAGCTGTTTAACTACAACTCTTCCAAGGATCTTGGAGACAAAGGGAAGATTTGAAATATGTCTGTAGTTTACCAACAGGTCAGATCAAGATTAGTTTTTTTCAAAAGCGGTTTAATGACTGCATGTTTGAAGGGCTGTGGAACATAACCACTTTCTAAGTATTTATTATATTAAGAATATAATCATAATTGGTACAGAATGTCTTTGACGGAGTCTGCTTGGAATAGGATCAGCTGGTAGAGAAAGTGAGGCAGTCCAAGTATGCGTTACAAGTGGATGAAACAGCCTTGACAAATAAAGACTGCCTTCTTATCGTACATTCGATTTACCGCTCAAAATTCACTGGAGGAGGAGGATTTGCTGTTTTGCACAAACATAAAAGGCAGTGCCACAGCTTTCAAATCATAAATTACTGCAGAAGATTCTAAACAAGGAGAAAAGATGGTTTGAAAGAGGAGTTAAAGAGGCAATCTTTGTTAAAACCTTTCGGTTGTATATAATAGTGTCTTGAAACCCTAGAGCGGTAGATGCCCAGGGGATTCTGATGCTAATCAGGTACTCAGTGAGGAGGGAGCGAAAGTCAGTTTACAATAGGATGTAGATTATTACATGTAGCCCATTACAGGACTGATAGTACACAAAGAGGTTAGTCTCAAGTGAAACCAAAAACTCTCTTTATCAGGAGGTCCCGCCCGGTGTGCAGGTCCTACTCAGAGTAGGATAAATATCTGAGTTCCCAGACGTGATTTGCAGATTGAGAATGACTCTAGGATGAGAGTCGAAATGTTTTGTTTTTTCTAAACTGAGTCCAGATGATACAACTGAACCTTTTTCTACAAAGTAAGCCACTATTATTATGACTATGATTGTTATTACCTCAAATCTGATTTAAAACAATACAATGATCAAAAGAAAAAGGAGGTTGGGCTTGGCTCAAATCGGAGCGTTGCTCTACTGGTGTGACCCAGAATATGAAGCTCAATGGAAAAACATTAATATTAATGTTGATGTGTCGGGGGTCTAAACAGGTCTTACTGGCGGATGACAAGCTTTGATATGTCGAAAGAATCCTTTGACTTGGAGGAACAAGAATGTTATAGATATTTACAAATAAGGAGTTGTTACAACCAATAAATTTAACAAAGCACCGACCACTTTGACAAAAACATTTTTTTTCCAAAAATTCCCCTTTCAAGGTGTCCTGTTGCTCAGAATTATTGGACCGAGATCAATTAAGCTCTGCAGATAATATGCGACATCACCATCTTTCTGGATTTCTTTTATCTCAGGACTCCTGCCATGGACACAATAAACAGTTGCCTCTGGGACTTTTTCCTTGAAGAAAAAAAGGCCCTAAAGGAGAAAAAATGACAACACAAATTGCACTGGCAATCAAGGACTGGACAGACTTTACTTTGGATATGAATGGGAAAAAATCACATTCAAACTTGAAATGAAAATGTACAAATTCAAAGGACTATGGACTAAAGAGAATATTTAGCTGGGTTTTTGTGTGGCTTAATTTTTATATTATTTTGAATTTTGTCCTTTGTTCTTACTCTGGTCCTTGTTTTGTTTCTTTGTGTTACTTTTATGTTCAGTATACTTGTAAAACATTGAAGCTCTTACATGTTAATATTGCACAATAAGGCTGGAACAGCTTAAGATGTTAAATTTCCAAGCCATCTCTGCAAGCAAAGTTTTTGACATAGCAAGAAAGTCACAAAGTTCTTGACGTTCTTGACAACAGAAGTTAAGATACAAAAAAATAGCACACCACTTAGTACTTACAGTAGACAATATGCATACTTCAATATTGCAATAAAGTCAGTCCCCACAGCTGCTGAAACAAAAACACACGCCAAATAAGGTTTTGAGTTGGCAGTTTCTGGTCCAAAGACCTCTGTGTGCGAGAGGGGATGTGGGATCAGATCGCTAATATACAAATGGGCCTGACCATGCAAGTCTTTGAAAATCACCACCATTTTTTTGTATCCGGTAGGACAGTGGTTCTCAACTTTTTTTCCTTGAAGGATTCCCCTGCATGAGCCAGAGATTTTCTGGGGTCCAGAACTGCAGTCCCACCACGGCATTATCAAACAAATTAACTGAAAGGTGTTTATGTTCCCACACCCAATTTTCAATAATTTGTTGTCACTTTGATGACCCGACCCTCTGAAGTATTGTGGCACGAGACCGGCAACCAATGAAGTGCTTTGAGAATAGGGGAAATGTGAGCCCTTTTATTTGTGCGGGTCAAGATCCTCCCTGCAGAGTTCTTGATGTAAAGGAGACAACCCCTTTATTTTGGACAGAAAACAAACTATTACAATTGTCTAAATATCAAGAGAGTGTTTCCTCAGCTGAAAGAAACAGTTGGTTGTCTGAGCGCTAACTCTGCTCTTGCTATCTGCCACACTCTTGGTCTCTGCCGACAGATTAGCGTGTTTGTTTGTGGTTGTGCTTACCTGAGCTTACCAGATGCATCCTGCCCCACTGTGTCCGTGTAGCCTGGGATCTGTCAGTGGCGGGGTCTCCTTCTCACCTCTGCAGGGGGACTCTTGTTGACTGACCAGTAAATCTCCCATCTTAAATCCCACAGTGACCTTTGACCCTGCCACTAATTACACACGAGACTGGTGCTGACTGCTATAGTGCACCCCGGGCCTACACAGAGCCTCCCGAGGGCTGCCATAAACAGGGGGCGTAGCTAGCGTCGGTGTTGGGGCCGGGCGCCGGCTGTGAGGAGGCTTTTCCCGAAGTCTCAAAATGACCTTTGCTCTCCTGTAATCCCAGATGCAAATAAAT
This sequence comes from Eucyclogobius newberryi, assembly GCF_026437365.1. Taxonomy (NCBI): domain Eukaryota; kingdom Metazoa; phylum Chordata; class Actinopteri; order Gobiiformes; family Gobiidae; genus Eucyclogobius; species Eucyclogobius newberryi. The sequence goes on along the minus strand of NW_027316500.1, from coordinate 1,410,193 downwards.
AGGCATTCATGATAAGGTGCTGATTGGAAAGCCCGCATGGAGAAGGTGTCAGGACTTTTGTTATTGCTGCCTTCACTCTCACTTTCATAAACTAGCATATTTGGACACTGGAGACAACTGAAGACCTATGGACACAACAACAGTGTGCACTGCCGCACACCTGTGGCACCTGGCATTCCAGCAGTGTCCCATCCAAGTACTAACCAAGCCCATCCCTGCTTAGCTTCTGAGATCTGACAAGATCAAGCATTGACAAGTTTGTACATTTTACTTGACTTATTTGTACAGTTCAAAACTACGATTTATAAGCCTTCTTCATACTTATATTTCATACAATGTATACATATTTACAACATTGTAGCTAGCAGCAAATTGACATTTGCATGTTTTAATTGATAAAAAAATGGCCATGTTATTTTTGTAATCACACATGTATGACCTTGATAATGTTTTGAATTATCATAAGTAGACAGGGATGTGGGTGGGGATACAGGGATAAGGATGAGAAAACACCAATAGAACATGATTATAAGGTCATAGAATTCATTTTACCTAATTTCCCCTCTATCATTTTGGATCATTTTATCTTCAAGACCTGACTAAAAATTTACCCCAATTCAAACTGAAGCTGTTTCTGAACCCTCTGGAGTATAGACATTTAGCTGGGCTCTTTGTGAAGCTGACACTGTAGTTTTGGCTTTCTGATTGTCTAATTGTAAGTAACAAGCTCTGTACAGAGGAAACTATTTCATGTGCCTAGGAGCTTGATATTTCTCTTTTATCAGAGGTTGGGGGAAAATTCAAATGTGGTCTAGTGGTTATAGCACAGAACACAAATGCCTGGCTCCAAGTGCAGCTAGCCGCAGTGTTGTGGGTTTGAAGCCCAACTCCCATGGTTTGCTGCATGTCCTCCCTTGTCTCTTATCCTCCATTTCACGTTGTCCTTTCCTGTCTAATAAAGCCAAAACAAATGAAAGAAAAATTAAAATGTATGTCAAGTATGTCAGAATTGTAAGGCGCTTTAATGAAATGGTTTTCAGTTTCAATTGGAGGTCAAGAAGTGCTATAAATGTGACAATTTAAGTATGACAAGTTTAGCTTCAATTGACATTGCAGCATTTCCAGTGACTTGAAGTGAGATTCAGGCACTGACTCTTTCAGAGTCAGATTCACAATGTGAATGAACCCAAAAGAACCTTAAACATAATTTAAATGACAACAGACAATTACTTATGCTATTCATTTCAAAATATTATCCAGAACATGGAAGTACAGAGCATATCGTCAGAGTGTTTTATTCGTTATATACAGAGGGATAGTAGGACACATTATTTGCACATAAATTGCACCGAGAGGCAGAGCACAGTGCTGCCTCATCGCCCCAAATTTAACAATTGTGGTGACAGGAAACAATTATCAAAACACCTAAATGCTCTTCTTTATAGTAAGACGTGATTTCCATGGTTTTTGGAAACAAAAAACAAGTCGAGATCGATGGCGTATTGGCTTCTATTCAATATTAGCTGTAAAAGAGTAAAATAGTCCACCCTTTGACTCACACAAAATGCTACAATTAAAAAACTCACAAAGACTGTCAGTCACCCGGCAACTGTGGATCCCCCACTCCTGTCCTCATTTCACCCAATCATTTAACGTATTTCCCTTTGACCCGCCCTCTTACACCCTATACCGATGCATTTCTTGGACTTAAATTACACAAATAACTGAAAACATAAACTTTACAAATAATTAGAAAATTATGAATTTATATTAAGTTTTTAGAACTGTGATTAAGAACAAATAAATCATGAAATGTGTGTAAATAAAAATCACTTTTTTAATCAATTTGATTATTGCTCTAGAATTGTCTAAATTATGCCTAATTGCTGGTCTAGCAATTACAACATTTACAGCAATAAATAATTTTACACTATGCTTCAGTTTTAACAATACAATATTTAATCACTCATGAACCATTCTTAATCCCCTCTTTTTTTTTGGTTTTTGACATTCACAAAATGTTTTCTTAACTAAAAATGTTCTTTTGGATGAACAAATCCTACGTAATGTCAGGAGATTAGGGTTACACAGAAATTCTGCTGTTTTAGAATGTTATTACTCTTATTTTGAACCCATTCATTTTTACCGCATGTTCACGTTCGGGGTCGCAGGTGACTGGAGCCTATCCCAGTGACTTTGGGCCTTAGGCAGGGTACACCCTGGATAGGGGCCAACTCGTCGCAGGGCCAACACAGAGACATAGACACACAGTCAACATTCACTCTCACATTAATTCACCCTGGTAGGGTCTCCCAAGGCAAACAGGTCCTAGGTGACGGGTCAGACAAAGATCGGTTCAGAAGCCTCTTATGATGACAACACGAATAAGGCAGTTTACGTCGCCCGGATCGGCGTCACCGGGGCCCCATCCTGGAGCCAGGCCCGGGATGGGTGCTCCATGGCGAGCGCCTGGTGGCCGGGTCTTACCCCACAGGGCCCGGCCGGGCACAGCCCGAAAGAGCGACGTGGGGCCGCCCTCCCGTGGGCCCACCACCTGCAGGAGGATCCATAAGGGGCCGGTGCAGAGAGATCTGGGCGGCAGTCGACGGCAGGGGCCTCGGCGACCAGATCTCCAGACACAGAGACTAACTCTGGGGACATGGGATGTCACCTCACTGGGGGGGAAAGAGCCTGAGCTTGTGCGGGAGGTTGAGCGATACCGACTAGATATAGTCGGCCTCACCTCCACGCACAGTTTGGGCTCTGGAACCCATCTCCTCGAGAGGGGCTGGACGCTCCACTTCTCTGGTGTTGCCCGCGGGATGAGGCGGCGGGCTGGTGTGGGCTTGCTTATAGCCCCTCAGCTCAGCCGCCACGTGTTGGAGTTTACCCCGGTGAACGAGAGGGTCGCGTCCCTCCGCCTTCGGGTGGGGGACAGGTCTCTCACTGTTGTGGCGGCCTACGGGCCGAACAGCAGTGCAGAGTACCCGGCCTTCTTGGAGTCCTTGGGAGGGGTACTGGACAGTGCACCAACCGGGGACTCCGTTGTTCTACTGGGGGACTTCAACGCCCACGTGGGCAATGACAGTGACACCTGGAGAGGGGTGATCGGGAAGAACGGCTTCCCCGATCTGAACCCGAGCGGTGTTCAGTTATTGCACTTCTGTGCTAGCCACGGATTGTCCATAACGAACACCATGTTCAAGCACAAGGGTGTCCATCAGTGCACATGGCACCAGGACACCCTAGGCCGGAGGTCAATGATCGACTTTATTGTCGTGTCATCAGACCTCCGGCCGCCTGTCTTGGACACTCGGGTGAAGAGAGGGGCAGAGTTGTCAACCGATCACCACCTGGTGGTGAGTTGGATCCGATGGCGGAGGAGGAAGCCGGACAGACTTGGCAGACCCAAGCGCATTGTGAGGGTCTGTTGGGAACGTCTAGTGGAGCCCTCTGTCAGTAGGGTATTCAACTCGCACCTCCGGGAGAGCTTCTCCCATGTCCCGGGGGAGGTTGGGGACATTGAGTCCGAGTGGACCATGTTCTCCGCCTCCATTGTTGATGCGGCTCCTCGGAGTTGTGGTCGCAAGGTCTCCGGTGCCTGTCGTGGCGGCAACCCCCGAACCCGGTGGTGGACACCGGAAGTAAGGGATGCCGTCAGACTGAAGAAGGAGGCCTATCAGGCCACTCTGGCTTGTAGGTCTCCGGAGGTCATCGACGGGTATCGGCAGGCAAAGCGAGCCGCGGCTCGTGCTGTCGCAGAGGCAAAAACCCGGGCCTGGGAGGAGTTTGGGGAGGCCATGGAGGAGGACTATCGGTCGGCCCCAAAGAAATTCTGGCAAACCGTCCGGCGCCTCAAGAAGGGGAAGCAGTGCCTCACCAACACCGTGTACGGTGCGGGTGGAGACCTGCTGACCTCGACTGGGGATGCCGTCGGACGGTGGAAGGAATACTTTGAGGACCTCCTTAATCCCTCAGTCACGTCTTCCGAAGAGGAAGCAGAGACCGGGGACTCGGAGGCTGGCTCATCCATCACCCAAGCTGAAGTCACTGAGGTTGTTCGCAAACTCCTCGGTGGCAGGGCTCCGGGGATGGATGAGATCCGCCCTGAGTACCTAAAGTATCTGGATGTTGTAGGACTGTCTTGGTTGACACGTCTCTGCAACATCGCGTGGCGGTCGGGGACCGTGCCTCTGGACTGGCAGACCGGGGTGGTGGTCCCTCTGTTGAAGCAGGGGGACCGGAGGGTGTGTTCCAACTACAGAGGGATCACACTCCTCAGCCTCCCGGGTAAGGTCTATTCCAAGGTACTGGAGAGGAGAATCCGACCGATAGTCGAACCTGGGATTCAGGAGGAGCAGAGTGGTTTTTGTCCCGGTCGTGGAACACTTGACCAGCTCTATACCCTCCATCGGGTGCTCGAGGGTTCATGGGCGTTTGCCCAACCGGTCTACATGTGCTTTGTGGATCTGGAGAAGGCTTTCGACCGTGTCCCTCGGGGTGTCCTTTTGGGGACACCCCGAGGCTCACATCGTCTGCAAACAGCAGGACACGCTGGAGAGACTATGTCTCTTGGCTGGCATGGGAACGCCTCGGGATTCCCCCGGAGCAGTTGGAGGAAGTGTCTGGGGAGGGGGAAGTCTGGGAGTCCCTGCTCAGACTGCTGCCCCCGCGACCCGGCCCCGGATAAAGCGGAAGAAGATGGATGGATGGATATTACAAGTATGATCAGGCGTGAGAGAGCACAAGCAGCCTGTCTGTCCCAGCCCCAGTTCCTCTGTATGGGCCCGACAAGACACACATCCTGTCACCCCAACGACCAGAACGCACTCATCTCCCCCTGTCACCCCAACGACCAGGGCACACTCTTCTCCCCCTGTCACCCCAATGACCAGGACGCACTCGTCTCCCCCTGTCGCCCCTCACGACCTGGGCGCACTCTTCTCCCCCTGTCACCCCTCACGACCAAAGCGCACTTTTCTCCCCCTGTCACCCCTCACGACCAGGGTGCACTCATCTCCCTCTGTCACCCCTCACGACCAGGGTGGACTCATCTCCCCTTGTCACCAGCACGACCAAAGCGCTGTCGTCTCGCCCTGTCATCACCAGGGTGCACTCGTCTGCCCTTGTCACCCCTCACGACCGGGGCGCACTCGTCTCCTCCTGTCACCCCTCACGACTAAAGCGCACTTTTCTCCCCCGTCACCCCTCACGACCAGGGTGCACTCTTCTCCCCGTCACCAGCACGACCAGGGCGCACTCTTCTCCCCCTGTCACCAGCACGACCAGGGTGCACTCTTCTTCCCCTGTCACCCCTCACGACCAAGGCGCACTCGTCTCACCCTGTCACCAGCACGACCAGGGCACACTCGTCTCCCCCTGTCACCAGCACAACCAGGGCGCACTCTTCTCCCCCTGTCACCAGCACGACCAGGGCGCACTCTTCTCCCCCTGTCACCAGCACGATCAGGGCGCACTCGTATTCCCCTGTCACCAGCACGACCAGGGCGCACTCGTCTCCCCCTGTCACCAGCACGACCAGGGCGCACTCGTCTCCCCCTGTCACCAGCACGACCAGGGCGCACTCTTCTCCCCCTGTCACCAGCACGACCAGGGCGTACTCTTCTCCCCCTGTCACCAGCACTATCAGGGCGCACTCTTCTCCCCCTGTCACCAGGACGATCAGGGCGCACTCTTCTTCCTCTGTCACCAGCACGACCAGGGCGCACTCTTCTCCCCCTGTCACCCCTCATGACCAGGGCACACTCTTCTCCCCCTGTCACCCCTCACGACCAGGACGCACTCGTCTCCTCCTGTCGCCCCTCACGACCTGGGCGCACTCTTCTCCCCCTGTCACCAGCACAATCAGGGCGCACTCGTCTTCCTCTGTCACCAGCACGACCAGGGCGCACTCTTCTCCCCCTGTCACCAGCACGACCAGGGCGCACTCTTCTCCCCTTGTCACCAACACGATCAGGGCGCACTCTTCTCCCCCTGTCACCCCTCATGACCAGGGTGCACTCTTCTCCCCCTGTCACCCTTCACGACCAGGACGCACTCGTCTCCTCCTGTCGCCCCTCACGACCTGGGCGCACTCTTCTCCCCCTGTCACCAGCACAATCAGGGCGCACTCGTCTTCCTCTGTCACCAGCACGACCAGGGCGCACTCTTCTCCCCCTGTCACCAGCACGACCAGGGCGCACTCTTCTCCCCTTGTCACCAACACGATCAGGGCGCACTCTTCTACCCCTGTCACCAGCACGATCAGGGCGCACTCGTCTTCCTCTGTCACCCCTCATGACCAGGGCGCACTCGTCTCCCCCTGTCACCCTTCACGACCAGGGCGCACTCTTGTCCCCCTGTCACCAGCACGACCAGGGCGCACTCTTGTCCCCCTGTCACCAGCACGACCAGGGCGCACTCTTCTCCCCCTGTCACCCCTCAGGACCAGGGCGCACTCTTCTCCCTCTGTCACCAGCACGACCAGGGCGCACTCGTCTCCCCCTGTCACCAGCACGACCAGGGCGCACTCGTCTCCCCCTGTCACCAGCACGACCAGGGCGCACTCTTCTCCCCCTGTCACCCCTCACGACCTGGGCGCACTCTTCTCCCCCTGTCACCCCTCACGACCAGGGCGCACTCTTCTCCCCCTGTCACCCCTCACGACCAGGGCGCACTCTTCTCCCCCTGTCACCAGCACGATCAGGGCGCACTCGTCTTCCTCTGTCACCCCTCATGACCAGGGCGCACTCGTCTCCCCCTGTCACCCTTCACGACCAGGGCGCACTCTTGTCCCCCTGTCACCAGCACGACCAGGGCGCACTCTTGTCCCCCTGTCACCAGCACGACCAGGGCGCACTCTTCTCCCCCTGTCACCCCTCAGGACCAGGGCGCACTCGTCTCCCCCTGTCACCAGCACGACCAGGGCGCACTCTTCTCCCCCTGTCACCCCTCAGGACCAGGGCGCACTCTTCTCCCCCTGTCACCCCTCAGGACCAGGGCGCACTCTTCTCCCTCTGTCACCAGCACGATCAGGGCGCACTCTTCTCCCTCTGTCACCAGCACGATCAGGGCGCACTCTTCTCCCCCTGTCACCCCTCACGACCAGGGCGCACTCTTCTCCCCCTGTCACCCCTCACGACCAGGGCGCACTCTTCTCCCCCTGTCACCCCTCAGGACCAGGGCGCACTCGTTTCCCCTTGTCACGCAGTTCTCTCAGCATCTTTTTAAAGTACAAACATTTTTAACAAGTTTAACATTCTTAAATGAGCCCCATTGGATTTCAAAAATAATTTATTGTTACTGTTTCAGTTGAACATTTCACAATCTACATTTTATAAAAAAAATAAAAAATGTTGAATATATACCTTTGAATATCTTGCATACTGTATTTAGATTTTCTTTTCTGGCGACTATACATTTGTAAATGCTGTTGTTTGCTTATGTCGCACAAACAGTTACCATGTCATCCAACAGGTCCACACACACTTACATAAGTTATGGGCTGAGAGTCTTGTACTTTTGATTTAAATGGGTTCACATACGGTCATGGACGGGTTCATTTTAAGGGGAGTAAAAAGGTGTGTTCGGGCCGTCCCACACGTATTTTCAGGTAATTATTTAGCAATCAAAAATCCTACATTTAAAAAAATTAACTTTCCATTAACCTAATCCTAAAATCGTATTTTTGGGTGAAAAGAAATTGCTAGAAAAATCTGAAAAACATTGAACACTATAAGCTTCACCTGTAACAAAATCTCCACATTTTATGCAAATGAAGATCACCTAAATCTACATGATTGATTACTGTTAACAGTTAGGTTATAAAAAAAAATAATAAATACCAATATCCCCTGATATATATATATATTCCAAATCTACAATTGTACTATTGGGCCTGTGACCTAAAACAATTGTCCTATTGGATTTACAATTTAAATGTTTCCATTTGTGACGGTGATGGAGATGAAACTAAACTGCTGTGCCCCATCTTCTCTCAGACTGTTTCTTTTTGTAGATGTTTCCTCTGTATCACATGTTTTTGTCGTCGCTCATTCTTCTCAATTCAAATTTTATGGCATTTTGTTCTGTGCTCTATCTATTAAATTATAGTTTTGCAGACTGGTATAGATTTTGCCTGTATAACTTCATAACTGCTTTTCCATTTACCAAATTCTCACTTTTAAAAATATTTGTAAGCACAAATTGATACGTTATTTTGAATAACACTGCGGCTAGAGAGGGAATATCAAACGTGAAACAAAATTATCCAATTTAGAGGTCCTCAAACTTTACAGTACCTAAAGCAAGCTTGACAGGAGGAATTTGGCACTGTTATTTCAAAAGAACAATGAATATAAGCCCTTACCTGCACACACGCCGCTTCAGTTGGTGCCAGTAAGGCCGGAGTGGATATGTGTTGGGGGCTGCAGCACACTCTGGTGGTGACTGGCATGAACTGCACAATCATACAATATTTTAAAAGTTGCCTAAATAATCAAATTAAAGGTTTTAATCTCTAAGATCTCAATGTCAGCATTACACTAGGTTATTTTTACCGTGTTTGTTTTATTCATCCCTTTGAGCGGCTCTTTATAAACGCAAGTGGGAACTAATGTGTGGCCTACACACACACACACACACACACACACACAGACACACACACACACACACACACACACATACACACACACACACACACACACACACACTCAACCAGAAGCGATATCACTTATGACATGTGACTTAGCTGAATAAGACTAAACTCATAAGAATACAAGACTGTCTACATTATTTGATAAAGTTATGCATTCACAAGTGTGTAATGTCATCCTAAATGTCCGTAAGAAGCAGCAGCGGCGGTGTTTGTTTTCCGCGAAACTCAGACCATGCAGCCAGAAGCGCGAAAGGAGGCGCTTAGCAACTGTCAATCAAACCTGCTAGGCTAGCTAAACCAACCCAGGGAAAACATGACGCCTGATTGGTCAGTTATTATTGTTCATAACTTTATGAACAATTGCTAAATTAAAAAAATCCGATCATGTAGAGCTGTTAAAATGGTAAATGGTCACGTTTATAAAGCGCTTTTCTACCGTCGAGTCACTCAAAGCGCTTTACATCAAGGAACCAGTCACACCATCACACACACACCATCACACACACCATCACACACACACCATCACACACACACCATCACACACACACCATCACACACACACCATCACACACACACCATCACACACACCATCACACACACACCATCACACACACCATCACACACACACCATCACACACACCATCACACACACACCATCACACACACCATCACACACACACCATCACACACACACCATCACACACACCATCACACACACACCATCACACACACACCATCACACACACCATCACACACACACCACCACACACACCATCACACACACACCATCACACACACACACCATCACACACACCATCACACACACACACCATCACACACACCATCACACACACACCATCACACACACCATCACACACACCATCACACACACACCATCACACACACCATCACACACACACCATCACACACACCATCACACACACCATCACACACACACCATCACACACACACCATCACACACACCATCACACACACACACACACACACACCATCACACACACACCATCACACACACACACCATCACACACACACACACCATCACACACACACCATCACACACACCATCACACACACACACACCATCACACACACCATCACACACACACCATCACACACACCATCACACACACACCATCACACACACCATCACACACACACCATCACACACACACCATCACACACACCATCACACACACCATCACACACACACACACACACACACACACACACACCATCACACACACCATCACACACACACCATCACACACACCATCACACACACCATCACACACACACCATCACACACAGAAGATACAGAGAAAGGGGCTCAGTTTTGTCCCGATAGAAGTGAAAGGGAATCAGAACCCGATGAAACTGCACATATTTGGCTAATAAAATGTGTGAGATATTGCTTTTTAATTTTTGTAATGGCCAGTTTATAATGTTTATAATGGGAGTCATTTTTCTGAACAAAGGAAGTATTTTTGCTAGCATGGTTTAGCATCGCTAAACATTTAAAACTCTCAAAGACATATCACTCAGGCAAAAACCTCCTCGTTTGCATCATAAATAAAGTTGTGATAGAGGGTTAAGGACTTGACAGACACATTAGCACATTCACTGCTAATTAGCTCTGCTGTAGACTACTGCTAATGACATGTTTGTTGTGGAAACAGCGACACTGCCGGTCTGTTTGTCGTTCATCACATCACACCTGGTTAGCATCTTTAGCACCCCAGCATTTACTGTTAGCTTGTTGCCTTTCTGCTGGTCCAACAATTAGCTTGGATTTAAACAAAAACAATGGTTTGCAAATCCAACCGGCCTGATAGTGCTACCACAGCAAATACAGAGTCCTCTTCACTAGTTAAATACAGCCTGAGAGAGGACAATGTGCCGTGGAGCTTAGGACACAGAGTAAACGCAGGTAGTAGGAGGTCTGACATGCTATCAGCTAGCTTCTAACTAGCTGATAACACCACGCAGATAACCTAAAGACATTAATTTAGATCATGTTGTTGATGTTGGCGAGATGAGGACTAAGTAACCACAGACAGTTGAAGCTCACGGAAATTGTGGAAAAGCTAACTAGGCACATACTTGTATTTTACAGCATAGACGCTGTAGAGAACATTTACACCTCCCATTAGTTTGGATCGTCCTGTCTGACTCGACTCTCGGTCAGTTAAGCGGGGTCCTTACTGACCTGCATTAGAGGAAGTCTGTCTTTGCTTTACAAATCACAAAGAGAAGCAGTAGGCCCCTTTTACGATAGCGCCTTGCTATTACACACCCTTATTTTAACATTATTGGTTACAGTTATTGTATGCTAGCATTAGCTTAGAGACAAAGCCACTTACTTTATAAACATATAGATGTCCCCAGGTGACATATTTCCATGGTACATCAAGGTCTTAACATGCTAACTGTGATTATCCGTCTGTAACTCTTCCCTTTGTGTTAATTAATTATCGATTTATTTGAGCAAGACTAATTCTCAATAATAATGAATGGAGCAGAAAGTGGAACAACGCAATTTTAAGGCAACCAGAACTGGCAGGTTGGTTTCATGAAAAGGGCCAATGGCCAGTTAAAGTTAGGTGAAATACAGTTAATGCAGAGGTTCTCTTTGATTGTAGAAGCCCAAGGATAATACAAATACATAAATGTTTTATACACTTCTGTTACAGAGAGTTGTGTCTTCTGATTTCTGATAATGTGTTATACAAAAATATGCTGTGAAATGAAGAAATAGGAAAGTTGTCTGATCAAAATGTGGAGACCACTCAGGGTGCTACTTTGAAGAGAAATAACCGAAACAGTTGTCATAGCATGGAACCCTTCTGACATATTGTGTTGTTTTGTAAGCATATGGAGGAAAATATAAAACGTTAAATAATAGGATATTTCAACAATTTCCCCTTTTGATCACATAATCAGCATCAGAATCACAGAGCACAGGATTCGTTCAGCCTTCTGCCAACACGTACATTTTAAAAGTAATAATAAATGTTATATTATGTACAGGCGAAGAGGAAACATCTAGGTAGCCAGGCCTTCATCGGGCAAATGGGGGACTGAGGTTGGGACTGCGGTTTAAACAGGAATGTCCAATTTAAGACACCAAAGCAGATGCTCATAAAACATAAAAAAAAATCAATAAGTACCCAAAAGCGGAGCGTACAAACACTGTGTTGACGGTCGTTGAAGCAAACTGTCATTGTGCCTGATAGAACATCAGAACATTGTGTTCCTTGATCCTCTGTTTCAGTTTCCTTTTCGTTTTTGCAGACATAGCCAGGAGGATGCTCCAGAGATATCTGCCGATTGTATCCATGGCAGGAGTCCTGAAGCTCAAATACATTGTTCTGAAATCCAGTGAAATGGAAATGTCAGAAATGGTCTTTATTGATCTCAATCCAAACCCTCTTTTTTTTGCTCAGTTTCCACATCTGTAAGTTCCATTTTGAAGGGAGACAGGAGCGTTTGACTGAATGTCGCAGCAGGGGTGACATTGGCATGAACGAGGTGGTCTCTCTCCCTTCTGTTCACAAACGGGGTGGATATCGGAACATACAGGAACGTTCCGGATCAGATTAGGATGTGCCAATGTTTCCTGAACATGGTTCTAATGGCTGCAGGTCTTGTTTGGTTAAAATTAAGTTTTTCTGTCTCTTTTTTTCTTCCTTTTGTTTTATAAGCTTCCAGCTTCTAAGCTGTTATTTGTTTAGTGTTTAGTGAAGAGAATTAAAAATAAATAATAATAATTGTTTTTTTCATTTCCTGTAGCATTTGAGAATCCTTGTCCTCGGCATGTTTAGTCTCCACCAGCTTTAGTTTGTTTATCAAATTGTATCTGGCTTTGTTTCTTTTTGGCCGAAGCGACAGCAATTACTCTGCCCCTCAAAACTACCTTCGCTGCAGCCAACAGAATGTGTGATGTCCTTTGTCATCATTTTTATGAGTTGTGGGTCATTGAAAGACATCCAATGTCAGCTGAACATGCAAGTTCCAGTCGCCGCCACAGAATTGTAATCAGATCCACAACCTCAGTATAGAAAGTGAGGGCGCTTCCTGGTGGAACATATACATTAATATAATCAAGCACACTTCCTTTAATAGTTCCTTTGACCAATACAAATCTGCCGTCTTTATCTGTTCGTTCAAAACTTTGTTCGAAGGCTATTCTGCCTGAGATCAATATTGCCCCACCCCTCTTATGTTATGAATAATTAAGTCTGTTAGAGCCAAATTTTGTCAATTTTTGATGTTCTAAGTCAAATGTTTTTTTTGTAGGTGTATAATATAAATCTTTGTCAATATATATGACCGTATAATTGGACCCAATATGCCATTGACATTAAAAGATGCTATTCGTAAAGTTTCAGGGGCCATTGTATTAATCATTATCCTAAAAAATGGTTTTCCTTCTACCCTCTGATCTCTTTTTTCAGCTTGTTAGCTCTTTGCATTTTGTTTGTTCTGTTGTGTTCTGTTGTTGTAGTTCCCATGTTTGTGTGTTGTGTTCGACCAGAGAGCATGTATAAAAAGCATATTTACAAGAATTCATTCAACATGTTTAATACAACATGTTTAATGTTAAAATCACAAATGATTTGTTATTAGCTGTTGATGATGAACTTGTCTCAATCCTGGTTCTGTTGGAACTCGACCATAACATTCTACTGCAGAGGTTAGAATGTGATGTAAGTGTCGGAGGAACAGCCCTTAGCTGGTTTAAATCCTATTATCTGATATGTACCAGTTTGTTAATGTAAACCAGAGCTCCTCACCTTGTTCTAACCATATAAAGAGTAAACAGAACCTTGTACTGACCCTGGGGTCAGTACAAGGTTCTGTTTACTCTTTATATGCTGCCATTAGGCAACATTATCAGAAAGCATGGCATTAACTTCCACTGCTATGCAGCTGACACTCAGCTGTATTTATCAATGAAACCTGATCAGAGCGATCAAGTTTATCTGAGCAGATAGTCACACTGGACAATATCAGTGTTGCTTCCAGTTCTACTGTAAGAAACCTTGGGGTCTTATTTGACCAGGAGCTCTCATTTAAATCAAGCCTGTAAAACAGCTTATTTCCATCTGCACAATATTGCCAAAAACAAAAAAAATATTGCCTATAAGCGCTGCTAAAAAACGTAGCCATGCATTTGTAACATCTAGAGTAGACGACTGTAACTCCCTGCTCGCAGCATGTCCTAAACGCTCCATAAAAACCTTTCAACTGGTGCGCACTTCCGCCTGCGTTCTCAAATCGCCGAAAAATCGTCCATTGCGCCTTTAAGTCTAGGTCAAAGGACTGGAACGTCCTGTATTTCCCGGATTTCTCTATCTCTTTCTCTTCAAGACTCTTCCAATTTCCATCCACAATCGGCTGTACAACAAGTGGAATAAATACATGATTTGTATGGCAAGACAAAAAAGAAAACTATCTGGTTCAAAACCTTACACCTATCAAAAGAAAAGGGAGGTTGGAGTTTGCCTTGTCTAAAAAAGTACTTATTTTCAGCTCAAATCAGGGCACTGCTATACTGGTGTGACCTGGAATATATGAGTTGAGGAAATATTGAGATTAATGTTTTGCCGGGGATTCTGCAGACAAACAGCCAAGTCATATGGAGGAGGTTAGGAATCCCTGGGTAAAATCTGTGCCCACAACAAGGAAGGAGCTAATCAAGTCATACAAACTAAACAAAGAAATAAAAATGTTAAACTGGTTGGCACATTTTGCAACTAACAGCACAGATTTGAAATTTAAAGTCTTGATTACAAAAGGTATAAAAGGTTTACTACCATATTGAAAAAGAAAATCACATGAAAACTTTGATATGTTCAAAGAATCCTTTGACTTGGAGAAACAGGACTTTCATAGGTATTTACAAATAAGGAATTTTACAGACAGATTCATGGCTGTGCCATGGGCTCGTCTGTCCCTCCCATAGTGGCCAACCTGTACATGGAGCACTTTGAGAAGAAGGCACTGGCCTCCTTCTCAGGCATAGCCCCAAAACTGTGGCTCCGCTATGTCGATGATACTTTTGTAACAAGAAACAAGAGTTGGAAACCTTCTCAAAGCCCATCAATGCTGTGGACCCACATATCAGGTTTACAAGAGAAGACGCTAAGGAGAATCGCTTGGCCTTTCTTGATTGTTCCACGATCAGAGGAGAGGACGGGAAACTCCAAATAGAAGTATATAGGAAACCTACACACACGGACCAGTATCTGCTCTTTGGCTCCAACCACCCACTACAGCACAAGCTGGGTGTGATCAGAACCTTACAACACAGAGCTCAAGGTGTGCCAGCTCAGAGGGCAAGGAGAAAGAGGAAAAACATGTCCGAAATGCCCTCTCAGCCTGTGGTTACCCCGCTTGGGCTCTCAACAGAGTGAAGAGAACCAAGAAGCAGGACAAAAGGGAAACTGAACAGAGAAGGAAGGGTGTTTCTATCCCTTATGTCTCTGGCCTGTCGGAAAAACTGCAGAGAATTTTTAGACAACACGAAGTCCCTGTTTATTTTAAACCAGGAAACACTTTAAGACAAAAACTGGTTCACCCTAAGGACAAGTTGCCGACTCAAAAACAGAGCAATGTAGTTTATTCTATCCAATGCAGTGAAGAAAGTTGTAAAGAACGTTACATAGGTGAGACGAAACAGCCTCTACACAAGAGGCTTTATCAGCACAGAAGAAATACAAGTTCAGGACCACAGAGCGCCGTGCATCTCCATCTTGAAGCCTCTAATCACTCGTTTGAAGACGGTGAGGTGAAGGTTTTAAGCAGGGAGAAAAGATGGTTCGAAAGAGGAGTTAAGGAAGCTATTTTTGTAAAAAAGAAAAACCTTTAAACAGAAATGGAGGGTTAAGATTCTACCTTCCTGTAGTCTACAATGGTATTCTGAACCCCTGGAGAGGTAGAGGACCAGGACCAGGACATTTAGATGCTAATCAGGTACTCAGGGTGGGTGAGCCAGGGTCTCACAAAGACAAAGGGGAGACTAATAGCCCATTAAAGGGTTGAATAGGCTCGGTAGATACCAAGAGGGTAAGTTTCTGTTGAAACAAACAACTCTTTCCACTTCAGGAAGGCTCCTCAAAAAGGGCTGGACTTACCACAGAATAGTATAAATATTGGAGTTCTTGACCTAAATTCTCTTATTGACAAATGTCTATTTTTACTAACTGAGTCCAGATGACTACAACTGAAGCTTTTTCTACAATTATAACCAAGAAATTAAGCAAAGTAATCACTGCGATAACCCTTTGAGATATTTATTAAAGTTTATAAATCAGTGCTTTCAAGGGTAAACAATGTCTAAATTATATAAATGTATCAACAAATTGAACAACCTCACAACTGCCGGTAATTACATTAAAAATAAATGGGGTAATTGAGGGTCATTTTATTTTAACTGATGATTAATGGGAAAATATATGTCCGTTCCAGTGGAGAACAACAAATTCACATGTTTGGAGGGATGTCTGTTAATAACTGGACTTTCAATCCCGCTCTCGCTTCATCCCAAAGCTTGTCTGAGTTCGCTCAGTTCCGACTGCCCCTCCTGGCCTACCCGCCCGAGACATCCCTGCCTGTCCATAGTTTCATATTATTTTAAACACGCCACTACAGACAGCTGTATAACATCCAATAACAGAGCAGAGCCTCATGAGGGCTCTGGATATGTTTGTGCAGAGAGAGTCTATATCATGATAAAGCCTCACTTCACTTGTATCACTGAGATAATATACTGCCTGAGAACATGGAACTGTTTATAGGTACAAATGTACAATGCCAAACAGCTCACATATGGACCACAGCGCAGTTACGCCCACCATTCGTTCATAATATTATTTCAACCATCCATTCATTACCATTGCTCTATTCTACTCTCATGGTTCAAAGTGTTGTCGTGTGATAATAAAACCACCTGACGCTCAGAGCTCTCCTCCTCCTGCTCTTCTTCACAGCAGTGAGCACCAAGCGGACAAATGCACTCACGCACACATTCGCACGTGCACACGCACACACACTCCCACACACACACACGCACACACAATCTGTGGCGTGCACTGTTCTTTTCCCAATAGAACAGACTCTGCGCTCTGGCTGATGCTTTGTCGTTCGGGACATGAGCAGAACTCGAAGTGTTTAGGTTTGACCGCCCTTTTTTGCCTGAGGCCACGGTGGAACTGGAATATCCCGCCTGTTGCAGCCAACATTTACCTTTTATAAGAATGTGAACTTGAACAAGATCTCCTTTGGGGAGGACCCACAAACCCCCTAATTAGGCTTTTATGTAGATGACATTGATGTCTACTTGTACTGGAATCTGTGTTTATTTTTGACTGCTAAGATGCTCTTAAACATAACTACTATACATTTAAAGCACTTCTAATACACATAATAATTATTTTGCATGAGAGCTGGTCTAGGAAAATCTTTCCAGGCTGAAAATCAGTCCCACTTCGGCCCTGAACATGGTCCACAGTAAGCATGTCCTCCTCAAGATGGCAGTTGAGTGTGTGACTTCAGACACATAAATAGCTGCAGATCTTTCTTAAATCAACAACTGATTATGATATTCTTCAAATGAAACCTGTGCCTACGTATACTTGCAAAAATACTCATTCCTTATTTAATGAAGTGGCAGTTGCAACCCCAGAAACCAAAGTTTGAAATAACTTTGGATTTCCTCCAACAAATTCTCCGACCCAAGATAAGCGCAGTGACCCTGGTCAGCGTTAGACTGAGGTGGTGGGCTGTAGGGCTGGACCCGCAACACTGCTGTGCTCTAATCCTGTTAGGAAGGAAAGAGACAATTATTCTGTTTTGCTCCGGTTCAGCGCCCAGATCTGCTCCCGCAGAGAACCTCACCTCCAGTGATCTGCCAGGCCAGGAAACGCGCTCCCATTTAACCTTCAAAGCTGAATGGTTACGCTTGTTTTACAATGTATGAAACTGGTACTGGCCTTGATCTGCTCTGCTGTACAATTACCACAAGCTGTTTATAGCACTGTAACATTGTAAACAAAACAAAAAATTCATGATCTGAAAAATGATATATATATTCAGGGGTTTAGCCCACAACTCCTGCTTGTCTGTAAATATAACTTAATTTGATATTTGACAGCTTTGTCTTCATGCCTAGATGGATAGTCACAAGACTGCCTGTAGCCTTGATTACAACACACATTTGCTGTGGCATAAGTATAGCTGATTTCAATAAGCTTCTGCAATATTAAAATATTTATTTCCATCCAGTGTTGCATTATTTTTCACCAACTGATCTTGTATTTGACCCGTCTCAAACATACTGACATCTTTTCCATGACCATTGGCTTTGTCTTTCCTTGTGGTTGTTTCAGAAATAAGAAGCCACTGATTGCATCAGTTGGGTTAAAATGTGTTGCGGGTGAAAGATCATCACCCACACAGCAATGATCCACTATGAGGCTTGTATTGACTGTATTTGCTCAGTTGAATCTAAGTGTATTTGCTTTTGCTGGATGGACGCAGTTATAAACCTGCACTTACTATTATCAGGCCCAAGCCGAAGGTCGAGAGGACTTATTAAGATTGTAAAAATCGCAAAAATTGAGTAGTTAACATTGACGCCTGAGAAGGGTGTCAAAAATCAGACCTCAGTGAGCTCTAATTTTGAGTGTAGACCCTGTAAAGAAATATTGAAAGACAACTCTGTAGCGCCACCTCAAATTCGAATGTCATTTTTTCCATTTTCTGATGTCCATTTTTAAATCAATCCCGTCTTTAATCATGGGTTCAGTTTGTGTCATTTTTGATGCGGTCAGAACTATGTTCTATTAACAGTCCATGTCAGGGGTGCTGAGGCCTGAGTTGGATAATGACAAAAACTGATTGCATTGCTCTGATTTCAGTCCAATATTTCTGAACAACAGGACGCGTGATAGTGGTTTGCCTCCTGGTTGCCACAGGTTCTCCAGCTGTAAGCATTTCCTTGTGTTCCTGTTTCACACACACTTAATTTATTTTTATATAAAACAGACACAGAACACAACCAGAGAGCAACATTTACATCAACTAGACAAAATTAAAACAACACTCAATCAAATTGGGGGAAAAAAAGTACATTTGGTCAGTCAAATTTGTTCTTTTCCATATTCAGTCTGAATGTCATTTTTTCCATTTGTCTGTTGTCCGTTACTATGTCAGTCCAATCTTTGATCATTTGTGTGGTTTGTGTTAGCCATTTCTTTGTGATTGCCCTTTTTCCAGCTGCCAATAGTATGTTCCAAAGGTATCAGTCAAATGGCACAGCAGGACTTTTAAGGCCCAATTACATAGTTCTAAATTTGAGTGGGATGGCAGGTGTCAAAATAGTCTGCAGTGCATACCTGATAGTGTTTTGCCTGCTGGGTGTCATGGTTTCTCAGTTAGCATTTCTTTGTGAATAATGGGCACTTTGACATGGTGTTTGACAAAAAACATTTTCTCACATCAACACATTTTTCCAACAAAAATCCCTCCAGAGAGGTGATTTTGGGGTCCTCTACTGAGATCTGCACTTTCCCACCCCTTGTCTGTCAAAACGAGGTTACCTTTTCTGTCCCATTTGTTTTTAATATAGTCACTGGAGTAGAGATTAGCAATGCACTAATATAATTTAGAAATGATTTCCCTTGAAAGTTCTGATGAAAATTTCAGTCAGACGGTTATAATTGTCTAGAATAATTACTTTGTTTAATTTCTTGGTTATAATTATTCCTTATTTGTAAATACCTATAAAAGTCCTGTTTCTCAAAGCCAAAGGATTCTTTCAACATATCATCTTTTACAACATAGTAAAAAACTTACCTTTTGTAATCCAGATCTAACACCTCAGGTCCATTTTATTAGGTGCGAAACCTTGGTCATAAGATTTTAACATCTTTGTTTGGTTTGTATGTTTTGATTAGTTCCTTCCATGTGGTAAGCACTGATATTACCCAGGGATTCTTAACTTCCTCCAACAGACTCAACCGTTTGTCATTTGCCAGTATATCCTTTACAGGAACCCCAGGCACAACATTAATCTCAATAGTAGAAAAAGCTTCAGTTGTAGTCATCTGGACTCAGTTTGAAAAAATAGACGTTTCGACTCTCATCCAAGAGTCATTGTCAATAACAGAATTTAGGTCGAGAACTCCGATATTAATACTGTTCTGTGGTAAGACCCACCCATTGGGAGGAGCCTTCCTGAAGTAGAAAGAGTTGTTTGTTTCAACAGAAACTCCCCCCTTGTATCTACCGAGCTAGCCTATTCAGAATCTTAATGGGCTATTAGAATCCTCTTTGTCTTTGTGAGACCCTGGCTCAACCACCCTGAGTACCTGATTAGCATCTAAATGTCCTTGTCCTGGTCCTCTACCTTTCCAGGGGTTCAGTAACCCATTATAAATAACAGGAAGATTAAACCTTAGCCCTCCATTTCTGTTTAAAGAAGGTCTTTCTTTTTTAACAAAAATAGCTTCCTTGATAAGACCCACAGGAAGGCTCCGCCCAATGGGCGGGTCTTACCACAGAACAGTATTAATATCGGAGTTCTCGATCTAAATTCTTTTATTGACAATGACTCTTGGATGAGAGTCGAAACGTCTATTTTTTCAAACTGAGTCCAGATGACTACAACTGAAGCTTTTTCTACTATGGAACACGCCTGGACGAATGAGGGATTACACCGACATATTTCCAAGAATTTTGGGCCTAAAACCTTGGATTTAGTTCGGGAACTCGAATCTGTAGCCAGGAAACTAGCAGACAACAGGAATCACTTGAGGTTCAATCTTAGATGCAGACAGAACAATATGATCCCGAAGAGCCTGCAGATCAAATCACCGGTCAGAGGACACAGAGCAGAGAAGATTTGGAGAAGGAGCCTTATGCTCAGTGAAAGGATCCAGGAAATCAACGTCAGAATTGATAAATTGAAAGACAGAACAGGAACTTTACAGGAGAAATTAACCAGCATACTCCCTGAAGAAGCTTTCAAAAGAGTGCTGGATTTTACACAGACAGCACAAGAAGCACAGCACAGGAAGAGCAAAGAACGCCAAATCAAGAAGTTCAACATTCTTTTGAACAAAAAGAATGCAGGTGAGGTCGAGCTAGACATTAGGACTGAGACAGACAAATTAGCGACCAGCAAAAACAATTGGATTAAGAACCTATCAGATCATGTTCTGACACAGGCAGAAAAGGAGGTGCTTTCTAAAGGTCTCAACTTTCCTGTCACCTCTAAACACATCCCTACAGAGGACTACATCACAGCCACTGAAACGGCAATTAGAAACAACAAAATGACTGAATCGGAGGCTGCAGACCTGAGGCTACGTGTCACAGCGACCCTGAGGAGTGCCAAACCACCGCCTTCAAATATCACTCTGAAGAGAGAAAAGCACTTTCAGCACTGGAAAAAGATCATAGCATCAACATCCTCCCAGCAGACAAGGGACGTTGCACTGTGATTCTCAACGCAGCTGATTACGAAGCCAAAGTCCACACCCTCCTCGAGGACACGACCACATACGAATGCTTGAAAAGAGATCCGACCAGTGGCTTCAAGAAGAAAGTGATAGACTGTTTACAAAGGCTGGAAAAAGAGGAAGCGATAGACCGGCCTCTGTATTACAGACTGTATCCTGGTGAAGCCATGCCTTGCATTTATGGCCTTCCAAAAATACACAAAAAGGAGGTTCCACTCAGACCCATAGTGTGCAGCACAGATTCCATCACTTACAATGTGGCCAAGCATTTAACAACTATATTGGCTCCGCTTGTGGGGAATTCGGAACATCATGTGGAAAACACGCACAACTTTGTGGATAAAGTGAAACAGCTCCAACTGGACCCAGATGACCTCATGGTTTCATATGATGTTGTGTCCCTGTTCACCTGCATCCCGACCTCTGATGCAGTAGCAGCGGTGAGGATCAGACTGCAGGAAGACACCAGCCTACAGGAAAGGACCAAACTGACACCTGAACACATATGTAAACTGTTGGACATCCGTCTGAACACCACTTACTTTCAATTCCGGTGACAATTTTACAGACAGATTCATGGCTGTGCCATGGGCTCGCCCGTCTCTCCCATAGTGGCCAACCTGTACATGGAGCACTTTGAGAAGAAGGCACTGGCCTCATTCTCAGGCATAGCCCCAAAACTGTGGCTCCGCTATGTCGATGATACTTTTGTAACAATTAAGAAACAAGAGCTGGAAACCTTCTCTGATCACATCAATGCTGTGGACCCACATATCAGGTTTACAAGAGAGGACGCTAAGGAGAATCGCTTGGCCTTTCTTGATTGTTCCACGATCAGAGGAGAGGACGGGAAACTCCAAATAGAAGTATATAGGAAACCTACACACACGGACCAGTATCTGCTCTTTGGTTCCAACCACCCACTACAGCACAAGCTGGGTGTGATCAGAACCTTACAACACAGAGCTCAAGGTGTGCCCACCAGCTCAGAGGGCAAGAAGAAAGAGGAAAAACATGTCCGAAATGCCCTCTCAGCCTGTGGTTACCCCGCTTGGGCCCTCAACAGAGTGAAGAGAACCAAGAAGCAGGACAAAAGGGAAACTGAACAGAGAAGGAAGGGTGTTTCTATCCCTTATGTCTCTGGCCTGTCGGAAAAACTGCAGAGAATTTTTAGACAACACGAAGTCCCTGTTTATTTTAAACCAGGAAACACTTTAAGACAAAAACTGGTTCACCCTAAGGACAAGTTGCCGACTCAAAAACAGAGCAATGTAGTTTATTCGATCCAATGCAGTGAAGAAAGCTGTAAAGAACGGTACATAGGTGAGACGAAACAGCCTCTGAACAAGAGGCTCTATCAGCACAGAAGAAATACTAGTTCAGGACCTCAGAGCGCCGTGCATCTCCATCTTGAAGGCTCTAATCACTCGTTTGAAGACGGTGAGGTGAAGGTTTTAAGCAGGGAGAAAAGATGGTTTGAAAGAGGAGTCAAGGAAGCTATTTTTGTTAAAAAAGAAAGACCTTCTTTAAACAGAAATGGAGGGCTAAGGTTTAATCTTCCTGTTATTTATAATGGGTTACTGAACCCCTGGAAAGGTAGAGGACCAGGACAAGGACATTTAGATGCTAATCAGGTACTCAGGGTGGTTGAGCCAGGGTCTCACAAAGACAAAGAGGATTCTAATAGCCCATTAAGATTCTGAATAGGCTAGCTCGGTAGATACAAGGGGGGAGTTTCTGTTGAAACAAACAACTCTTTCTACTTCAGGAAGGCTCTTCCCAATGGGTGGGTCTTACCACAGAACAGTATTAATATCGGAGTTCTCGATCTAAATTCTTTTATTGACAATGACTCTTGGATGAGAGTCGAAACGTCTATTTTTTCAAACTGAGTCCAGATGACTACAACTGAAGCTTTTTCTACTATGGAACACGCCTGGACGAATGAGGGATTACACCGACATTAATCTCAATATTTTTCCTTTGAGCTTCATATTCTGGATCACACCAGGACAGTAACGCTCTGATCTGAGCGGAAACAAAGACATTTTTCAGACAAAGGAAACCCCAGCCTCCTTTTTCCTGAAACATTTCACATTTCAACTCAACAATAAATGTTACTGCCAAACTGTCAGATAAGCATTCCATCACTTTCTGTCATTGTCAGCTTCTATCAGGTTGGAAATTGTCCAACCATGTTGACAGCTGGCATTTGGAATCCCAGGTAAAGAAAGGACTGTCATTATGGGATATTGTTTTGGTGATATTTTCTGTATTGTCTATGTGTACTTCAAAATAAATAATCTTGTGTATTTTGGAGTATTCGAAAGACCTGACCTGACCTGTCCATTGACATAGCTAAATCATGGGCACACGTGCTAAGGCAATAATTATTCCTGGTGTTGAGAAATGTTTTTTCCCACATCAATAGATTTGAACATTGTCAGAGTAGAAGCTTGTCTCACATCTTCAGGAAGACTGTTCCAGATTTTAGCTGCATAAAACTGAAACGCAGATTCCCCATGTTTAGTCCTGACTCTGGGCACCAGCAGGAGGCCGGTCCATGTTTAGTCCTGACTCTGGCACCAGCAGGAGGCCGCTCCATGTTTAGTCCTGACTCTGGCACAAGCAGGAGGCCGGCCCATGTTTAGTCCTGACTCTGGCACCAGCAGGAGGCCGGTCCATGTTTAGTCCTGACTCTGGCACCAGCAGGAGGCCGGTCCATGTTTAGTCCTGACTCTGGCACCAGCAGGAGGTCGGTCCATGTTTAGTCCTGACTCTGGCACCAGCAGGAGGCCGGTCCATGTTTAGTCCTGACTGGCACCAGCAGGAGGCCGGTCCATGTTTAGTCCTGACTGGCACCAGCAGGAGGCCGGTCCATGTTTAGTCCTGACTCTGGCACCAGCAGGAGGCCGGTCCATGTCTGTGGTTGCCCTGATGCTCACCATTATAATGTATGCTGGGACTGACCTGTTCATCAGAAATATTAGACTGAGAGCAATAACGTGCGACAGACTATTTTTGACATCATCCGGTTCATCAGGTTTTGACAGTTTTTTTCTGGCTGAGAAGGAGGGTCTAAGGACACGGGACCCTGGGACATATCCAAGTCCCTATGAACATTGTTTAATTCGTTTTTCACAGTCTAATGCTAACTCACACGCCGCACCCGATAAACCTGATGCCACACCGAGGCTAGAGAACGAGGGGGTTTAATCCACAAAATACTGAACAAAGTGAGCTGTATTGTTTATGGAGTTTATGGAGCAATCAAACTTTCACTGGTGTATAGGAAGCTAAAATAGTAATAGTAATAGTAATAGTAATAATAAATATGTGTATTTTTATTCAGTTTGGTGATCAAATATTTGAATTTAGTTTGCTTCACTGAATTTTACTCACTTTTCTTTTCGTTTACAGTGTAGAATGGATTATCCGTATAACAGCCGGAAACACCAAACACTGATGTGTGAACCCGAATTGGCGTCTTCAGTGCAAACTGTGTTCACTTTGCGCCTCCCACGTTGCCTCAGCCTGGGCTCAGAGCAGAGGTTACAGGCTGGATGTTTCTCCATGGCAGACAGAGGGTGGAGATCTATGACACTAACGCGGCTAATCACCACTTGTCACAACTTAGGGTTAAGTTTCAAAAGCTGTGTGTAGCTGCCTCACTCTCCATGATCTGTGACTGAACTCAGCTCAGCCACTGCCTGCCTGTCTGGTATATTACCATGGGATGGTAACATCCGGAAAAAGAACATGAGAAACTAGAGAAATACCAAGGCCTCAGAGAGGAGCTGGAGAAGGCCTGGAGCGTGAAGGTATCGGTGGTGCCCGTAGTGATCGGAGCACTTGGGGCAGTGACCCCCAAACTGGAGGAATGGCTCGAGCAGATCCCAGGAAAAACATTGGACATCTCGGTCAAGAAAAGTGCAGTGCAGGAACAGCAAAGATACTGAAGAACCCTCAAGCTCCCAGGGGCCTCTGGTAGAGGACCCGAGCTTGAAGGGGGAGAAATAGAGAGCCCACGGAGGGTGAGAAAGAGTTTTTTTATTTAAAAAAAAAAATATATATAAACATATATATAATGCATTTTAATACAAAACTCAATGATATTAGTATCAGATTGATATTGATATTAATACAGTATTACTATAGCCCATCACAACTACAGGCACCATATTGCTGTTTTAATGGAAAAGGAGGGAATAGAACAAATTAAACCTTCATGGCAACAACAGAAGTAAAGCGAGAAATGGCAAATGAAGAGTTTGAAATTATTAATTTTGGAAAATAAACCATGTCAAACATGAAATATCAAGTCTATTTAAGAGGGTTGTTTTCTTTTCTTTTTCAATTATTGTAATGATTTTTTTTGTTTTTTCAGTTTTCAAAATAAAAACCCCCAAAACCAACAAATACAAAGACCCTAACCCAAACTGAAATATTTTTTTCCATTTTCCGTATGTGAGTTATGGTGTTGTTCCAGTCCTTAATCGTTGGTTCAGCTTTTCCCCTAGTCCCAGAAGTATGTTCCAAAGGTATCCATTTATGTCGTCCATGGCAGAGGTTTTGAGGCCCAAACACGTAGTTCTGAAATTGAGTCATGTCAAAAACCGTCTGCACTGCCTTGTTCATTTCTGTCCAATATTTTTGTGCAACAGGACACTCCCAGAACACACGATAATGAAGTGCCTCCTGGCAACCACAATTTCTTCAACATTCAGCCCCTCCCTGTGAGTAATGAGAACTTTGACATGGTGTTATAAAACGGGTTACATTCTTTCATCAGAATTCCTTACAAACATGGGATTTTGTGGTCCTCTGTTGAGACGTACATACATTTTCCCATTTAATTTTAATGTATTTAGTAGACTGGCTGTCCAGGTCAATAATGCATTTATATACTTTAGATATAAGGGTTAGGGTTATAATAATTGTTGCTTTGTTTTATTTTCTGATTATAATAATTTCTTATTTGTAAATCGTGTTTTTCCGGGATTCCTTCAAAATATCAAAGCTTTTCATTTAATTTTCTTATGTCTTCCATTATCCAAATTGTGCTACATTTAAAGATAGTGCGTGGGTTAAAAACATCTTTTCCTTTTATAATATTTATTTCAACAACAAAAATAAACATCAAACAAACAAACAAACAAACAACCTCACAAAAAAAACAAAAAAACATTAATGTTGTGGAGGGAGATGGGAGGCGTTCAACTAGACAAAAATAGCACAAGGGCTATATCTCAGGTCGGTGCTATTTGGCTTAAAACTTTGGTCATAAGCCAACCAGCTCATGATTTTAACATCCGTGTTTAATTTCTGTTTTGATTAGCTTTTTCTACGTCGTAAGCACAGATTTTATATTTTTAAGTGACCCAGCTGTTTATCGTCTGCCAGTAAGGCCTGTAAAGGAACCTGCTTTTTGTGAATACATTTTTTATCCAGACATTGGGCCGATATTATCAAGGAAATGCCACATTATGTATAGGAATTTCTGGTTTGGTCATAAAAAACATCATCTGCATAGCAGGCATTCGCATGTTCCATCCCATCATCCGTAACATCATGGATTTGTCTGATTGTCTGATATGTATGTATACCAATGGTTCCAAGTACAGAGCAGACAGGAGGGGGACCCAGCAAAGTCCTGCCTCACCCCTCTTTCCAGAGTCAGTGGATCTGTCAAGTGAGCACATTGAATTCTTGATTTTGGATTGTCTTAAAGAGCCCCAATATATTTTATTATTTAATCATCTATTAGTATGTCTCACTGTCCAGACTTATTATTACTGCCTTGTTTTGTTGTTTTTCTACATGGTTCATTATGTGTAGAGGTGCACTAGATTTAGTCTTCATTCACCTCAAACGCAGCACCAGGAGCTGGTGGGAAAGTTTCTGTTTATATGTGTGTGTCTTCGACTATCTGGTTATGTGTTTTCGTAAACATATTTTGTATGTTTACTATTGCTTATCTTCTTATAATGTGGTTTGCCAAAGTCCAAAATGTTTTTGATATTCTCTCAAGATTCTTATGGAGAATACATGACTATCTTTTACTTGCTTTAGAGTTTTCTGGCTTGGTTATATCACTTATGTGAATGTATTCAAATGTTCCGTATTCTGGGTGGCATTAGGTTTGTTTCCATTTTCTTCATAAAATACTATAATTTCTCTGATAGCTTCATGTGTGGTTGGACATGCAATATCCCCACAGGCAATCCTGTCCCCACAGATGTCACAAGTCTATGATGAATTATCCTCATCATGTAACAAATACCTGCATCAGAGTCCGCCACAAACACACACAATGAGTTTCCATATCTTCAGGGGAACATTACCTGAACAGTGTCAGTCTAATGTGAAATATATGAGCCCACTAATGTCTAACTGCAGGACAGAGGCGAAAAAACTATTTCAGACAATACAAATGAGTTGTGGGAGCTGAGAGCTGAGAACATAAGATAATCCATAATGAGTCATGTACAAAAACAGCAAAATTAAGCTGTAATAATTAGTTTGGACGCTGGGAAGGTTTTTTAATCTGTGCGCTGGACTTATTTATTTAAAATGCTAAACAAATTTCATAGAGACGACTTAATCATGAAAGAAAAGTGGTTACATGACAGATCTGGAAAAAAATTGCAAATCTGGTGACCCCCTTTGACCTATAAAGACCTCCATTCATCAACAATCTCCACTATAAAAAGACCTTTACTTTCTTTGGTGTATTTATACCTGTTGTGAATATAAAGGATAGTTTTACACCAATTAGCTATTTGTGGAGAAAGGTTTTAAACATTTGTAGAAAATGAAACCGTGTGACATCACTCTAGGGATACTCACTCCATCCGAAGTTCGAGCATAATTTACACCAAAAATAAACACCCTCTAAACATTAGATCAACAAAATAAAGGTACTTTCATACATTTCTATTTGTCGAATAAAACAAATGGTTGCAAGGTATTGTTCTAGTGTGATGTTATCAGTAACAAGTAAAATTGTAAACCTTGAAAATTGCTATTCTGTAATAACAATTGTATAATTTTTAGTAAAATGTAGAATATATTTATCTTAACTGATTTTTTAGTTCAATGAGTTGTCCAACTTGTCTAGGCACTTTAAGTCTAAGTCAAAGGATTGAAACCGTAAAAATTAATGTTTTGCCCAGATTTCTCTATATATTTCATACTCACACAATTTCAATCCCAAACCGACTATTGGATGATTGGAATAAAACAACCTCTAGATTTGTATGACAAGGCAAAAAAATCTTGTGTCCGGTTCAAAACTCTACAACTATCAAAAGAAAAACAAGGTTGGGGTTTACCTTTTCTGAAACATGTCTTTAATTCAGCTCAAATCAGAGTGTTACTGTATTTGTATGACCCAGAATATGAAGCTCAATGGAAACATATTGTAATGTGATGCCGGAGGATCCATTACAGGGAGGGCGACTAACATTACATTTATTTCTGTATTTTCCTTCCTCCTTTCTTTTATAACAATCAGATAAATATTAGGTTTAATTTTCTCATTTGTTTTAAGTACGACTTTGGGACATGTTGCCTCCGGGAGTCCCCTTAAAACTTACATTTATCTCCCTAAAGAATGTTCTAAATAGCAATGTTTCGTCCGAGTTTGCGATTCATAAAATGTTTTATAAGTTAGTTGACATTTAGTTACTTTAGTAAACAGCAATCTGATATTGCCACTATGTGCTGCTTTTGACACAAACTTTACTTAGTCAACAGGAAATAGAATAGAATAAAAGGGTGATACACATGTACCTCACAGACTGCCCCACCACATGAAGTAATAATCAGAGAAATACGTCCAAAGAATTTTCCTGCACTAATAAAGGGCTTAGCTATCTTAATGTGTTCTGTTAGAGTAAGGGATCAAATATATGCAGAGGTCCCCCAAACCCATACAAGGTCCACATATGTGTGTCTGTGTGTGCGAAACAGGGGGGCAGCAGCAGGGGGACGGCACTCCGGTGGTCATTGTTAGCTTGATTGACAGCCACACTCACTCAAACTGTTAACCCCATGCAGACAGGACTATTACAAGCTTGCTGTCCGTCAATCACTTTCAGGGTTGTTCATTCTTCAGTCTTTTTTGACTCTCCTGTAGTACTCATGCAAAACAAATGCTTATTTTTCAGTTTGGAAATCTTCATATAGATTTCCGTCATAAATAAAAATGTGAAAAAGGCCATGATTAAATGGAGAAATATTCTGCAACTAAACGTTAATGAGCTTTTAACCTTGTTGCACCTATGTTTACTCAAAGTTGTGTTAGTTGATTCCTATATCCTGTGTTGTCCTGGAGACTTGAAATTTCTGTTTTCACCTACTTCCTTTTCCAGCCTACATCCAGTACTTGATTGTAATTATTTGAACAATAAAGTGACACATGTAAAGTTCTAAAATGTCACGTAGCCACTTTTCAAAAAAAGAAAACATGTCAATGGCAATCTGCTGCAGTGAAATGACTCTATGAAGGCTTATCAGTTCTGCAGTTTGGAACAGGAAGTCTCTTTTGTGGTTGTATGTGGTGTATATAGTAGCCTGGGTAAAATCAAATTTATAAGTAGTTTTGGCAACAAAAATAAACAAAAAACCCTTCTCACCCTCTGTGGGTGGTCTCATCCCTTTTTCTAAGCTCAGGTCCTCTACCAGAGGCCAGGGATCTTGAGGGTTCTGTGCAGTATTTTTGCTGTTCCTAGCACTGCACAGATATCAGATGTTTTTTCCAGGAATCTGCTGTAGCCACTCCTCCAGTTTGGGGGTCACTGCTCCGAGTGCTCAGATGACCACGGGCACTACTTGTGCCTTCACCTTCCACACATTTTCCAGCTCTTCTCTGAGCCCCTGTTATTTCCAGTTTATAACGTTCTGATGTTGGCATTACTCTGTATTGTCACGTCAACCAAAACAGACTTTTCTCTGCTATTTATCCATCAATCCATCAATGTGTGGTTGGTTGGCCATTACCATTCTTTCAGTCTGTATCTGGAAGTCCCACATGTTCCTGTACGGTATGCCCACCATTTGGTTATGGCGCTCCATGAATGCTTTTCCTGCCAGAATCTGCAGTTATGTGCTGGATTGTTTCAGGGGCCTCTTTGCACAGCCTACACCTTGGGTCATTTGTCTAATGTGGTCGAGCTTGGCCTCTATTGCTCTGGTTCTCAGGGCCTGTTCCCATGAAGCCATGATGAGTGCCTCTATGCTGTCCATCAGTCCGGTCCGCTCTTGCCGTAGGATTTCTTGATATCAGCACCTTCAGTTATGTTCCGGTGCTACATCCCATGAAGGGGCGTGTCCTCCCATGATGGTCCCTCCAGCACCTCATCATCCTCTGTTCCCCATTGTCTGAGACATTCACTGAGCACATTATCTGTAAGAGCCTTGTCTTTGAGCCTTGTCCTTGATGTACTTGTGGATCTTGGATGTTTCATCCTGGATAGTGGCTCTCACACTCTCTAGTCCACAGCCTCCTTCCTTGTGGCTAGTGTACAGTCTCAGGGTGCTGGATTTGGGATGGAACCCTCCATGCATGGTCAGAAGCTTTCGTGTCCTACTATCTATGGTCTGTATCTTTTCCTTTGGCCAACTGATTATTGCTGTAGAGTATCTGATTACTGGCAAGGCATAACTGTTTAATACCCGGGACTTGTTCTTGCCTTCTGGGAGTGAGACCCCCTACCTCACCCCAACCCCCTGTGGACTACCTTCCCTGTCTTTGTCACCATCCGACTACACTTCTCAAGCCCGAATTTTATCCCAAAGTCAGCGCTGTAGATCCTGGTTGTGTGGATAAGTGAGTCGATGTCTCGCTCGCTCTAAGCATACAGCTTGATGTCATCCATGTAGAGGAGGTGACTGATCATAGCCCATTCCTGAATCTGTATCCATAGCCAGTCTTGTTGATTATTTGGCTGAGGGGGTTCACGCCTATGCAGAACAGCAGTGGGGACAGCGCATCACCTTGGTATATGCCACATTTGATGGACACTTCAAGTGGTTTACCATTGTGGTTTTCCAAAGCCGCATCAAGTTTGTAATGAAGGCTTGTACATCTCCAAGCATTCAGTGATCCATCTGTTTGAAATTGAGTCATATGCTTTCTTGTAATCAATCCAGGAAGTACACAGATTGTGTTGGGTTCTGCTGTCTTGAGTGTTCTATGAATCAGTAATAGGTGTTTGACTCCTCTGGTGTCTTTGCAGATGTCCTTCTGTGCTTTGCTCGTGTATTGGTCCATGTGCTAACTTATCTTAGCCGCAATGATGCCTGACTTGAGCTTCCATGTTGTGGTTACTGGCCGATAGTTGGATAGGACTGCACCCTTGGAGAGGTCCTTCAGGATCAGGATCAGCTATTGTTATCAGTTTCTTAAATCTCTGGTCGGTGCTATTTGGCTTAAAACTTAATAAGCATAAGCACATAAGCCAACCATCTTAAGATTTTAACATCTTTGTTTAATTTATGTGTTTTGATTAGTCTTTTCTAAGTTGTGAGCACTGATCTTACCCAGGGATACCCTATTTCTTCCAAATTACTCAGCCATTTGTCATCTGCCAGTAGATTCGTACTGCGGGTCACACCAGCACAGCAACGCTTTGATTTGAGCCGTTTTTCAGACAAGGCCCCAACCACCTTTTTCTTTTTGCAGTATAGGATCTTGAATAGAATACAAGTTTTTTTTTTTTTTTTACCATGCCATATAAATCTATAAATAGTTTTATTCAACTCAATAAATAGCCGGTAGGGGATAGAAACTGGATATAGCGAAATCCGGGTAAAACATAGTTTCAATCTTATGGTTTGGATTTAAATATGGATCAAGGTTTTTCAAAGTTTTTCTTTACAGAGGAATAGAATAAGCATATCGTTTTTCTCTTTATGGATAACCACACCTAAATATTTATTATTAGTATTAGTAATATTAGCATACACTTAACAGCTGCTTTCACAATAAATCTGTAAACAGATTTTACTTTGTTACATGAAAACATTGGGTACAGCCGCTTTATCTTTAGTGTTATCAAAGTTATTTATCGGCAAACACACTTTGAGGATGTACTTTAGTGCCTCTTCTGTACTTGTACGGCAACTAAACATTTCACCTGCACGGATGCACACCCACTATCCCACTATCCTTTCTGCATAGGTCAGTGCTAAGGAAATTAGCAGATTGTAGTCATATTTCTCATTTGGAGGGGCACGGCTTATCCCAGAGCGCCTCATAAATCATCCGCTGTGACAGCGCAGCCCACGATGAAAGCTTTCTGTCACTCCGTCCACTTTTGGTCTCCAAAATAAAAAGACCCCTTCATTTTAACTTCTACCTTCTCTCTTTCTTCTCCTGCTGTCTTCTCCACTTTCTCCATGCTGTCTGTCCTCCTGGGTTTTGCTGTTGTTTTCTCAAGGTATACCGGCCCCCGCCCCTCCCCTCCTCTTCCCGTCACAAGAAAAGAAATGAGAGACAGACAGAAGCTCAGGGGGAAGGATGGAATGCATTGAAAGAGCGTATGATTGAGCTTGTCAGTGTATCATTGTTGGCGGTGTCAGGATCGGCATGTGTTGGTGAAGAGGCAATAGTCGGTCGGGGCTAAAGGAGTCAACAAAGTTGCAACTCTGCTTGTTTTTCTTTCTTCCACCTGAACTAAAAAGTGCTCCAAACACTGGATTGTTGAGTGAGTTTCATGACCCAAACAGACCCCCCCCAAAGATCTGAGCAGAGAAAAGCAATTTTCAAAGAGGTGGCTCTGCAGTCTGTCATCGACGAATGTGTGCAAACCTCTTCATCTCAACGTAATGTAGAGTGTAAGCTGTCCTAGAATAGCTATGTGAAACTTATACAAAAGTTTTCCAACAACATTTACAGTTGATATTATTTCAATTGAATTTATTTCTGTAAAGACCCAAATCACAACAACAGTTGCCTTGCAAGGCTGAACAAAATCTAACTCAACATAGAGTTAGAAAATCATACAAAGAAATAGACATTGGTCAATAATAGAGAAGCTGATTAATCAAGGTTCACAGGAATTAAACAAATGAATTACTGTCCCAGAACATCCCGTTTTACACCCTCCTTGGCAAGGAAAAACAACAACAAAACCAGAAGTAAAAAGAGAAACCTGGAGGAGAACCACATGAAAGGTGTGACCATGTAATAATGACATTATTAATGTAAGAAATGTGGTGTGTAATAGTTTTACTGTCGGCCAATTTTACAGATCAAAATGACTTCTGCTGGCCTCAGGTTTGTAAAGTCTAAAAATAGTAAATGCTTTTCTATCTTCAAGTCATTCAGTACTCTTTGCATCTAGGAACCCCTCATCCATTTACACCCATTCAAACACTAGTGTACGCAGACACTGGGAGCGAGGCGGATTAAATGTCTTGCTTCATCACGTCAGTATTCACCTGTGAGAGCTGAAAACACACCGCTAACATATGGGTCAGTGGATCTGATTCAAACACCCAATCTTAGGATCAGAAGACGACTCATCATTGTGAGATCAAATCCTGGCTACATGTCCGCCCTCTTTTCGAGCCAATTTTCACTTTTTAATGCTGCTTTTTAATCTGCTTTGAATCTTAGGCTTTTGAATCTTGTACTTTTGTGTGATTTTATTGGGAAAAGGATAAGAAATGACCCAACATATTGACCTAAAAATAGGGTAAACAGACAAACATTTCTCTTGCTTCCAGTGGTACGGGTGATTAGAAAGTCTCCTACATTCCAAAGCCATACACACAAATATCTAGACTGACCACACTGCGCTGATGCAGAGCAGGTGGGGTGGACTCCTCCCTCAGAAAACCCAATCCTGGCTTGGGGGGAGATTACAGGAGTATCAGCGTGGTGTCTTGAAGTAGAGGTCATCTTTGGGGGTATCACAGATTGTCTTTTGGGTTCTGAGTGACAGAGCGGAGAGCAGGGGGCCAGTGTTGAGCAGGTCCCACAGTAGCACATCTATTGAGCTCCTGGTCAGGGCACTTTCCTCTGCACCGACCTCTGACCTGCACCGCCTCAGATGACCCCATGGTAGGAGTGAGAGGTAAACGGCCCTTCAGCAATATTGTTGTAGTGGGAAGTTAGGGATTTACGGGAGAAGAAAGAAGGACTCAACTTTTGTATGTTAATCCAATCTGAGAAGACTCCAATCCAGAAGACTGTTTAGTTCATAGTTTAATTGACAGGATAGTTTTAGTAGTAGTTTTAATTTTCCGAGATTTAGATGGGGAAAATAAAAATGTCCCTGATTAAAAAGGAGACATTTGAAAAGATAAGTTCATCTCAAATTGCAGATTGATATTTTAATGTTTGGTTATTGACATTAATATGTCAATTCTTTGATCTTTACTTACCTTACTTTCAATGGCTTTCCAAATCATTTTCCCCTCCAAAATTCAACTCAACAGTGCATTAAATGTATTTTATAAAGCACACTAACTGTAATTTTAGAATGAAGTTGTGTTTTAATTTGTGCATTTTTAACATAAACAAATGTCAAATGTCCTACTGTATGATGCAACACCTTTATTTAAAACATCTTTGATTGAGTTACTTGTGTCGGAGACAGTTCATAAAGGGCAGCCCTATGTTCCCCGGTACCTATGTTCCCGAGACCTGGATTAGAGTTAGAGTTAGGGTTATATGCTGCTAAATTTATGCTGTAAAATCATATATTTATGCACAATTATTGGAGATGTGGAACCAGTAGCCTATGCTAGTATTAGCGTAGTTTCCCCGTACATAGAAAAGGGGGAACATAAGTACCGGGGAATATAGGTACGCACCCGTTAATAAAGTGTTGGCACGAAAATATGAATGTACTCAAATTACACCACATCCCTGCATAACATCCAAAAAATAAGTTTAATGCTGTAATCCAAGTGTCCTGTGGTGTGATTCTTCATGTCACATTTAAAAAGATAGTCACATAAAAATCGGATTAAGCTCATCTGTGATCTTGTTAATGCTCCAGGACAAGCTCTGGGCTTCAAAG
Source organism: Eucyclogobius newberryi (assembly GCF_026437365.1). NCBI lineage: Eukaryota > Metazoa > Chordata > Actinopteri > Gobiiformes > Gobiidae > Eucyclogobius > Eucyclogobius newberryi. Next base: position 1,374,955 of record NW_027316500.1, on the reverse strand, counting down.
TTCAAGACACAGGTCAAAAGAAATCAGTCTCATAATCTTAACTCTGTAAAATTATACTTTTCTGAAAAAATGTTGAACATGGGCCAGTTTAAGTGGTGTGAAGCTTTATTTCATGAAAAAACTATTTTACTATTCTAATTGTAAAAAAAGAAAAAACTTTAAAAATCATATTTAATAAACAAACAATGTAAACTTATTTTGTAATTTAATGGAAACAATTTATCATGGCATATTTTTGAATGTGCTGTTGTGTGAGAGAGGAAATTAAATATAATCATAATTTTAATCTTTCTGCAAATAACTAAGGGTCTCTAAAGTTTCAGGAGATTAAATACATTATTTTCTGGATACTCTCAATTTGCATGTAACGACCGAAGAGCAAAATAAGAAACTTGGAGCTGAAACAATAGTAATCGAAATACAGGGTGCTCCTCAGAGTGGTATAAAGAAACACTTCCCAAAGAGGTTTTTTTTGTAGTTTTTCCTGGCCGAGAAGGAGAGTCTAAGGACAGAGGACCCTGGGACATCGTCCCTCGCCACCACAGACATTGTCTGACTTCATCGCCACCACAGACATTGTTGATTCATTTCTCCCTGTGGCCCTCAGAGGCAACTGTTGTTGTGATTTTGGGCCTTACAAAAATAAATTGATTTGATTTGATTTGACTTACTCCTCTGCATTTAACTGGGCAAAAAAGCTCAGATCCCTTCTAGCTGGAAGGAAGCCATCGTTTCCCTAAAAGATAAAGAAAGGAGCCAATCTCAATCTTGAATGTGGACTATGGTATATACACCTCAATTATGTCAAAAAGAATAAAACAAATACTCCCAAGTTTAGAAGAGAGAAGATCACAATTAGTTTTATTGCTATTGCTATATAACAATTCAGACTAGATTTTTTAACAAACAACAAACCCAGGAGAACAGAAGACCATCTTTACACACAATCATATAGAAAAACAACAAAATCAAGCAGAATTAATTAGATGTTAGCTGGCCGTAATTATTTAAAGTGCTAAAAAAAATTCAAATAGATAACTTCATAATAGTCCTACATCAAGAATTAAAATTAACGGTCACTTGACCCACTGACTCTGAAAATAGAGGGGAGACAGGGCTCTGCTTTTTCTCTTGTCTGATTTGTACTTGGAACCATTGGCCCAATATATTCATTTTCTTCTGCAGTTCAGTGTTTCTGAGCATTTCTGCCTCGGCTGGTGTTTTGTGGAGACTTTTTTTTACCTTCCAAATTCACCAGAAGAAATGAAAAACATGCCTTATTTGTCTCCTCTTGAAGTCTTCACAGATGTGGTGAAACCTTTCTCATTGCTGACGAATCTTGTTTGGAATATCTTGGGGAAAGAACACCCTCTTGCCTTTGTACTAGAGGTCTGCAGCCTTCATGACGCTCTCCTTCACATGGTGGTTAGGAAACCTCATTATCAGGCCTCGTGGTTTATCAGCTTCTTGTCTTTGTTGTCCAAGGCAATGTGCTCTCTCTATAGTAATAGGAGGGACCGTGACACCAGTCCCAGATATACTGTAAGTTATTAGAATCGCCTTCTTGAGTAAGCCCTGCGTTTTCCCCCTCATCACCCTTCAGGACTTCCACGAGTCTAAGTTTGAATCTGGACTCCAAATCCAGAATCTTGCTCTTCATAATCTTGTTCTTTGCCCGCAGTTTCAGCACCTTGGCTTTTGACTCCCGCAATTCATCCATAATGCTCCTGCCTCCTCCCGCCTTCAAGCCTGCCACTTTGAAGGCGGGACGGACGGTCGGACTCCGGTCCCTTCCTCCCGTGTACCAACTCCTCGTCTCCGAGTTTGTCTAACCCGAAAAAAAAAAAAAAAAAAAAAAAAAAACTGTAAAGCTGGGTGCTGCGCTCAGCTCCGACCTCTGCTCTCAATAACGCCATGTCACGCTGCATTTCACATAATGTAAGGGCCAACTGTTGTAAAGTTGTGTCTTGCCTGGACCAGCGGAATCCACACCGGCGATCCCCTAAGGACCAGTCTTGTTAGCCACTTTAGCATTAGTGTTACCTTGTGGGAAAGTCTGTTTTACACCAAGGTAACAGTCCATCTGCTGTTTAGCTCCCAAAGCTTTACTTCTCTTGTTTTGTTGCATTTTACTCCTCATTTCTTAGGGTTATGTGAGTGAAACAGAGATTTTTAAGGCAAATGTCAGCCTGTGTCGGGCTACACTACGGCCATAACTGGAAGTTTAAAAAAAACTGCCTTTCTTAAAGATCCCATAACATGCAAAATCGACTTTTCAGAGCTTTTAACCTTCTTACATTGCTATTTGTGCTTCATATATGTACCCAGAGTGTTTTTTTGATTGATTCCTGTAGTTTTTAGCTATAGTACAGACTATATCCTTTCCTCGAATCTCCAAACTGAAGGGGGGTGGGTGCAAGACCGCGTCATAACCGCAGGCGCGCTTCACCATCCCCCCTCCCCCCTCTCCATCCCCCTCGCGCCTCCCGCCCCCTTCCCCCTGGCTCTGCGCTGATTATTTACCAAACAAAAACGTCCTGCTGCAGTCGTCGTGGTACCTCTACTGCTGCACTTCATACTCTGGGTCTCACTCTGGGTCCAGAACATAAGGCTCAGGTCTACGCACCGCCATGATAAATAGAATGTTGATTCTCGCGTGCGGCTGTGTCCACGCTGTCACCTCTGCCTCTGTTTACACCCCCACCGTCTCCGGGGTGGGCGGGGCACACACGCGCTCTAAGACTACGTCACGGGTTGGGCGGGGGAGCCAGATCGCTCTTCACAAGGGTGGGGGCGAATATCAAACCAAGCCGTCTGCATTTCCGGGTTGGTGAGGGGGTCCAAGGTCTGGGTGATATTTCTTAACTATTATGTTAAGGGTGTTGCACAACTCTTATTATTATCAATTATACACTTAGGATAGACTACGAAACGTGAAAAAAAGCATGTTATGGCACCTTTAATAGGCAAAATGGGACTTAAATTTATGCCGTTAGTTTTTTTGCATGTCTTGTGCCATTATTTCCTGTTAAGTTTCTTTCTGTGTCCTCTTCTGTGTTTTATGTTGTTGTTTTATTTTACTACAAAGACATGTCACATTGCAGGACAGAAAAAAAGGTATTACACCTCCATATGTCAAATACCCACTCATGCTCCAGAGTGTACAGGTCCAAGACCCAAATGTTCGGCATGGATTGAATGGAAGTCGTGATTTTCCTTGGTGAAAATAATGGTACACCTTGGTGATATCTTGTTTTCCAACAAAATATTCATTCAATTCATTTATTCATACACTGTTTTATATGCTTAGATTATGGGATGTTTTGAGACAATACCATACCATCATTATCATTTCTTGGCAATCTCATAAAATCTTTTTTAAGTTTGTTTGTATGTGTAATTTTCTGAAATCCTATATTCAAGAAGTACCTCTGAACGACATGTGTTTAGCATAATAACATTACTGTTCCAACTTATCTGATTGCAGCTAATGTGTTTTTTAAACGGCTTTGACAGCTGATCCATCAGGTCGCCTCTTAATCCCATTAGAGACTCTGAGACAGTGCTGCAGCACTCACTGCTCTTGCACAGAAGTTCTAATGTTGCCTTTTCTTCACACACCTCAGAGTTCCCTAAGGGCCTCTGGATTAACTACAGGGGCCCCCAGGGGACATTAAAACCTCCCTAATCCTGACAGTTTACAGAGCTGCTCCTAACACTATGTCAATAGCCATTTGCCACTCTGAAGCGTTCTACTAACCTTAGCCTGTTGTTTTGGGTATTTTCTTTATATTTCTTTATATATTTAAAAACAAAAACATAACAGGACAGGACAGCGAAAAGGCAGAAAAAATAAAAGTAGTTCCTATGAAATCAGTCTGCCATATGTACTCTTTTGTCTCATGTTTCCCAGTTTTCAAATGTGTCAAATTTATAAAAAAATATATATAAAAAGTATTTTTTATGAATGTTCAACGTTATTTCAGTACAGTCCTTAAGGGTCAGCTGTTGTTTCCTTTGTTGAGTTTTACATACAGTGGTTTGCAAAAGTATTTGTAGCCCCACATTTTGTCACTTGATGGCCACAAATTTACATAAATTGTATTAAAAAAATGTTTTGTGAAAGAGCAACGCAGAGCGGCAGACAGTTGTGAAGTGGTAGGAAAACGATACTTTATATATATATATATATATATATATGTATATATTTATGTATATGTATATATATATATATGAATATATTTATAAATATATTGTTTAACTAAAAAGTGCAGCGTGTGCCTGGTGGCTGCCCACAAGTACGAAGGTTCACTAGTCCGAAGGTCAGGGGTTAGAGTTGGGTTAGGGTTAGGTTCAGAACCTTCGGACTTGTGAACCTTCGGACTTGTGAACCTTCGGACTTGTGAAGCTTCAGACTTGTGAACCTTTAGTCTTGTGAACCTTCAGTCTTGTGAACCTTTAGTCTTGTGAACCTTCAGACTTATGAACCTTCAGACTTGTGAACCTTCGGACTTATGAACCTTCAGACTTGTGAACCTTCAGACTTGTGAACCTTCGGACTTGTGAACCTTCGGACTTATGAACCTTTAGTCTTGTGAACCTTCAGACTTGTGAATCTTTCGACTTGTGAACCTTCAGACTTGTGAACCTTTAGTCTTGTGAACCTTCAGACTTATGAACCTTCAGACTTGTGAACCTTCAGACTTGTCAATCTTCAGACTTGTGAACCTTAAGACTTGTGAACCTTCGGACTTGTGAATCTTCAGACTTGTGAACCTTCAGACTTGTGAATCTTCAGACTTGTGAACCTTCGGACTTGTGAACCTTCAGACTTGTGAATCTTCAGACTTGTGAACCTTCAGACTTGTGAATCTTCAGACTTGTGAACCTTAAGACTTGTGAACCTTAAGACTTGTGAACCTTCAGACTTGTGAACCTTCAGACTTGTGAACCTTTAGTCTTGTGAACCTTCAGACTTGTGAATCTTTCGACTTGTGAACCTTCAGACTTGTGAACCTTTAGTCTTGTGAACCTTCAGACTTGTGAACCTTAAGACTTGTGAACCTTCGGACTTGTGAATCTTCAGACTTGTGAACCTTCAGACTTGTGAATCTTCAGACTTGTGAACCTTCAGACTTGTGAATCTTCAGACTTGTGAATCTTCAGACTTGTGAACCTTCAGACTTGTGAATCTTCAGACTTGTGAACCTTCAGACTTGTGAACCTTAAGACTTGTGAACCTTCAGACTTGTGAACCTTCGGACTTGTGAACCTTCGGACATGCCGGGTGGAACCAGCTGCCCTGAGTCAATGCTTTGTGGAAGTGCCTTGCACTGAAATTACAGCTGCAAGTCTTTTGGAGTATGTCCAACTTTGCCCACCAACAGACTGACATTTTCCTCCGTTCTTCATCAGAAAACAGCTCAAGATCAGTCAGATTTGATGGAGAGCATTTGTGGACAGCAGTTTTCAGATCTTGCCACAGATTTTAATCTGGATTCAGGTCTGGACTTTGACTGGGCTGTTCTAACACATGAATATGTTTTGTTTGAAACCATTCCATTGTAGTTCTGACTTTATGTTTAGGCTTGTTGTCCTGCTGAAGGTGAACCTTCACCCCAGTCTTAAATCTTTTGCAGATGCCAACAGCTTTCCTTCCAAGATTGTCCTGAGTTGGCTCCAGCCTCTTCTCATCAGCTCTGAGCAGCTTCCATGTCTGAAGAAAAGCAGCTCCACAGCCTGATGCTGCAGCTCCATGTTTGACCGTGAGGACGGTGTGTTCAGAGTCATGTGCCGTGCCACAAATAGTGTTTTGCTTTTCAGTTTTGGTCTCATCATACCAGAGCACATTCTTCCATGTGTTTCCTGTGCCCCCCACATGGCGTCTGGCCAACTGCAAACAGGACTTCTTATGGCTGTTTTTCAACAATGCTCCTGCATGCAATGCAACAGTGCTCCTCGCGTTCCCTCTGATGGGTGCGAGTGTGTAAGATGTCTTGATTCTCCACAGTGGGTAGTTTCTCTCCGGGTTTTTGCACCCTCAGTCCACTCTTCAGATGTGGACTCAACCGAAGTGTATTAATCCATCGCTTCGTGTGACATTTTAAACAAAAAGACAGAAAAATTGTGTTTGGCGTCCGAGCTCCTGTGCTGGAGGTCAAAAAATGTATGGAAATATTTTAGTTTGACTAAAGCTGTACACATGTAATCATCAACTGTGTTGGCTCAGTCACTTGGAAATATGAATTAAATATGTGGTTAACGTAAATTTTGCATCATCAAATTTGTCACTTTTTTTAGGTCAAAAATAAAATGTGCCATACATTTAGAATGTAAAAATAATAACTACCCGTTATTACAACCCTACCAATAACCTTAAAATGACTAACTGGCATTTCTTAAAATGCGTGGCACAATTTAAGGTTTTTTCTTCCACAGGGATGGATCAAATTACCTAATTTTATTCTGTTTGGAACAGAAAATTACCACCTCTTCACTGGCAGTGAGAGCAGTTTACAACTGTTACTGTTACAACCATTTTAAAAGTAAATATTAAACATTGAAAATGTGTAATTTGATTGCCAATACATGTTTCTAGTGTTGTAGTACAGTATATAACATTAACTGGATTAAGATTATGTTAAGGAAGGTCACTTCAGCGACAGAGGGGACGAGTGGCTAAAGGCCACAGGCCAGCAGTGAGGCCGGTCAGCCTCTACTCTTCAGGGCCAAGTGTAGTGGTCAGCCCCAGCCAGACTGAAGAGGAAAGGAAGGACTCTGCATCAGAGGCCGTGACCTCAGAGGTTGGCTCACCTAAAAGTGAAGGAAAAAGAAGGAGAGTGATGAGAGTACAGCAGAGGCCTTAGGGAATGTGAGAGTGTGGAGAGGAGGCAGAAAGAGGAAAGGAACCAAAGAAATTCAACAATTATGTCACACTAATGCATTTAGTTAGTGGCAGATTCAAAATTCCAAAAATAATTTGAACATATTATACTAGGGATTATTTTATATTCATGATGTTTTTAGTGTTTAGTTTTGTCAAAACAGTAACTAACACTAACATTTCGATACAAAGGAAAGGGTTCAATACTTCTCTACTCGCCCTCCGAGACAACCGCTGTTGTGATTTTGGGCCTTACAAAAATAAATTGAATTGAATTCAGTACATTTGAAGGCAGACGTTCAAAAAATAAACTCGCCTGCAGACGCGTATCCGGGGCGTCCAGCGCCCATGTGCAGTGGAGGAGTTTCCCACTGTTTCCCAGTGTTGCTGTCCTCTTGTGTGATGGCAGAACAGGTGGAAACAGTGGCTTTGGTGTATTTAATTTACAGTCCAGAAACGGAGGCAATGGGCTCCGGGGCTTCTCTGGGACCCGCAGATACTTCAGAGGTGAGCAGAGTTTAGTGAATATCATTATTTGCTCCAAGAGCTGCATCTTAAGGATTTCTTTTATCGTTGCAAGGTTTGGTTTGGGGCTTCTTCCGGGTCGTGAAATGCATAGGTACGTCACTGGAGCGTCATCTCTGATTGGCTGCTGCGCTGCGTCTGGCACAAAAAAGTTCAAACTTTTCTGCGTCGACCGCTCTGGACCAAAGTGTCCAAAGTGTCTAAAGCGTCCGACACTCAAACGCAGGATTCGCGCCACAAAAACGCTGGACGCCCAAGCAGTCTGAACACCCCCGAAGTGTTTGACAAAAACTGATGGGGGCCACATTGTGTGTGAATAATTGAATTTGACGGACACACTTGAGTAGCCCCACTCACTCCTGGTGCCATCCATCACTCCAGACATGTGATGAATAAATAAATGAAGAGCTCGGAGGCTGTACTTTCTCTTTAAACCTGGCTTTATTCTACTGGCCAAACTTCCTTCCTCTTCTCCTCTCCTTAGTAATGCTGGCCCTCCCTCAACTAGCAGGGGTCACACACACCAGAAGCTCACACACAATTAGCATGAGGGGCCGAGGCGGGGCGGGGGGCCGGGCAGCTCCCCAGGCTCCTTCTCCCTTTGTCCTGGACTGGTCCCTGGAGCTCGCCTCATCAGTTTGCGTCAGTCTGAGGCGGCCTGGTACTTAATCCTTCCTGACAGCAACATACAGTTAACCCAAATATCTGATTAATATATTGATAATGTATCAGTCAATTGTATTTATTTTTGTAACCGCAACAACAGAGAAGCAGATTAGATCATCTGGAGTAGAGAGCGTTCCTCTGGGCAGTTGAGCATCTGGATCTACAGGTTAAGGTTGTAGAATGGGGCGTCTAAGGTGCAGTCTCCACTGGAGCAGCATGAGCAACTTTATTCTATAGTAAAGAGGATTTACATTAAGTTCAGGCGACTACCTTGTTCTTTAAAGGGCATTATTTGACATGATACTTTAGATACAAAAAGTGTAAATAATTATATCAAAGAAGCAGCAGTTTTACACTGGTATTTACATAGTTAGATTTGATAGACCAGATTATGCTGCCATTGTCTCCGGAACAATTGGCTAATAAGCACGGAAAAATCCTATCTACAATGCAACGGCATACAGGTTTATAATTACCCCTGTTCCACACTAGTTTTAGGCCCAATTCACACATAAATGACTCAAGTGTCAAATTCATATGGAAATATTTTATTATTTTCTTTAAAATGTGATAGCATAGACTATTGTTTGCAGTTCTGTAGCCCAAGACTGGGGGAGGAGCCACAATCTTTATAAATTAAACGCATGCAAATTATGAAACACAAATGCAAATATGAAACTATGAACGCATCTGAAACACCATCCGGCTTGCTCCTGCACACTTTCAAACTCCATATTTTAGATATACTTGGTAAATGTTAAATAAACTGAACTATAATCAAAATCAAATCAATTTATTTTTGTAAGGCCCAAAATCACAACAACAGTTGCCTCTGAGGGCCACAGGGAGAAATGAATCAACAATGTCCGTGGTGGCGATGGAGTCAGACAATGTCTGTGGTGGCGATGAAGTCAGACAATGTCTGTGGTGGCGAGGGACGATGTCCCAGGGTCCTCTGTCCTTAGGACTCTCCTTCTCGGCCAGGAAAAACTACAAAAAAAACTTTGGGAAAAAAGCGTAGAAACCTGGAGGAGTTCCAGTGAAGGAGAGATCCGACTCTCACAGATGGACAGACGGACACGAGGGAGACTGGAGCTGGACCCACTCTTCAGGCAGATGAGGGACCGACTGAGGCGAACTGGACCCACTCTTCAGGCAGATGAGGGACCGACTGAGGCGAACTGGTCCCACTTTTCAGGCAGAAGAGGGACCGTCTAGAGGCGAGCTGGACCCACTCTTCAGGCAGATGAGGGACCGACTGAGGCGGACTGGACCCACTCTTCAGGCAGATGAGGGACCGACTGAGGCGAACTGGGCCCACTCTTCAGGCAGATGAGGGACCGTCGGAGGCGAGCTGGGCCCACTCTTCAGGCAGATGAGGGACCGTCTGAGTCGAGCTGGACCCACTCTTCAGGCAGATGAGGGACCGTCGGAGGCGAGCTGGACCCACTCTTCAGGCAGATGAGGGACCGTCGGAGTCGAGCTGGACCCACTCTTCAGGCAGATGAGGGACCGTCGGGGGCGAGCTGGACCCACTCTTCAGGCAGATGAGGGACCATCAGAGTCGAGCTGGACCCACTCCTCAGGCAGATGAGGGACCGTCCACACAGGGCAGGGACCACTTCACCAGGGGAGGGGCATCTGGGTCCACAGGTCCTCAGGAGTGAGAGAAAGAAAAGAAGGCGGTGAACAGTTTGCAAGTGGAATCAAAAAATAAATATTGTTTGATAGCATAAGTAGTCAGAAGAAGAAGAGGATAGTGCTCAAGCTGTCATACTTCCCCCAGCATAGTTACTCCTAGGGCAGCGTAGCTAAAGCTGTGGGTTTATGTTTCTGTTCCTAACTAGTCTGACCATAAGCGATTTCGAAGAGGAACGTTTTAAGCCTGAACTTAAATGAAGAGACTGTGTCAGCATATTTAACATGGGTCGGGAGCTGATTCCATAACACAGGAGCTTGGTAGCTAAACGCTCTACCTCCTACAGTACTTTTAGAGACTCTTGGCACCACCAGAAGGCCGGCATTCTGAGAGTGAAGAGCTCTGTTTGGATGATATGGTTCTATAGCATCTTTGAGGTAGGATGGGGCCATGTCATTTATGGCTTTGTAGGTCAAGAGTAGAATTTTGAATTTGATTCTAGACTCGACGGGGAGCCAGTGAAGAGACTTCAGCACCGGCGTAATGTGCTCTCTTCTTTTTGTTCCTGTTAGTAATCTTGCTGCTGCATTTTGAACCAGTTGAAAGCTTTTTATGGAGCTTTTAGGACACGCTGCGAGCAGGGAGTTACAGTAGTCTAATCTAGTCGTTACAAATGCATGGATAAGTTTTTCAGCATCACTTTTAGGCAGGATTCTTCTGATTTTGGCTATGTTGCGCAAATGGAAATAGGCTGTTTTACAAGCTTGATTTATATGAGCTTTAAATGAGAGCTCCTGGTCAAATAAGACTCCAAGGTTTCTTACAGTAGAACTGGAGGCTACACTGACATTGTCCAGTGTGACTATCTGCTCAGATAGAGCATCTCGTAGATGCTTAGGGCCAAGCACAATGACCTCGGTTTTTTCAGGGTTAAGAAGCAGGTAGTTTAGTGTCATCCAGGTTTTTATCTCCTTCACACAAGTACTAAGTCTGTCTACTTGATCGCTCTGATCAGGTTTCATTGATAAATACAGCTGAGTGTCGTCTGCATAGCAGTGGAAGTTAATGCCATGCTTTCTGATAATGTTGCCTAATGGCAGCATATGAAGAGTAAACAGAATTGGACCGAGTACCGAACCCTGTGGCACACCGTAAATTACTTTAGAGCTTGGTGAGGAGCTCTGGTTTACATTAACAAATTGGTACCTATCAGATAGATAGGATTTAAACCAGCTGAGGGCTGTTCCTCCAACACCTACATCACATTCTAACCTCTGCAGTAGAATGTTGTGGTTAATGGTGTCAAACGCTGCGCTGAGGTCCAACAGAAACAGGATTGAGACCAGTCCATCGTCAGCGGCTAATAACAAATCATTTGTGACTTTAACTAGTGCAGTTTCAGTGCTGTGGTGGGCTCTGAACCCTGACTGGAAAACTTCAAATAAGTTATTGTCCTGCAGGTGGCGACAAAGCTGTTTTACTACAACTTTTTCAAGGATTTTAGAGACAAAGGGAAGATTTGAAATAGGTCTGTAGTTTACCAATAGGTCGGGATCTAGATTAGGCTTTTTCAGAAGAGGTTTAATGACTGCATGTTTGAAGGACTGTGAAACATAGCCACTTTCGAGTGAAGTATTTATTATATTAAGAATAGGGTCTATAATTAGGAGGAGAATGTCTTTGAGGAGTCTGCTTGGAATGGGGTCTAGGACACAAGTTGAGCTTTTAGAGGACATAATGGCTGAAGTTATCTCTGCTTGATCAACAGTTGTGAACCTTTCTAAGTTTACAGGTGGATTTATATGGGACGTTAGATTTACAGCTTGGGCTAGTTCAGGGCTAATAGCGGGGGTAATTTCATCTAATTTATCTCTGATTGTTTTTATTTTATTGTTAAAAAATAGGAGGAAATCATCAGAGCTAAGTGTAGCTGGGATTGAGGGCTCTACTGTGCTGTGACAGTTTGTTAGCCTAGCTACAGTGCTGAAAAGGAATTTAGTGTTACTTTTGTTGACTTCTATTAGATTTGAATAATATCTGGTTTGGGCCTTACGCAGAGCCTGCTTATAGGACAGCAGGCAACTTTTCCATGCTTTTAGGGATTCTTCGGTGTGAGAGCGACGAAATAATCCCTCTAACTTTCTAACTCTTTGTTTATGTGAACGCAGTTCTTGGTTGTACCATGGTGAGGCGCGCTTTGGCCTAATGACCTTCTGTTTTAACGGCGCGACAACGTCAAGAGCAGACTTCAGAGAATTCATGGTCAAGTCGACACATTGATCACTTAAACTGGGACTAAAGCTGTTCTCAGCAGGATCACATGACATGTCACTGAATATTGGCTCTATTATTTCTTTGAATTTTGAGATAGATTTTTCAGATATTGTCCTTTTCATTATAACTTTATTTTGTGGGACTGGATGATCTTTAAGAATAAACTGAAAGGTAATTAGGAAATGATCTGACAATATAGGGTTTTGAGGGAGGACAATGAGGTCACTAATCTCTGTTCCATACGTTAGGACAAGATCCAGAGTGTTCTTGTGAGTGTGAGTCGGTTTATTTACATTCTGAGTGAAACCAATGCTGTCTAACAAGGCGCTGAAGGCATTACTGAGAGCGTCATCACTCATGTTCACGTGGATATTAAAGTTTCCAACTATAACTATTTTATCCCAGGCTAACACTAAGTTTGATATAAAGTCAGAAAACTCTGTTAAAAACTCTGAGTAGGGACCAGGAGCTCGGTAGATAACTATGAACAAAACTCCTTTTTGGTTTTTCATATTTGGACATGTGATCGACAGCATAAGGCTTTCAAATGAGTGAAATGCATTGTTAGTTTTAGGGCTCATGAGTAGGCTTGAGTGTGAGATCACTGCCACACCACCACCTCGGCCTGTGCTCCTGGCAGTCTGAAAGTTAACATGGGTGGGTGGGGTGGACTCATTTAGTCTGACGTAGTCGTCTTGTTGAAGCCACGTTTCAGTTAGAGCTAGAAGATTATTTGTACGAGGAACACGAGGGACACACACAGTCTCTATCTGTCTTGAATCTGAACACTTCACATGTAACAGAACGGGCGAGAGTTCAGCGACAGAGGAGCGTCTTGAACTGCTGCTCTGCACCTGGGGCTCATCCCTAGATGGTCACTTAACACGACTAAGACTATCGGTCAAATTCCGAACTAATAGGGATGTACCCTCCGAAGTCGGATGGATGCCATCCCTGCGTATGAGCCCGGGCTTTCCCCAAAACGCACTCCAGTTATCAATAAAGACAACGTTGTTTTGAGGGCACCATCTGGATAACCAGTTGTTGAATGCTGAGAGACGGCTGTACAATTCAGCATTGATCCGATTGGGCAGGGGACCAGAAAATATTACAGTGTCCGACATCAACTTCGCTAGGTCACACACCGCGGCTACTTGAACTTTGAGCACCTCTGATTGTCTCCGGCGGGCGTCGTTACCGCCTGCGTGAATCACGACTCGCCGGAAACGGGTCCTGCTCCGCTTTAAGATCCTAAGGTTTCCTTCGATGTCACCCATTCTGGCCCCCGGGTAACACCTAACGCTAGCAGCTGGCAGCTTCACGTCTCTAACAATAGAACTCCCGATTACAAGAGTTTCTCTCGTGTGTTCAGCGGGCGTGTGATCGCTGAGGGGAGAAAACCTATTATAGACGTGAAGCTCACGGCGCTCTGAGGTTCGGCGTTTAGCGCCTTGTCCCCTCCGAACTGTCACAAATTGGTCCCTATTCTGTTCCTGGTCTAGTCCCGGCTGCACGGGAGACGCTGAGGGGCTGAGCTCGGCCTTACTGCTACTGCTAATGCTAATGCTACGCCCTGCAGCGCGGTCCGGTAGCCCTCGCGCTAAAACCGAACTATAACTGGACTTAAGCTCCTCTAAACAGCGGATCCGCGCTTCTAACTCCGTAACCCTGGCCTCCAAAACTACCACTACACTGCACTTCACGCACCTATCATCAGAGAAGGAGCCAGGGTTCTGACTCGACATATGACAGCTCAAACAGGTAAAGGTAGATCCAGCCATGACGCTAGCGGCTAGGCTACGCTAGGCTAGTTCAGGCTGGAGCTAGAGAGTGAGGAGGGCTTTTTAATCCACGAAATACTGAAAAGCGAGCGGCTTGAGGCTCCGGATTGTTTGCGGAGAAATCAAACGTTCACTTTCGTGTATATGATGCGTAAATAGTGTGTATAATTCGTGGATTAATCGGTAAAAGGCTCTAAGAACGAACAGCTCTGAAAACGCGACACACTCACCGGAAATGACGTCCTCACCGGAAAAAAGTAAAAATCAAAATAAACTACAAAAGGTTTGACATATTTTACCCAAATCTGAACACGCTAGACTGTAAACAAACAAATTCCCATGATAGACAATTAAAGCTGACATAGCAGACATAACAACAGGGAGGAACAGCCCTGAGTCATTTGAAGAAATCCTAATGGCCCCTGTGCGTTGTCATGTAATAATGTAAATAACAGAGGTGCTGAGGGGCCAAGCATTCCTGCCTCTGGATGATGCTCCTCCTAAACATGTGGAGGAATGCAGGATGAATCATGTGTGAGGAATGACAACTGCAAAGAGGAGTCAGCCTAAGCTCACACAAGGCTCACTGCACAGAGCAAAAGACAGAAATGGAACATGAGCCAGATTTGACTCGCTATGGGCTCTGAAAGATATGAAAAGTGTTTAATCACGGTGAATATTTAGGATGGTTAGAATGTATTAGCTGAGGGAGTGAGACCTGTGGGCTATTGCAACGCGTTTAAAGTTAACTACCTTGGTTTTTCTCATTTAAACGTCCCATATGCTGATATATTTCCCACTGAAGGTTGACACTTTACTGTTGATTTTTAGATTTAATGGCAATACATCTACCAAATACAGCGTAATTTATTTTTGTAACACCCAACATCACAACAGTGGTCGCCTCGTGGGGCGACAGTGAAAAACAGATTATACAATGTTCATAGGGACTTGGCAATGACCCCGTGTCATGTCAAATGCCATGTTCTTACACCTTAGCAAAAGAACTGTCAAATTAGCTTGATGAAAGATCGTAATTATACATCAGTTAATCGTGTTTTGGCACACACAAAAAATAACAATTACCTTGGTATACAAAATATTACAAATCACCCTGGAGAGACTCAGACAACACAGAAAGGACTGTTTAGCAAGCTTTATTACGTGGGTTATTTTGTGCTCAGACC